>NC_087201.1:52404116-52594324 GCF_015104395.2 Macrobrachium nipponense | reverse complement strand
TATGAAATAACCGTATTCACCCTGTGAATCAATGGCGGTAATATCGCTAGCGACAAAACTTTCAATTCGACAGGGGAAAGTTCAGTTATTTCACCCAAGGGCATTTTGTATTTACTCATACTGTGGGATACAAACTGGTGAAATCAACGTATAGTATATACGATTGAGGATCACCCACCCTAAAAACTGGGATTTAACTCTGGGATTATTAGCTACGCATTGCCTTCGAACTAGACTACAAAAACCGCCGCGGATGTTTTTTACAAATTAATTGATAGAGTTCACCATTCGAAATAAGGGGGAGACGAATTTTAGAGGAATATAGGAAAGCATCGAGTGAGAGAGAGGTAGAAGTCAGGTAACGGGCGGGGTCTAGTCCGAATTGCGCCATGCAGCCTTCCTCCAAGCTAAATAAACGTCGGCTAATAATCCCACATCCATTAACAAATACAAAATGGTGTAATCTAGAAGATTGGTGCAATTAGCGGCGTTCCAAACCTTGACCACGTGTGCATAGCCCCCGCTGGAAAGGGTTTCTCCCGTAAGTTCCGAATCGAAACACTCTCGAGAAGGGATGCCGGGCTTTCGCAGGATATTGAAACCCGTCACGTAATCATAAGGGTAGTACTGTTTACCCGTACCCAAAACTAAATCGAGACAATCCCGAGAATACTGGATTAACAACAGACGTGGGATTTCGAGGGAACCTTTCTGTTTGATATGACTCGAGGCGAGACTAGAAAGGGTCCCCCCAAGGTCCTTTAAATATACTGGGACTTTAAATATACTGGGAGAGGTCGGCTCATCAGCCAGCGAAAATACGTTCCCTCTGCGCATGACGTCACGCTACGAACAGTCTCCCCTGACAGCACTGACTCTGACAGGTATACGTAGTAACACGATGCAAGGATACCTTTCCAAAAAAATACTTCTTAATGTATAAATATTTCTATTTTGTTTTACTTAAAGTACAGATGTTCCTTATGGCAGACCATACTTCAAAGTTTCATAATAATCTGATGCTTCTAAACAAAAAGTCATAGGGAATAGAGGTACCTTTCAAGGGAACACAAATACTGTAATGTATTGACCGTCACTTATCCCTAACCAAGGAGGTATGGATTAACGTAGAGAAAGTTGTCCTTGGTACTAAATCCTATACAACGAGTTAAGGATTAACATAAAGTTGTTTTGGTACAATGAACTCTCATTTTAATTCTAACAGATTAACAGTACAAAGATGACAGTTTAATGGTGAACGAATTGAGATATGCATGAGTTTGTTTCTCACCGAGCCAGGTGTGGACCCTGAGGGGAAAAAATAAGTTGTTGTTTTCATGGTTTTTCTTACTGTAGTCCTGCAAGTCCTCTGTTTCTTTTTACTCATGTCGATAATGTTGTTAAGTTGCCGCATTCTAAAACACACTGATATTTTGGCAAAAAATTCCACAACCTCGTCAGCAACACCAGCGACAGCAGATTTCATTTCAGCAGCCATTGTTTTTATGCATTCCGTTCCTGGTCTAAGACCAAAGCCATGAATTGCTGTAAAAATTTCTCTACAAATTTTCAGTTTAGAAAAAAAGTCGTCTGATGGTGCATAGAGTTTTCCTTCACTTATATAATGGACCCATGTCTCTGACGTCTTGCTGTTAACAATGTACCCTATATTTGGATATTTAAAGGAAAACTTTTTCACTACATATCCACCGATATATCTTAAGGACTCTTCCTCGATAACAGATCCCGTGGTGTCTCCTGATTTCTGACATTTAGCAAATTCTGTTTCCTCAGAGATCATTTCGTCATTCTTAAGATCCACAAATTCCAGGTCTCTAAAAATGATGTTTATCATACATATTTCTAAGGCCAGTTCCCTGTCATGGAAAGATTTATCATGTCCGTTTCCATCACGTCCAGATAATACCATTTCATGGGATAACGGGTCAAGCTTCAATATCCCTACCTAACAAAAAGTTTTTCAATTTATATTTAAAATTAACTGCATTGGGATGATCATGAGAACCCCTCATCTGCCTAATGCATCCAAAAAACTTTCAAGACAATCTTGAATTAATTTCCGTGTCATAATAAAAGAAATGTCATGACTGTTTTAGCATGTTATGTAGCCCAATCATTGAGTGACAAGATAATATCACACCTTTTTAGAATTTGTGAAGGCAATTCAATTTTGGGTTTTTTACCCTCATTCCCAGCATAGCATCGACCATTTTTTGTAAAGCACTTTTCTGGCTATCCAAATTTATCCCAAATGCATTGCGGGCTTTTATGTCACCGAACATCATAGAGGAATTCATGACATCGAACCATTCATTCACTGTAGCTATAAAAATCGGCAGTTTCCTTCCAATTGTTGCTCTCTAGTAAGCCCCTTTCTCCTAAAAAATACAATGCCTTAGTACATGACTTTGTAAGTAGCTGTACAGCATACTTTACACGCTCTCTTTGTAAGCCACTCACATTGATATGCGTTTCATTAATTTTATATGCTAAGGCATACTCTGATACGGTTTTCATTAGCATTTCACGGACACAGGCATCAGATACACTGTTTCCATTTTCCATAGAAAACCGTGGTCCAGAAAATGATTGCCAATTAACTTTACCAAATGGGAGCATCGGCAAATAAGAAGACATTCCTGTCAGCACATGGGTTTTTAAAACTGACTTTCTCAGGGTAAAGGGGATCAATCCCGAATTCTTTCCAAACCCGCAAATTATTAGGTCCAAGATCATGGACAATTGCCTCAACGGCAAAGCGAGCTTTTTTCAACTTTATAATAATATCAGTCATCATATTGGTATATATGAGTTGCTTCCAGCTTCCTATCAAACCTCTTAACCACTTGAACTTTATCATGAGGTTCAATACAAACGTTCATCCCTTTGTCATAACTCCACTTACTACCATATTCAGTCATCAACTGAAATAACGGCAAGTTTTTGTATTTCCGTCATTGTTTTTGATTTTGCCTTCATCAGTGACAGAACCAAATGCAAAATAACCGGCTCACATTTCAGATTTTGCGCTCGTTTGTTGAGTGTACTTTTTGATGGCAGAGGAAATCCTCTATTAGTTCGCAAATATGAATAGCTTTTGGTGCTCATGCTTCTGAGAGTGAAAGCTGACGATATGTCTTCATCGCGCCATTGACTGACAAGCTTATCTGTGTTGTACTTAGCACAGGTTGAAATTACTTGTTTATTTATGTTAATGTGAACTTAGGTTCTGTCACTTCCATTTCCAAATTAACCAGTTTCAGTTCTTGATTGGTCTTTTCCAAATGCTCTATTTTTTTCTTTAGCTCTTCCACCTCCTCTACTTGTTTAATTGTATTTTGTTCAGAACTCTCTTCAGGCTGTCCAATAATTTCTTGAACAGAGACTTCTGGAGAAGAGCACGCTTCCAGTAAACATCGTCTGCGCGTTTGCAAGCATGCATCCATTTCTTCTTCGTTTTTTCTTCTTTTGGGAAACTAAAATATCGAATACTCTAATTAATGGTCTTTTTGCTATTACTATGACATCCAAATACAGCAAAGATGGAAGGCATGGCTGCTGGAAGTTAATAAACGTGACAGAGACCAAGTAAGACTACCTCTAGTCAGGTCAAACCTTGGCCACCGTCTCCGAAACTTAACGTCACGAAAGCTCCGCCCACATGCGCGTAGCTCACTGATGAGCCGACCTCTCCGAGTATATTTAAAGGACCTTCCGAGTATATTTAAAGGACCTTGGGTCCCCCTAATCACGTTGTTGCTATCCACGAATCTCAGATTGCCCGATCTGGCCGAGTAAAATTTACTACCCTCGCGTTTCAGAATTTCAAAATCATGCTGAGCCCCCGCCTCTTTCAAGACCAGGGCCATGTCATATGACAAATTGTGTACGAACACTGTTAAAGTTGGCTCCTTAAATTGCATATTCAAATTACACTGTTGACACAGTGCACACACAAAGTTATCCTGTGCCACAAAATGAGCGTGATGTCGCATTTTCGTGACTCCAGCCTTGAATTCGACGTTACATCCTTCGCAATGAGTGCTCGCTTCAAACTTATGGGTGGATTCAGGAGTCATATGTAAAGGATACGCACGCATTCGTTCACGCAATAACGCCCAGTCCCGGTTCATGTTCTGCAAACAATCATCAACGCATTTCTCTCCGTGACTTAGTCTATGGGTACAATATTCCCCCGTTCTACCGTCAACGATCACGTAGCAGTAAGCGAAAGCTTTCTGCAGAGATACTATTCTTGGATCGTCTTCTCCGGTCTTCGGTTGAATATTATACGCCTCAAAATCCAGGAAAGCCATGTGCGAGATTGGCAGCAGAGCTTTAACTTTAGTAAACTGTTTAAATTGGCCGGGTTCTGGGTATTCGACAGTGGTTCGAGCAGTACAGGCCTGTGTGTGTGCCTCACGGATGGTGGGACTATTAAACAAAGTCAAACAATTGTAACACATACGCCCGCGTGCTCAATCCCCCGCCCCTGCTTGAATCCGTGTCGGAACTTCTTCACGAATGCCAACATATCCTTAATCAACGCGACGTGGTCGTCAGTGATTAATAACAACGTGACCAAATGAGGGCTTTGGGGGTTACCACCTTTCCTCGCCAGATGTACCGTCCAATGTTTTTTCCGCTGTTTCCCCATGACTAATTCACATAATTTATACAGATATATGTTGAGGTTATTCCCCTTTTCTAATGTTTTGAAAGAGTCATGGGTCAACGGCATATCTGGCGAGTGTTTGATATTAAATTGTCCCCTCCCCATCCTCCTCATTAAGACACGAGGGAGGTTGTTAATATGTGTGGGAGGGTTATCCCGGAGTACAACGTACGCTTCTAACGCTGTAACGACACAGTTGTACCCGGACTGAATATTGATAACCTGATCACTACCGCGGACTCCCTTGGGATACACCTTGAAGTTATTAATATTCACTAACTCACGCGCGTGATATGAAAGTTTCAACCCTATCCAGCGAGGTCATACACCAACCCGAACCCTCAGTACGGTTGATCTCTCTTCCAAGTTATTAGCTATAAACTCAATAGCCTCCTCCAGGGAGTCATAGATCGAGTCAATTGTAATGAGGTAGCTGGGGTACATACATAAAAAGCATTTTTTTCATTTACGTCGCCTAGCATCCTCACGCTGGTGATAATAACGCACAAGTATAGCATAGCCGAGCGAATACCTCTTTCAAGGAAGTTACTGTGCACATCTTCGCGTAATCGGGCTATGCTACTACTTAACTTCATTGCCACGTCAATGTGTGACCCTACTGCAGCCGCATATGAATGGTACTCACTACCTTATTACCCTCCGTTCTTTCCCTCGTGGAGTGAAGATCCCTTTCTGGTTCCTACACCTCCACCAACGCGCGATGCTTCATTATTATTATTACTCCCCATCAAATCTTCATCTAATGGGAAGTCTTCAGCGAAGGGATCTGTAAAGATCAATTTAAATAAGCACCGGAGTGAACGTGTATGATAATAATATAATAATAATAATAATAATAATAAATATAATAATAATAATAATAATATAATAATAATATACAACTGCAAAAACTGCAATAATAATAATAATAATAATAAATAATATAATAAAATAATAATAATAATAATACTATAATAATAATATAATGTAATAATAATAATAATAATAATAATAATAATAATAATATTTTACCTGGATCGGAGGGTGGTGAGGATGATTCATCATGGCGGTTAGAGGCTTGGACATTTTCTTTAATGACGTGACAATCTGTGTGATAACAAATTCATGAATATGGTGTGACATAACATGAACGTGGAGGTTTTTATGTACATATATTATAAACCCGATGCCCATTGTTAGTCATACAAGTCTACATTCACATGTGTAGCAATCACATCATATACGTGAATAGCAATGCCTGTATAGGTACATTTCCAGAAAATCGGGCGTGTAAATTTACCAATAGGTTAGCCGTCCCTATATCATTACCGAAAGGAGTGGAATATGAAGTGGGGCTAGTGGGAGTCATTCTCCCGAAATTATATTACGCTATTAAACCAGACGACGTTTTGATTTTACTATTCAATTTAACGCGATCTATAACGAGTCCGATGGGAAACGCGTTTATACGTATATTTATAAGTCCATTTCGGGTTTGTTGGGTGGTGATATGAATGTCATGACTAGAGCGTTTAATACGCAAATTATTGAACAATTATCTGAATTTTACAGTGAGCATATTCGCGGAGCTATCCGCAGGGACGGTTTATTCTCATGGAATGATGACACGAAGAGAATGAGCATTCCACATATCGATGCAGGAGTGGCCAAAGTTGATATGATTGATTCAATTACGATTAAACTCAGGTGGCTAAAGCAGCTAATATGTTTGGTTTCAATGAAAAGTCAGGTATTTAATATACAGTTCGGGTGCGTTGAGACCTCATCACGGTAGAAATATATTCCAGCAAGGCGTTGAATACGTTTACCTGTATTCGGGTATCGTTCAAACCTACCATCTTGGGTGATAAAATGGTTAATCTCTTTAGACTGCTTCACGTTAGGATGTGCATGTGGTAAAGGTCCGCATAATGCCATTTATAAACCTTTAAATACCATTGACGTAATTGGATTACATTACTATCGATGTCTCGGATCAGAATGGTGAAGAAATAATGTTTACTGAAAATGGGGTCTATCGTGCAGTCTGCATATAAGACCTAGATAAAACGCTATCGAACTTTTCTTATAAATACCATACGTGACATATACCCGTCATAGTATTTAACCGACATGGCTGGTGAACACACCATATGAGCAGTCTTGGCTGTTTAGACACGTATACCAAAAATACACCTTCGAACTTTGCCAATAGATTACCTACACCTATATTATTACTAACGGGGTTGGTTGAATATGAAGTAGGTTTAGCTTCGATCATGTTCCGGGGAGTTATTACGCTACATTATCCAAAGATGATTTATTCACTCTCGAATTATTACAGAGCGTCATAAACGTGATAGGCATACATATTTGTATAGACCGAGAATAGCAATGTTAGCGGGGGATATGAAGAGACTCGTGAGAGCTCTTAATAAGGACGTGTATGATTATTTGAAAGTTTATTACGGTGATAATTTCATAAATTTTATTTTAATAGTAACGGTATATTTTCATTGGATGACGATTTAAGGAGAATTACTATACCACGTATCAAGAGAGAGAAATTGAGAACGGGGGACGTTAAAAGTATATACGTCAAAATTTTTTAGCGGAAAAGCCGCGAAATTATTAGGTTTTCATATTAATACCGGTTATGAAATATATGGCGGGCGTGAACTGAATGAACACATTTCCCTTGATTCTCTACCTGATAATTGTAGTATATATATATGTATACGGATATAGTTCAACCGACGATTTTTTGGCGGGAGACTAGTAAATATATTGGACTGTTTTACTTTAGCAAGTGGTAGAGGAAAAGGAATACATAATACAGTCTACAAATTGTTGAAACACGAACATCTGGATCAGATTTCTATTCTTATCACGGATCAAAATGGTCACCTTTTACATTTCACTAAGGACTCGAGTGTTACTTGCCTGCTCCGTATAAAACCTAGAGGAAAATTAGATGAATAGGTGCGTACATAATTCGATGTTCACCCTTGGCATTCCTTATTCGTGATCGTAACAACACCCTCGAGTGAACTAGAACTTGCGAATCAAGTTCCACTTAAATTTTTTTGTTTTGGAATAGTATAAACGTAAAATGAGAGTGTTATTCGCGCCTCCTTTCAGAGGCGGAATTTAAAAAACTATTTTTTTTTTTTTATCAGACCCTTTATTAAGGAGAGGAGCGGGATTTGAGGATATTTTCCGTTTCTATCCCGGCCGCAGAAGGGGAAAGCGGTTTTTTTTTTTTTCTTTTTTTTGCCATAAGTGGCGTTGCACGGAAGTGCTTCCTTTTCTATTAATGCCGTGAAACCTTCAGTTAATGAATTCGGTAGATCTGTGTTATCTGATATGGTAAAAACACGGGTTTTTCCTTTAAAGAATCCATAAAACAAAGAAATGGTATAAAAGGGCCCTCAAAACTACTGGCAACGAATTTTTAAGCGTACTGGAAGGAGAAGGAGAACGAGACGGAAGAAAACAGTGAAACGATTAGTTAGACGGTCGAGTGTGGGAGGAAAGAAAAAACGGAGGAAGAGGAAGGGCACACGAGTTAAATCTAGGAGTAAATATAATAAGGACGTGTACGATCTTTTGTAACAACTCATTCATCAATTGACATTCGGCGGGTACGCACTCGTTCTACCCTTCATCTAAAATTATATAAACACAAAACATGGCTAGCGTAGTTCCTAACATACCGGAACTGGTAATCAAGTTCCTGTTTCATCGTATATTGCGGGTATATCAGAATTGTTCCCGAATGTTAATAGACGGAGAATTATTGAAACTTCAATTAATTCAAAGGAAAGACTGGATTTTACACCTTGTAATATTTCCTCCATAAATCAAGTTCTATCTGATAAAATATATAGAATTTCGCGTTAATGGGGTGGCAGGTTCTTTCTTAGATTTGTCAAGTATAGCTTTAGATTTATATATCACAATAGATAGGGACAACACGCAATTAGCGGATGATGTCCATGTGTCTGTCGTTAATGGTATTAGTAATACATTATTTAAATCCGCTTCCGTTTTCTTGAATGAAAAGTTGGTGGAATCCTGTCCGGTATTTAACTATCAATCATATATCAAATGTTGAAAATGATTAAAAACCCTCGGCATTACCTACCACCGGCCGGGCGGGATTTTTATACGATGACTATCATGTAACACACGGGGTAACTCGGCAATTTACTGCCAATACCTTCGGTCAAACCAGCAGGTGGGAGACGAAAGTTATGGGCGACATTAAAACGAGGGGCGTGCATACATATTTTTCCACTTCTTTTGATATGCGACTATATGATATTTACTGGATTCGGTTGATTTGAGACTTAGACTCGAATTAGCGAATAATAACTGGGTTATGGGCGCCCACACAGACGGACATTTAAATGTGCGAATATAGAAAAGGCTAAATTATGGTCGATCGAGAGTTGACCCCACATTATAACGCAATGTCGGCTTTAAATGAAGCGATAGCAGTTAATCCTATACATATATATTTGATAAGACTTTATACAAGACATACGTTATTGGGCAAAATGAAATTCGATTTTAATTGATCAGCCTTTTAACAGTTGTATACCTGAAAAAATCACATTGGCCATGATTGATATGGAAACATTTTCAGGTGATTACGCGACCAATAGTCTATATTTTCAATCTTTTGATTTAAATAATATACATATTACCGTTAATGGGAATACTGTATATAATATTCAATGTAGTTTCCCTAATACCATCATGCAATTATATCACGAGACGCAGAAAGTATAGGGGGTGGCGGTGATAATCTGATCACTTATGATAGTTTTAAAAATGGTAGAGCTATTTACTGCTTTAATTTTGTGGTGGAAGATGTTGAAGATTCCATGCCAGTGGAAATTTCGGCAAACCTGCGAATATCGATCAGGCTGGGTACGGCTACGCCTAGCCCTTGCATTATTTTACTTTTCGGGATACCAAGGGTATTTTAACGGTGGATGCGGATAGGGTTATTCAGTGTGATGTTAGGGGTTAAATTGGAATGGATACAAAGAAAAATTTGAATAAGTTTTAAAAGGTTCACTCGGTGACCGGGTTAAATATTTAGGTGTGTTCGCTTCGGATGAAGTAGGATTATTGACATTGCCAGAAAGTAGAATTAAACCTTTAGTTTTTATATCTAATACATTATCTTCGTCTACTGATATTAATATTGTTGGTCATTGGTATGTTTTTACGTGGAAAAATCACCTAGAAATGTAATCTTCTTTTTTATAGTTACGGTATAAATCCAAAAGTTTATTCGAATGACTTCTCTAAATTTATATATGCGCATCCCGAATATACCTCTATCGCCTAATAAAACAAATACAACCTGATAAATCGTACAAGTGCGGTCTTTACGTTAGGTTTTTTTGTTTTTGTTCATTGCTTGTGTCACCGTGGTGTGAAAGCAGTATTATCCTTAATACAAAATGTATTCTCATTCACTCGTTTGGGAGGTAATGATAAATGGATAACGGGATATTATTTTAAATATTTGAAAAAGTTTTAAATGTTCACATTGGAGGTCGGGGGTCAAACGTGCTATTAACGTACAAGGAATGTCCTCGCATCTTGAACAACTAAGGTAAATGCATATTTTTTCTTTGATTTTTTATATTATCTCATTTACATTCTATTAAGGATATATTCTATATATGTATCATACACCTTCAATCACATAACTTTTTTACTTATTTCAGGATGAGCTGTGAGAATCATTCGCCCATGAACGTCGGTGTTAAACTGCTAAGACGTCTTAGTCGTTTCCTCTTAAACGTTTTTCGGCATATTCAGGTTAAAATAAGGATACACGTGGAAGTTATATTGGGATGCGTGCTGAGACGGTCTGACAGCGATTAGTGTATTGAATTTGTAAAAACTTTCTTTTATGTGGTCCAATAATCCTTATGAATAATTATATAGGTGTTTTTTACTATGCCCATAATGCATTTGAACGGAAAAACATGGAAACGGAGAAAAGAGTGCGTGTTTCTATGGAATCAGGAACTATTATTAAATAAATATATAACACATCGGTTTTTTACATACCTTCACCGGGTTGCTCGTTTTCTTCAGTAGTGGTGGTTGCGAAGTTGGTCGGGGGTTGCACTGTTGTGGGCTGCCAGTGTAGTTGTTGCATCTCCTCCCGCTACTTCTTCTTCTTCTCCTGCTTCATGGTCAATGACCTGTTTTTTTTTCACCTTCCTAATAAATGAGTTTGGGGCTCCAACACCATAATAGTAATGGTGTCTGACTTGAGTGGCTACTTCGTCGGCTGACAGTTCACTACTAGAGTTATTTCCCATATCTGAAAGGGAGGAATAATGACTGTTTTATATATTCCGCTTCTTTCAACGGGTACATTATTTTATAAGAATATCTATTCCATATACAGATGAATCTTATTGCTGTTTTTAATATTTACTATACTATATGTTCAAGTAAATGGAAAATGTTTTATATGCTACTTACTGAATAGTGACGGAGGGAAATGACGTTTCGGTCAAGAGAAATACTTGTAGGGACGGAGGGTCGGTGTGTTGCACTTACTCTATACACTTTGGGTAGGGAATAACATCAATTTTCCCTTGTCGATTGTATTTATGGTGTTCAGTTGGGAAGTAATAATCAGGTGTGACATATGGTGTTTCGATGAAGTATTGTATTCCAAAGATGAAGTTCACGCCCTCTAGCAATAGAATTTTATCCCCCGTTGGAGGAAAGATGTGTGGAAGTTTTATATATGAGTCATATGTGTGTGTGGTGGGACCGGCCTTTGTCGTGAGGAAATGATAAGACTTGTTTATTCGTTGTCTGCGAATCATGGCTGGAGTGATACTGATTTTGATAAAATGAGTCATGTGTGGATGACCTTTGGGGTGAGGGAATGATAAGACTTGTTTATTCATGTTAGTCTGAATCATTGCTGGGAGAGGCTTGATGCTTCATCACAACAGGTTTGTAATCAGTAGCGGGGCTTTCGTAGTTCATTATCTCTTGAAGGATTGTCACATCAAGACGTGAACTCTCGCCATGGCTTCATCAACCTCCTCGTGCAAGTTAGTTTTCGGGAACTTGTCCGAAAATAATTTGTTCAGGAAGAGGAATATGTGTTTTAGTAGTGGCCACTAACTGTGTGACATGCAGGAATTACGGTGTTTGTGGCGACGTCATTCGAGCTTATCCATATGCCAAATTGGCAGGTTTTCGATATTCTCGCACTGGTGCATCATATGCCTGTCTTCGTGATAGGGGTATTGAAGGGTCCGCCATTGTGAAAAGACCTGAAAATATCACATCTTGGGAATGCGACGAAGAAGTTGATCTACCCACCATAGCTACCTTACACAATACGGTATTGGTGCCCCCATTGAAGATAATGAATACGCAAAAGAGCGTGGCTTATTCCAAAGATGAAGATCATGCCGATCGTTTGGGCAGAGATACCAAACAGATGAGGTCAATCTTTTTTTCTCTTCGGTCAAGAAATTGAAGGAAGAATTATTTAAATCATTGTATGACTATGTCAAATATGTTATCTTTCCCGCTGGCATCGGTCAGAGCGGACTGGTTAATACGACTTGGTTGAATCAATATTTACCTGTGTTAGCTACATTCAGTGATGAAATGAGCAAAATTGGTAAAATATGCTGCGTGGCTATAATGAAAAAGAATTTATCCCTGTTGGAGGAAAGGTGTGTGGAAGATTTATATATGAAAAACTTGTTAGCTAAATTTAAAAGCTTTGAGGTTAGATGAAACGTCGTCGTCTTCGATACACGGTCGGGAAAGTGCTGGAGAAGATGTTTGTGGTATATACTAAGGGCTGTGATGTGAAGGAACAGGTTAGAAAATATATAGTAGCCGTATGTTTCGTTGAAGTATTGTTTTTGAAAAAGCGAATGCGCATATTATCGCGTTCGTGTTTGTACAGTTTTTTTTCTAATGTATGTATTTGTATGGAATATTAATTCATTCCCCTGTATTTAGGATTGGTTATAAATATAAAATAACAATTCCGTCTGTAATTTTGATTTTTTCAACCTCTTTCAAACTCGGATATAATAAATAAACAAAATTGAAATGTGTACCTTTGTCCTTGTGTTCGCCACCTAGATTATGACTCAAATTCTATGAAAAATAAAATTTCACGTTGGGGTGAAGTCAGCTGGGCAAATATGGCGATAAGGTCTCGTTTCTTCATGTGTGTGTGTGTGCGTGATTCATCATCAGATAACATTGACTCTGATATGGTTATTGGGGGAGATATCACATGTGGATGAAGTCAGTCGCCAAATATCCTTTTATCATGATACTCTGAATATCTAAGCAGCTGTGTATATATATATAAAACAAAATGTAACGGCTGAGAGAGGGAGAGGGAGGGAGGGAGGGAGGGAGGGAGGGAGGGAGGGAGGGAGAGAGAGAAAGAGAGAGAGAGAGAGAGAGAGTATATTCGCAATGTGCATATATAAGGGTTTTAGAAGATTTTATAGGAGGAGGGATGAGGTAAACGTCCCGGTTACTTTGAAAACATTAAAGGGACATGAGTCGCAAAAAACAGTGAACTGAGTCTATTTGGGGTCTGGGGTGGGTCAAGTTTTATTCCCGTAGAGTTACGTGACATCACAGGGGTAGAAAGTTGAGTCAATTTGGGGTGGGGGTTGAAATGTTGGTTTTTATTCCTGGAGAGTAGGTGGACGTCACAGTAGAGGTGAAGTCAATTTGGGGGAGGGTCAGTTGAGGAAATGGTATTTCAGGGGGAAAGTATGTGACGTCAACAGGTAGATATAGTGGGGGAGTCAATTGGGGTCAGGGGTTGAAAGAATGGTTTTATTCCCAGAGAGTTATGTGACGTCACAGGGGTAGAATAGTGAGTCAATTTGGGGGTGAGGGGTTGAAATGTTGGTTTTTATTCCCTGAGAGTTACGTGACGTCACAGGGGTAGGAAAGGTGGAGTCAATTTGGGGTGAGGGCTTGAAATGTCGGTTTTTATTCCCGTAGAGTTACGTGACGTCACAGGGGGTAGAAAGGTGAGTCAATTTGGGGTCAGGGGTTGAAAGAATGGTTTTTATTCCCTTAGAGTTACGTGACGTCACAGGGGGTAGGAAAGGCGGAGTCGATTTGGGGTTAGGGGAGGCCACACCCCCCTAATATGAGCTCATGTACGTACATGAGCTTGTTAGACAAATGGAGTCAATTATGAGCTCATGTACGTACATGAACGTTTCCTACAAATGGAGTCAATTATGAGCTCATGTACGTACATGAGCTTATAATACAAATGGAGTCAGTTTGGGGTCAGGGGTGGCCACGCCCCCCAGAATAGTGGAGGGTTGAAAGGATGGTTTTATTCCCTTATAGTTATGTGACGTCACAGGGGTAGAAAAGTGGAGTCGATTTGGGTTAGGGGAGGCCACGCCCCCCTAATATGAGCCTCATGTACGGTACATGAGCTTGTAAGACAAATGGAGTCAATTTGGGGTCAGGGGTGGCCACGTCCCCCAGAATAGTGGAGGGTTGAAAGGATGGTTTTATTCCCTTATAGTTATGTGACGTCACAGGGGTAGAAAAGTGGAGTCGATTTGGGGTTAGGGGAGGCCACGCCCCCCTAATATGAGCTCATGTACGTACATGAGCTTGTAAGACAAATGGAGTCAATTATGAGCTCATGTACGTACATGAACTTATCATACATATGGAGTCAATTATGAGCTCATGTACGTACATGAGCTTATAATACAAATGAAGTCAATTTGGGTCAGGGGTGGCCACGCCCCCCAGAATAGTGGAGTCTATATGGGGTCAGGGTGGCCACACCCCCAGACAAGTGGAGTCTTTATGGGGTCGGGGTGGCCACGCCCCTTTTGGGGGTTTTGGGGGTTGCCCCGCCCCTTTTTAGGCCTCACGTACGTACATGGGCCAATCAGGAGGGGGGGGGGGGGGTAGCCACGCCCCTTGGGGGGGTGGGGGGCGGGGGGCAGGGCTAGAAAAGTGGAAGTCCTATATGGGGTCTTTTCCTCTACTACTAAGGCATTCTCAAGATGTGAATAACAACTCTCTCCAGAGGCTTACATATAAGCGCTTACTCTTTCTCTCTGTCTTGCATATGTTTTCAAAATGAAAAGTTAAACTAACTTAACATGTTATCTTTATATGTGGGAATCTGAACACAAAAACATACATTTCATAACATAATACACGGTTATGAGGGGATTTAATTGTATTACCAAAATTATAATTGCATTACAAAACTTACATTATAAGTATATATATAGATTATATATATAGATATTAATAATATATATCTATATATATAGATATATATATATATATATATATAAAATACATATAATGAAAACTGAATGACACCTGATAAACTCTCTCTCACTCTTTCTCCTCCTTACCAACCCCTCTACTCTCTATCTCTGTCACTTCCTCTCCCTCGCATTCTTTCCCTCTCCTGTTAAGACAGTTGCTTCAGTTACATGAAACAGCATTTTTGACATTTTATATTTCACCCCTTCTCACCTCGGGAGGATCAACATTCATCTCGGCGAACTCGAAAACTATGGATTACACACTATATCTGTCGTTTTCGGTTATTTTTACTGCCACCCATTTCCCACCCCAACACCTTTAATGCTAGTGATGTCTTACCCCAACCCCCACGGTATTCTTTTGCAGATAGTAAGTCATATGTATAACGAAATTAGGTATATTTATATTTTTTATTTAGTTAATAAGTCTATGGGCAGAACCAGCGCCATTTGAGGGAAGCCCTTCCTACCGTCATTCCCAGTTTCTTGGGAATACCAGGTTTCACTTATATTCATTATATCTATTTTCTTTTCAATTTTGGTTAGTTCTTCTAAGTACTCTATTTTTCTTTTTGAGTTACTCATAACTAAACCCTGCGCATTCATTACTACGATGGTTTGCGTGTTTTCTCCTTCATTTAATATGGGTAATAATAAGGATTTTCCCATGTCTCTTTCCTGTTCTGATATGTTGTTCTTTTCTTCATTTCCAGAAATTCTGACATTAAAAAATCAAACTTTTCCATAATATTTGATCTTCCTTCATCATAATTATTCATTTTGTGTCTGAATCTGCAATTTTCTCCGTATCTGCAATATCCTCTTGCATCATAAATACTGTTCTTATCTCTTGAGCTGTATCTTGGAGCTGATGCTTGGAAATATTTTGCTGACACACCATATTGCGGTGATGGCTTGCTTTCTTCCTTCACCTGATATTCTTTGTTCCTCTCTTTATTTTTTTCTTTCTTATTTTGGATTTTATTATTTGATTGATAATTTATTTGATTTTGATTCATGGCTACAGGGTGCATATATTTACATTTTTTGTCGAACTTACATCTTTTTCCTTCCTTTAGGTTTTTGCATATTTTTGGATGTAGATCTCTGCAATCATCCTCATAGCCGTCTAGGTATGCACATTTACCATAGATTTCATAGTTGTGACATACCTTGGGATGTTTGTAGTAACATCTTTCTCCGAATCTGCAATTCCCTCTTTTCAAAAGGTTGCAGACTTTGTCTTTCTTGTCTATTTTTTCCTCTTTCCCATCAGTGTGTAGATCTGCGTAGAGCCCCTTCGGGATTTTCTTTTGTTTGTTTGTATGGTGTTTTTATGTTGCATGGAACCAGTGGTTATTCAGCAATGGGACCAACGGCTTTACGTGACTTCCGAACCACATCGAGAGTGAACTTCTATCACCAGAAATACACATCTCTCACTCCTCAATGGAATGGCCGAGAATCGAACCCGCGACCACCGAGGTGAGAAGCAAACACCAAACCAACCTCGCCACTGAGGCAAGGATTTTCTTCTGTGTTGTCATGTCGTAATTTATTTCTTCGTATGTATGCTGCTTGATTGCCTCATAATATGTAGTATCAATGAGTATCTCTGCATCCATACTTTTATCTTGTTCTTTGTTTTCCTTATTCTTTTTTCTCTGTCATTTCAGTTTTGTTTACTTCTCTTCCATTTTTCTCTTCTTCTTCTTCCTGTTCCTCTTCTTCTTCATCCTCAACTATTTGTACATTCAGTCTTGATTTAATAACATTGTCTATCCATGATAGACATGTTGAGCAAAATATTCTAGTATCCTTTCTCATATCTTGCATTACTTCAGCACATTGAGGATCGTCGGAATGTTGTATGCAGAACATTTTCTGATCAGGTTTTGTGGATTAACAATGCTATACCACACCTTACACAGTTTGCATGCTTTTGGCATTCTTTTTCCTATTGCATCAATTAGGATATTCACAATGTTCACCTTATTCATTTTCTTTGTCGGAATATGTTGATTTATGTATATTTTCTTTATGAGTCTCTTGACCACTTGGATTTTATTTGGAACTTCTTCAATTATTTTCAAGATGTTTTCTGTTGATTAGTTCCAGTTTGAAGGATCATATCCTTCTAATATATCTATGAATGCTTTTGTATCTTTTTGGTTAGGGCTGTTGTTGATCTCAAAGACGAGAAATGCCAGCTTCCTTCCTGCTACCTCATCGTATTGCGAATCTGTTAAACACGCTAAATTTCGCCATTTTTTTTCCACAATTGGAACTTACTGCCATCTTGATCTGATTTACAGTATTTCACTTGATAAACTAACTTAGTAGACGCTCTATACTACTATTTTCACACTAATCTTATCACCGACAGTTCACGAACACTTCTAGATATTTATAAATTTCCAGGCGTATGTTAAACGCGTGATATCTGTTGATTAATCAGACTGTACGTGGTAACGTCTCACCAAGCAAAATGGCACTGAGAGAGAGAGAGAGAGAGAGAGAGAGAGAGCTATAATCTCTTTACAGCACGGCTACAAGTCTAGGAATGAATCTCTTTCTATGGGAACTACTAATCAACAAGATATCTAGGCCCCAAAATGGCTGAATGAAAACATTTTGGGACGAGCCACCGCTATTAATCTTAATAATCCTCTTTCAAAATTAGAAATAGTGAGAAAGCGGGATTACAACAATAAATAATCTTTATTACAAGGCTTCAGAACACAAAAATTCGCTTAACACAAAAGATGATTATTGAATATTATCGCAAGCATAGTGTCGTCACTACCGTGACAATGAAATCACAGCAGTTCTCAACGGGATATTATTTCCAATTCACAATTAAATTACTTACGTCAACAAATTCTCTTTTGACAAATCAAAAGAGATAAGAGTTAATTTATCAGTAATATCAAACAGTTTCACAATAAAAGAATCTCTAATTACTAAAATGAAATGAAAGAATCCTTGTGATCATAAGCCAAATGTTTTAGAGAGCCTCAGTGGCTTGATCGGGTAATAGTCCCCCCCCCCCCACCTTGGCATGCCACCCTTTGGTGGGCCCAACAAAGTTTTTTGAGATTCTTTGGGCAATTCCAATTGGAGGTGTGAGATATGTATATTTCTGGTGATAGAAGTTCCCTCTCGACGTGGTTCAGAAGTCACGTAAAGCCGTTGGTCCCATTGCTGAATAACCACTGGTTCCATGCAACGTAAAAAACCCACGCAAACAAAACAAACGTTTTAGTCAGAAGAAAGAATTCTATAAGCTTTTAACATGACACAGTCATTGCGCAATCTTGGGCAATCAGTCACATGGCTTAGACAAAGACAAACAATACTGGTCCAACATGATGTGTTGACAGAATCATCCATTTTCTCGAATGAAGATCTCTCTTTTCACTCTGCATCCTCGCTTAATTTTAAATTGCTTTTGTGAATTCTGAACATACATCACTTAAACATATCAACTCTGAGCTAATTTTAATATGGAATCTGAACATGTTACAGACAATTTACAACATTGCATACAATACTGAGGGGATGTTATGTGTTGCAAAGTCAGTAATACAAGATTCCTCCCATCAGAAGATTATCTATCCCGGGTGTGAATCCAACGATTCACAATGGGATAGATAATCTGCAACTACATTTTTCTTACCAGAAATGTGCTGCACTCTTCATCGATGTATACATGACAGGGGATTGTGATCAGACATCACTAAAATTTCTTCATTTCTAGATTTGTTCACACACTTCAAACTTTTTCAATGCTGTAATTAAGGCTAGAGTTTCTTTCTTTATGGTTAAATACACTTTCTGATGCTTTTCCAGTTTTGAAGACATGAAACACGCGGATGTAAAATATTACTTTCATCTTCCTGAAATAGAACAGCTCCTATTCCACAGTCAGAGGCATAAATACTTGTATCACAAATTTCTTAGTGAAGTCTGGAGCTTGAAATACTGGTCTTGAAGTTAAAATGGCTTTTAACTTCTCAAAGGATTCTTGACACTCTGGAGTCAAAACAAACTTAGCTTTGGAACTAGTTAAGTCTGTCAAGGGAGCTACTTCCGCTGAGAAATTTGGACAGAAATGACGATAGAATCCTTATGGATACCTTCTACAATAGTATTCACTACGGCGAGAAGGCCTTTCCCAACTTCAAACTCAAGGTACTGAACAGTTGCCTTCCCAAACTCACTCTTCTCTAGATTGACCGTTACTCCTGTTTCTCATAGTTTCCTGAAAATTTTCCTCAGAATCTTCAAATGCTGTAGAGTAAGTGACTATGTCATCAAGGTATACACCTACTCCTACAACATTACATACAATGCTGAGGGGAAGTTATGCGTTGCAAAAGCAATAACATAAGATTTTATATATTTAAATATATATATATATATATATATATATATATATATATATATATATATACTATATATAATATATATATATATATATATATATATATAGATATATATATATATATATATACATATATATCATATATATATATATATATATATATATATATATATATATATATATATATCTATATATATATATATTATATATATGTATAAGCGAATACCACGGAAATGATAGCCAGGAATCAAGCGCGTTTCGTCCTTATTCAGACATCGTCAAGGAGCTACTAAAAGTACAAATTGGAGAGGAAGGCCTCAGGTAGAAACAAGATCAGGAATACCAGATGGTTAATTATCAAAAGGGTAAAAAATTAAAAGGGATAATCCAGGATTATCGGATATCACAGCGGTCACAAACTTAAACAGATTCTGACCCTAACCGAAATTACAAAGTATCTTTACAGTCCAAACATGTAAAAACTGAATATATTAATTTTGTTGTTCTTATATTTATCTACAACTTTTTTCATTATGAAAGCATCAAGTTTAAATAAACCAAGGACTTAAATTTAGAACATTTCTATTATTTGACTTGATAAAACAAGATTCAATGATATTCCTTTTAACTGTGTCATTACATGGGACTAAGGCTCTTGCTGACTCAGTTAATAGGATGGTCTAAATCTCTCATATGTACAAATAATGCATTCGATATTTGCCCAGTTCTCACAGAATATTGATGTTGCTTAAGACGCTGTGAAAGAGATTTCCCGGTCTGTCCGCCTAATAGATTTTATCACATTTTTTGCAGGAATTTCATATATGCAGCCTGGAAGATCTTTAGGAGAATTTTTGATTACTAAACTCTTGACATTAATATTACTGAAAACAACATTTATGTTAAAAAACTTTAAAATTCTAGGAATATCTAAAAAACCTTTCATCATAAGGTAATTTTAGAATGTTATGCTTACTAAATTCAAGTTTGTCATTAGTTGAATAAAATGTTTTTCTAGCTCTTTTCCATGCCACATCTACAAAAGTCCTTGGGTATTTAAGTTTCAATGCAATATCATAAATAGTTTTAATTTCAGCGTCAATAAATTGCAGGCTACAGACACGTAAAGCCCTTAGGAACATCCCAGAAAAAACAGAG
This sequence comes from Macrobrachium nipponense, assembly GCF_015104395.2. Classification (NCBI taxonomy): domain Eukaryota; kingdom Metazoa; phylum Arthropoda; class Malacostraca; order Decapoda; family Palaemonidae; genus Macrobrachium; species Macrobrachium nipponense. The sequence continues at coordinate 52,573,713 of NC_087201.1, read as the reverse complement.
AATTTAACATTTTGATGGTGATTGGAGTAGTAATGAACAAAAGAGGCAATATTAGTTGATTTTCGAAAGACTGAAAAGGTGAAATTTCTATCATTTCTATGGACAGTTACATCAAGAAAATTCAAATTACAATTTCTTTTCTTCCTCTACAGTAAATTTCATAGAAGGGACTAAATTATTGAGATTATTAAGGAATTCCTGGAGGTTTTCGTGAACTGGCCAAATACAGAAGATATCATCCACGTATCTAAACCAAATAACTTTTTTGGGGCGGGGGCAAAATTCTTGGTAAGAGTTTTTTGTCTCAAAAAATTCCATGTAAATATTGCTAAGGACAGGAGATAAGGGATTACCCATGGCCATGCCAAACTTTTGTACAAAAAATTCCCCATTGAAACAAAATTTACTATCTTTGATACATAACCTAATGAGACTAATATCTTCTGTATTTGGCCAGTTCACGAAAACCTCCAGGAATTCCTTAATAATCTCAATAATTTAGTCCCTTCTATGAAATTTACTGTAGAGGAAGAAAGAAATTGTAATTTCTTTAAGGTTCACTTAAAGAATAAATTTAATGCGCTGTAATAAGGCGGCAAATTTACTTACTTACTAATTACACTAGAACTTAAACTTATGGCTTAAAACTAGTAATAATAATATAATAAAATAAAACAATATACTAATAGAATGGTATCTGAAGCAATATACAAAAGGTATGTACAGACAGGTCAGTGATACCAATATGGTCTCAACACTATGTACATGTTCCAGTGACAGGATGGCAAACCAACCAGTCCGGCCCGGAAGAGAGAGGGTTGGCAGGGAATACAAGCGAGGGAGGTAGGAAGGAGAGAGTATTAAAGGGAAAAAGGACTGACAAAAGGCTAAGGGAAGGAGTTGATGAGACTCGGTCATTCAGGGGAGACTATGCTCCCTGCAGCCACTGTTGAGAATTAAGGGCCTCTAAGTTCTTGAGATAGTGGCGTTTAAATACTGCTGGAGATATCCAACCCATATATTTCTTCAGGTCTTCGAAATTCATATTGTGAAAATAGTTAATGGAGGTAGCCACTGCTCGGATGTCATGGACGTGTGGGACTGAATCCGGGTTGGCTTGTCTAATAAAGTAGAGTATTTGTTGTCTAATACCTTTAAGAGACATCGTACCACCTTTCTCTCTAATGAAAAGGGGGCCTGAAGATTTTTCGGAAGTCCTGGCCAAATAGGATTTAAGGGTAACGACAGGACACAATGATGCGTCCTGTGTCAGAGGAATAATTTTCCATGGAGCCCATCTGTTTTGTGGGTCCTCATTCTTAGCCAAGAACTTCCGATCTGGGGTTAGTAATACTTCACCCGACGGGAGGAATTAAACATGATCTGGATTTCTAGTGAGCCGAGTTCAGATATTCTGGCACCTGAAGCCAGGGCCATTAAGAATAAGGTCTTTCTGAGAAGAGTTATATATGAGCATGACTCATTATCAGTGTCTGAGGCTAATTTAAGTACGTCATTCAAAAACCAAGAGACCGTATGAGGGCGGTCTATTGGTCTCAGACGGGCACATGCTCTTGGAATCGAAGAGAAGTATGAATCTGACAAGTTAATATTAAAGCCAACCTGAAAAATCTTCCTTAAGCCGATTTGATCGTAGTAATGGTACTAGCGGCTAGGCCTTTCTCAAATAGAGTTCTAAAGAAAGAAATTGCCAGATTTGCAGTTATATTTTGAGCAGCTGAATTTTTAGAAAAATGGCCAATTTCTTCACTGCTGAATCATACTGCCTGATCGTTGATTCTGTTTTATCTGATTCTATGAATAAGATGTTTAGTGGATCAATACTATCATCCTTTTGGGCCGCATACTTCATGAAGTCCATAAAGTTAGGGCACTCAGAATTCTTGAGGAAGCTGACACAGTCTGAGTTTGTACTACCTGTGTCAGTTCTGGACGGGGGATACCGTTTGGGACCGGAGATTCAGTTCTAAAAGAAGCGGAAACCAGTTGGGTGCCACTAATGCTACCTGACCTGTGAAAGGTCTTAGCTTGTGCAGGACCTTCATCAGAATATTCACCGGTGGAAATAGGTAAATCTTCTGTCAATTGTTCCAATCTATGGACATCGCATCTGCGGCGTAAGCTAGAGGGTCCAGGTTGGGTGCCACGTAACATGGTAGTTTGTGATTGGATTCCGTGGCGAATAGGTCTACTTGAAGGTCCAGGATTTGATTGCAAATCCACCGGAACGACTTCCTGTCCAGGGACCACTCCGATTCCAGCGGGGTTGTCCTGGAAAGTGCGTCTGCGATAACATTCTTTACTCCTGCCAGGTGAGTTGCTGACAGGTGCCAATGATTTTTCGCTGCCAACGAAAATATTGCAATCAATACGTGATTTAGTTTGCTTGACCTGGAGCCTCCTCTGTTTATGCAGTGGACTACTACTGAACTATCCGAGACTAACCTTAAATGACTGTTTCTGGCCGGAGTCAGTCGCTTTAGGGTCAGGAAAACTGCCATCGATTCTAGAATATTGATGTGGAACTGGCGGAACATATCCGAACACGTTCCCTGGACTTCCTAGTGTTGCGAGTAGCCTCTCCAGCTGCTCAGAGATGCATCCGTGTGGGTAGTTAGAGACGGCGGAGGGAATTGCAGTGGTACTGACTTGGCCAGGTTCCGGCGTTCCATCCATGGACGGAGCCTTTTTGTTAAAATGGGTGGAATTACCGAGATCTTATCCCTGAGATTGATGTTGGCTCTCTTACTCCAGACTCGATTGATATCCTTTAATCTGGCTTTCAATAGGACGTCCGTCACCGACGCAAACTGTAGCGAACCTAGGATTCTCTCTTGGGTACGCCGAGAAGCCTTTTTGTTCTTGAGGAACTGTTTCGTAGCCATCGCTATCTCCTTGACCTTCTTGGGTGGGAGAGATAATTTGTGCTTGTTTAGGTCCCATTGGATTCCCAGCCATTGGAAGCGGGAAGCCAGAATGAGCCAAGATTTTTCCTTGTTTATCTGGAAATCCAGAAATTCCAAGAATTTTATCACCTTGGCTGTTGCTTTGTGACACTCGTCGACGCTGGCTGCCCAAATGAGCCAGTCGTCTAGATAGGCTACTAACATTACCCCTCAAGTTCTTAGTTCTTGAACTATCGTCTCTCCTAATTTGGTGAAAACCCGGGGCGCAATGTTGAGTCCGAACGGCATGACTCCGAATAGTAAGCCTGCTTTCCTAGCTTGAAGCCTAGGTAAGGAGAGAAGTTCCTTGCTATTGGAACAAGATAGTAAGCGTTTGTAAGATCTATAGAGGTGGTGACGGCCCCACGGGGAAGTAAGGTCCGCACCTGCGAGACGGTCAGCATGCGAAATCTGTCGCATAGAATGTATGAGTTGAGATGGGACAAGTCCAGAATCACTCTTCTTTTGTCCGAGTCCTTCTTTGGGACACTGAACAGACGTCCTTGAAACTTTAGGTGTTTTACTTTCTTTATAGCCTTCTTCTGCAGGAGATCTTTGGTATAGTCTATAAGGTCCGCCATTGGAATCTGGTAAAAACTGATTGGCGGAGGGGGGCCTTTCTCCCATTTTCACCCCAGACCTTTCGAGACTATACTTTGGGCCCATGGACTGAAGGTCCAATGGTACCGGAAGAGATATAATCTCCCTCCCACCTGCGGGTTCTCACTGGCTGGGTGCAGGTCTGCTACCTCTGCCTCCACGCAAGCCTCTACCTCTTGGTCCGCCTTGTAACCGGGCGCCACCTCTGGCCCTGCTACTTCCGGCATGCCTATTGTAGCCGCGAAATGCGTCTCGCTACTCGTAGGAGGGTTTGAAGGCTGGGGAGGTCACTATGGCTGTCGAGGTCGAAGGCTGCTGAGCCGGCGGAGTTTGTACTAGGACAAACTGTTGTTGCAGTTGAGCCATAGATGTCGAAGGCTTACCGACCTGAGAGACCGGAACCGCTTGCACGACCGCCTGAGGATGGGAGGCCTGGTAAGGATAAAATCTCCTTGGCCTCTTCTTGGGTCTGGATTGGTGTCCGGGGCCATCAAACTTTCTTTTGGAAGGAAGTCCCCAACGGACCGGAAGACTCTGGTTGGCTCTGGCTACCTCATGAAAGACGTTGTTGACCTTGTCTTTCGAGAACAAATTTTCGCCCCATATTGAGGACTTTATAAGTCTATTAGGCTCGTGCCTTATAGAGGCACTCGCCAGGACGTACTTCCTGCATGCTCATCTCGCCATAACGAAATCGTACAGGTCCACTTGGAAAGTCTGTAGCAGAGTTTTTGTAAGGACCCAGAACAACTGTTCTTCAGTGTAGGTTGATGCTACCAACTCCGCCACAGTGACGGAGTTCATAGACCTTCCTAATCTGGTCCTTGCCACGAATTCCGCTTTGACCAAGTGGTCCGGAATCCTAGGTAGCTTCTCGGTGAATAGGGAAGGCAGCGCAATCCGGATCGAGTTTACCTGCCGTAAACGTAGCCGGAGCGTCATTCCAGAACTCCACATCTGTGGGGAAGAGTAGAGAGGTAGCCTCTGTCTCTTTTAGCGCTGGATGTACAGGGTGACGGAAATCTGTTTGGGGTCACAAACATTGTAAAGCTACCTTTATGGGGCGCCAGTTTGGTGTTAATGCAACCCCAGTCGGAGAGGGTGCAAACCCTAACAGCTTGAGCTTGATCCCTAGGGAAGATCACTGTCTCCTTTGGGACCTTGTCTACTCTGACTAGCACATGTTCTGCTAGTCTGACAAATCCGGGGAATGGGAATTGGAGACCCAGCGGGAAGAACTCAAAGTCCTCCACCGGGCGGGTTCGGCACCCTTCGATTGTCAACTTCCTATCTGAAAATGAGGCATGTAAAGCCAACCGCCACAGTTTGTTATTCTCGAAGACCGGCAGCTTTGACGCATCTGGCACTGTCATGGACAGAGCCGGGGTTCCGGATTGGAGGAATCCAGTCATCATCTCCTCCAGGGGCCTGATCCTCTCGGTCAGGGGCGTTATTGCCTGACCTGAGGTATCTGAGCCCGAGGCGAGTCGTGTCAACTCAAGCCTCTCGTCAACCACTTCCCTAACCTTCGACATTAGAAGGTTAGGGAAGGCCTCCTGGTCAAATTCGGTCTCCGTCGCCTTGGATCTGGCGGATTTGGCTCTCGACCCCTCAGGAGGGGGAGAATCCTTGGCAGCAGGCGACTTGGCAGCAGAAGTCGACGGCTCCGGGGCCGACGACGACTTAGTCGCCGCTGACGGAGTCGGTTTCGATCCCTTTGGAAGGGATTTCGGTCTTACCGATTTAAGCTTGGGAATGACCGAAAGCGATCCTTCCCAAGTAGGGGTGGACTTAGAGAAGCCCCGGAAAGAAGAGGAAGAAGAAGGGGTAGGACTTAAGAGACTACCTGCCTCACTTACCTCTTCACCTACCTCCTCCTCGGTGGCCATTGGTTCGCGGTGAAGGTTGATGGCCGCCACCTCTTCCGTCATCAGGTCGCAATCTTGTTCCTCCGGGATGGGCAGCATCGCCAGTCGGATGGACTCGATGATGGGGTTGGCAATATGCGCCGGAACAGCCGTCGTAGCCGTGGCCCCCGAGTACAGAAGGGAGCACAGATCTTCAGCCAGGACGTACGGCTGTCCCGCTGGCGCATTCTTCTAAAAACCTGACACCCAACCCCTAAGCGCCACCCTTGCCTCATCTTGGAGGGACAAGGAAGCTTGTAAGAGAGGAAATCGAATTAACATTCCACTCGGGGAATAGTATGTATAAGAAACATCTGAAGTTATTGTAACAGAAATTCCATGCAAATGATGCAGTAAGGATACTTACTTTCTCATCAGAGAGAATAGACACCATCTCATAGCAGACAGTGCACGCGTCCGAATGCCAGACCATGTAGTGCTCAAGTTGCATGCGATCGGCAGACTACATGGCCGTAGGGCTTGCCGAGGGTAGCGGAGCACCCTACCGCTTGACAACGGACCATCTGTAAGTTGAAAATTCTCTATGAGTATTAGCACAAACGCCGGAGTTAACTCTGGCGAGAGCATGCACCTGTTAACTAGATACTGGCTTCAAGAACTTCACTCAACTAAATTATTTCAACTCACTGAATGAATTAAAGAAAATCTCTGGGTGTATTTGCCTGCTCTTATTCCGTCCTTCGGAAGGTAGATGTATGTCCGGTATGTGGGATCTGAGACCCGCCGTACCGGAGAAGAGGAAGGACCTAATCTCTATTACGGTCGGCTGAATCAGAAGGCTGAGAATTATTGTAGTCGAATACCTGACCCATCCACCGTCCCCACCGGAGTGGGGAACGACACGAGAACGGAAACTGAGCTGCGGCAACTTAGTACAATAACTCCGGCGGCGGGTGTGAGGGTGAGACACTCCGGCGGCGGGTGTGAGGGTGAGACACACTCCGTCGGCACCTTAAAGGTCCGGAGATATCTACAGAGTAGTCCCCAAAGCTTAGCCTACTCAAAGTCTCATCTCTCATTGTCATAAGTGATGCCGGCGGAAACGGGCTGAAGCGAGCGGATCAGGGGAAGGTAATTCCTCTATCTGAACCTGAACAAATCTAGGGGGGAGTGTAACTCCCAGCCCGAATCCATAGCTGGGGGAGGACAACTGGGAGGAGAGACCACTGAGCGGCGGAGCAGTATAAATGTACAATCCGGTGCGATGTCCGCTGGCTGGTGCGATACTAGACCACTGTAAAGCCGGCGGAGCTATCCACTCGGAGACATAAGGTGATTACATATAATACCAGTAACCCCACCGCTCCAACCCCTCTCTTCCCCACTTAAGTGAAAAAGCTCGAGCAGTCGTTCATCGATAAGACTACTAGAACCGCGAGCTATAAGGCCAGCGTCCAGGGCAGAGCGAGCTAGGAATTGGGGGGAGGGGGTGGGGGCTGGTGGTATGTATGTGGGGTGGGTCGGTCTGTTGATCGTCCCCCCCTGGCCACCAACCCGATCAGATAGAAACCTATTGAAGGCTGTGTAGCCTACTACTACAGGGGTAGTAGGCTGACTGGGCCTATGGCCCGTCGTGATTGGTACAGCGACCGATCGGTGATCACTCTCAAACGGGAGGTCATGGCCTACTACTAAAGGTTATACTAAAGGAGGCTAGGCCAGGACAATATACATACCAGACCACTTAATTTTACAAGCAATACATAAATTTATTATAATAAAATAATGAGGCATCATGGAAGAGTTGCAAGAAAAGAAATAGGTGAAAGGAGAATACCCAGTATGGATCTAGCCTAACGTTCCGAGATCACTACGGAACCGGTCAGGTAAGTCAGATAACCTCCAAGGACATCATGGTGTGGACGGTGGCCCTCGACCAAACCCTCCAAATTCAAATTTTTCGACCTGGATGGGTAGCACCGTAGCACAGATGGGGGGAGAGGCATAAGGGGTATAGGGGTAGGGGCACCTGGCCTACCTTCCAAAACCTAGCCTAGGCTTGGTCGGGTAAGCCAGGCAGGGAAGCAACTCTTCCAACTCTCAGTGATCTGAAAATCATCAACGTGCATAAAATCAAGTACCTATCTGGTTCGCATTAAACAATAACACATGTGTGTCTCACATCGGGAGAGAGAGAGAGAGAGAGAGAGAGAGAGAGAGGGCTCTCTTCTCTCCAATGATAAATACGATAGGATACTAGTAGCCTAACAAAATTACATATACAATATGTGATAAAATTACGCACAGAGAGGCACAAACATGCTCTTGAGAAGCTGGGGGGGAAGCCAGAGGCTAGAATATAAATTAATTCAAAAACCCTTCCTTTTAAAACCCCAAGAGGTATGTCATGAGCGTGTTAGGCCTTCCTTCCGAACCACTCCGAACTCGGTCGGCTAAATAATTAAGTACGTGATACAAAAAAATGTCACTGATGACTGTAATGAATATAAAATTAACATAAAATTTAAAATAAAAAGGAAATAACAAGTAATAACAACACACGTGCTCTGATGATGCACCCAAAATGGCGGATGAACTAGCAGTGCCCCCAAAAAGTTTTCTAAGGGGCCGAAGGCAACAAATGGAATGCATAGTAATGATACAAATTACGAAAACACCAATTGGAATACTCAACTTGAATGAAGGAGGAAGTTCCACAGAGGACATCGCTGGTTTCTAGATAAAGCACTAAGGGAGCTCCGAGACGCGTGTTTGTTGCACTCACAATGCTAAATTAACAGGAATGATGATGGCGGGCGGGTATAGTAGTAGTAGTAGCGAGAGCGAGCAAAGGTCAAGGGTAAGGGGGAGTTAGCCCTCTGTAACGGCTCTTGCTGTGGGAGGGACTCTGAAGAGGAATCCTCTAATTGGCAGAAGACCTGTGCTGTGAGTAGTGGCTTCCACCCGCCCCAGTGCTTATACAGACGCCCTTGGGGTGTTCGAGCTGAGGGTAGTAACTTCAGCATACCATGCTAGCTTTTTCTCTGGTAGGTATTTAGGATCTATTTATACTTAGAAAAATGATATTGTTAAACTACAATAAAGTTTTGTACATACTTACTGGCCTGGCCAGGATATATACTTAGCTATAGTCTCCGACGTTCCGACAGAATTTCAAATCTCGCGGCACACGCGACAGGTAGGTCAGGTCGGTAGACCTTACCCGCCGATGGGTGGCGGATGTACGAACCACTCCCGTAAGCTTGTGTCAGATTTTTCTCTTCCACCTGTCTCCTGAGGGGAGGCTGGGTGGGCCATTATCGTATATATCTGCCAGGTAAGTATGTACAAAACTTTATTGTAGTTTAACATATCATTTTTGTACATGAACTTCCCTGACAGATATATACTTAGCTGATTGGCACCCTTGGTGGAGGGTAAGAGACAGCTCAATAATACAGGTAAGACGGGAAACAACTAATGTTGTAGGATATAAAAACCTTGGTTCTCACCTTTTCAGGATGAAGACTTCATAGATACTATCTCTGAGTCTGCATTGCCTGGAGAGCTACAGCTAGGACGTGACCTGATGCTGAAAGACTCTCGGATCTACCACTGGGATAATGTGAATCCCCTATTGTGGGTAGAATCCAAGTCGGATGCTGTTAGAGGGAGACCCTTGTCCGCTTCCTAACAGAATTCCTTACCACTACCTCTGCAAGGAGCCAAAAACCCACCAGACCACCTAACCAAAATACAAAGGGTTTAATATTACGACAAAAAGAGGTGCCTCCTGCAACCTCTTTCAGACAACCAAAAAACAACAATATAAAATATAGGGTAACATATAAAAATTTACACAGGATAATGTTTCAGCTCCCCTGCCCCAGCACCGAATCCGCCGATACGAAAGGACCCAAGGCGAAGCATTTATCATATTGTGATTTTTACATCACGTAGGTAGTGGTTTGCGAAAACCGATTGGCATCTCCAAAAAGTCGCCTCCATCAAGTTCCGCACAGACATATTTTTTCTGAATGCAAGCGAAGTTGCGATGGCTCTCACCTCGTGAGCTTTCACTTTCAGTAGTCTAAACTGATCTTCCTTACAGGCAACATGTGCCTCTGTAATAAGGCTTCTCAGAAAAAAGGAAAGAGCATTCTTGCGACATGGGCCGAGTGGGGTCCTTTACGGAGCACCAAAGTACATCTTGATTAGCCTTAAGTTGTTCTTCCTCTTAAGGAAATACTTCATAATTCTCATAGGGCAGTTAGGGTTCTTTCAGGCTCTTCCCCTACTAGAAAAGATAAACTACGAACTTCAAGCTCCTGGGCCAAGGGCGTGATGGGTTTTCATTCTTTGCAAGGAAAACTTGGAAGGAAAACGAACATACCATAGAATCTTCCTTAAACCCTACATTGCCCTCAATAGCTTGGAGCTCACTCCCTCTTTTAGCTGTAGCTAGGGGCTAAAAGGAAGATAGCCTTCTTCGTCAAGTCCTTGAAAGAGGCTAAGCCAGGAGGTTCGAATCTAGTACGATCCAAGGAATTGTAGGACTACGTTCTAGATTCCAGTTCGGTACTACATGAGGACGCTTAATTGGGTTTCAAATGATCTAATAAGATCATGCAGGTCCTTATCATCGGATATATTTAATTTGCTCTATGCCGAAATACCGCCGCCAACATACTGCGGTATCCCTTAATAGTTGACACAACCAGATGACATTCTTCTTTGAGGAAAATAGGAAATCCGCATTTGGGTCACTGAGGTACTGGGGAAGAGGAAATGTTCTTCCTCTTGCACCAACGTCTGAAGACATCCCACTTTGACTGGTATACACGCAAGGTGGAAGGTCTCCTCGCTCTTGCGATTGCTTTAGCAGCTGCTGCTGAAAAGCCTTTCGCTCTGACCAAACTTTGGACAGTCTGAAACCAGTCAGACTGAGAGCGAGGAGATTTTTGTGGTACCTGGTCGAAGTGGGGTTGTCTGAGTAGATCGCTCCTATTCGCGGAGCGATCTTGGAAGGTCCACCAACCATTCCAGTAAACCTCTGTGAACCATTCTTGGGCCGGCCAAAAGGGAGCGATTAAGGTCATTCTCGTTGAATCGACTCTACGAACTTCTTGATAGTTAGCCCCAGGGATCTGAAGGGGGAAACGCGTAGACGTCGAGTCCGTTCCAGTCTAGAAGAAGAGCATCTATTGCTATTGCCTCTGGATCCGATATCGGAGAGCAGTAAGGATCCGCCTCTTGTTCTTTGACGTGGCAAAGAGGTCTATGTGTGGCCTGCCCCAAATAACTTCCACAGGCTCTGGCATACTATCCAGATGAAGGGTCCACTCTGTGGGAAGGACCTGATCTTTCTGCTGAGGAGATCTGCTTCTTACATTCCTTTCTCCCTGCACGAACCTGGTGAGAAGCTTGATTCCTCTTTCTTCTGCCCACAGAAGAAGGTCTCTTGCTGTCTCGTACAGGGAGAAGGAATGCGTCCCCCCCTGTTTCCTGATGTATGCCAGAGCTGTAGTGTTGTCCGCGTTGACCTGCACTACCGATCTTCTGACTTTGGGCTCGAAAGCCTTCAGAGCCACCACACAGCCATCAACTCCTTTCTGTTGATGTGCCAGGCTACCTGGTCCCCCACCCAGGTACCTGACACTTCGTTGGTTCCCAGAGTTGCACCCCACCCCATGTCCGACGCGTCGGAGAACAACACCAGGTTGGGGGTCTGTGATTGAAGAGACAGTCCCTTCGCAAAGAGGTTGGGATCTGTCCACCATAAGAGATGTTTCTTGATGTCCTGGGATAACGACAGGGAGAACGTCAAATCCTGAGAACGACGACTCCATTCCGATGAAGAAAGAATTGGGAGCGGTCTCAGGTGCAACCTTCCTAGGGAAAACGAATTGCTCCAGAGAGGAGAGTGTCCCCAGCAGACTCATCCATCTCCCATCTGTGCATACTTCTTTCCCTAAGAAGGTTGTTACTCTCTCGAATCCTCGGGCTATCCTTTCCTGCGAGGGAAAAGCCCGAAAACTCAGAGAGTTCATCTGTATCCCGAGATACACACACTCTTGCTCGGAATTAGTGATGACTTCTTGAATTGACGAGAACCCAGTCCCAAAGCCTTCGTCAATTCTAAGTTACTTGTAAGTCCTTCAAACAACGATCTTCGAATTGGCCCTTATTAGCCAATCGTCGAGGTACATGGATATCCTCACCCCTTTCAAATGAAGCCATTGAGCCACATTCCTCAAAATCCCCGTGAACACTTGAGGGGCCGTCGAGAGGCCGAAACACAGAGCCCTGAACTGAAAAATTTTCCCCCCCATCATGATCTGAGAAACTTCCTCGAGGAAGGATGGATCGGTACGTGGAAGTAAGCGTCCTGAAAATCCAAGGAAAAAACCATCCAGTCCCCTGGACGAAGCGCTGCCAGCACTGATGAAGGCGTTTCCATCGTGAACTTCTTCTTTTCTACGAAGAAGTTCAGGGCGCTTACATCCAACACCGGTCTCCATCCCCTGAGGACTTTCGGAACTACCGAAAAGGCGGTTGTAGAAGCCCGATGAATGATGGTCTGTCACTAGTTCGATAGCCCCCTTCTCCACATCTGATCTACTGCTAGATGGAGAGGCTTGATTCATGATGGGGTCTCTGTACCTGGCCGTCAGTTCCCTTGGGATGGTCGTCAAAGGGAGGTCTTTCGACGAAAGGGATGCAGGTAACCTCTCCTCAAAATAGAAAGGGTCCAAGGATCCGCCCCTTTTTGGGCCCAGACGTCTCGCAAACTCTAAGAGCTGGCGGCCCCACCGTTGTTTGAAGGACTTGCAAGTTTATTTGGGGCTTTAAACAGACTTGGCGAAAGTCTTACCCCTTCTTGAAGGTCTACGACCTCTAAACGTAGAGGTTCTTGATGAAGATGCCCCTCGAAAGGGTTTCTCGAACACTTGCCTTTTCCTTCTTAGCCTTGGGTAGGGAAGGAAGGCGAGGTTTTCTTGCCGACTGTGCCAAAAGGTCCTGGGTGGCTTTGGCCGAAAGTGACCTCGAAATGTCCTGCACTCGATGTTTCGGGAACAACTGAGTAGACAGAGGAGCAAACAGCAAAGAAGACCTCTGAGCATGGGAGACCGACTTCGTTAAGAAGGAACAGTAAACCGACCTCTTCTTCACGATGCCGGCCCCATAAAGGGAGGCGATTTCACTCGCTCCGTCTCTTACTGACTTGTCCATACAAGACAAAACACACATAAGATCATCTGGTGAAATTGACTCTGGCACTTCAATTTTCTTGGCTAGACTCCCAACGACCAATCAAGGAAGTTAAATACTTCTAGCACTCTAAACATACCTTTGAGCAAATGATCCAATTCGTTCATTGCCCAAGTCGTCTTAGCAGAGTTAAGGGCAGTTCTCCTTGTCGAATCTACCAGTGCCGAAAAATCCGAATCAGGCCGAAGACGGGTAGAACCCAATCCTAAGGGCTCTCCTGTTTCGTACCAAAACCAGCGCGTCCTGATAACTCGAAGGGAAAAGAAAAAGGGAACGAACATCGTTTTCCCCGCTTCTTCTTTGGAAGCATCCAGGAACCAAAACTCTCAGTGCCTTCTTCATAGAAAGAGTTGGCTTTCATCCCTCACACAAGAAGAAACTCTTCGCTGTCTTCGCGTTGAAAAAGTGAGTGAGGAGAAGGAGAGCCGTAGGCGTAAGGGAATCCCCAAAAACAAACTTGTAAAGTATCTCTGTAAGCTTCTTGTAAGAAGAGACAGCAAGCAGAATGTTTTCGGTTTCCCCTCATCCGAACCTTCTAGGACGTCTTGTCGAGGCGAGCGCGGAAGATCCTTAGGTGACGAAGGGATCCTAGCAGGAGTTGAGCGAGAGGTTGGAGAACGCTCCCTCTCTTAGAAGAGTTCACATCCACTGGAGAACGATGAGAAGATCTGGGAAGTATAACGATGAGACTCCCTCTTCGAGGTATACGGAATCTCAGCCGAAGGAGAGGTAGGGCTCCTACTCCGAGAATTCTCGGAAACATCCGCAGGGCGCTTACGAGGAGGCGAGCGCCTACTATACTCTATGCACCTATCCTGGGAGAGCGGCTGCCAGGAGAAGAGCGCCTATCGAGAGCAGAGCGCTTGCGCGGCTCTCCATACCTGTCCAGTTGCGTACGATCAACGGAAGTTCGACTGGAAGGCGAAATGCGCCTACTAGGAGAAGGCTGCTTGCGAGACTCTTGACGTCTAACAAGAGGGTAACATTCAGGAGAAGGGCGCTTCAAACTAACGAGCGCCTACTTGGAGAAAGGGCGCTTCCGGGATTCCTGGTGCCTACCAAGAGACAAACGGTCAGGAGAAGTGCGCCTAGAAGCGGGAGAGCGCCTACACGGAGAAGGGCGCTTGAAAGACTCTTGTTGTCTGCCCTTAGGAGAATAATCAGGAGTATGACGCCTTAAAAGAGACGAGCGCCTACTAGGAGAGCTATGTGCAGTAGGCTCTTGGCGCCTACCTTGCGGGGAGCGGCTAACAGTAGGCCGTCTATCATGCACACGACTCCTACCAGACTCTAGATGCCTGTCAGGAGAGAAGTCACGATCCGATACTCGAGGAGAGTGACATCTGGAATAAGAACGCCTACTTGTATAAGGGCGCCTTCTATAATCTTGAGCTGCTGAGGAGAAGTCTCACGCGAGGGAGTTGAAGAAATCGCGTGAGAGCAGGTGCAGTGCGCTTACCGGAAGCGGGAATCCAATCTGGAGAAAAAACTTCTTTCTCCATAGAGCGTCCTACCGTGTTTTGGCGCCTTGAAATTGAAAGAGAGCCAGGCGAGCGAGGGCGCTCACACGCGTGAGGGCGCTCCCGCGAGCGAGGGCGCTCACAGCGAGCCCCCACCTTCATACGAAACCTCCCCATATGAAGGAGAACGTCCTCTGAAGAGCGGCGCCTAGATCTCTTGATCGGAAGAGAAACGTCCTTCTTCCTACGTGATCTAACTGCTAGAGAGTCTGCTAGCGCCGTGATCTGAGCTTGAAGTCCCGCGAGTACTCTCGTAGGAGAATCTTCTAATTCTTCCTCGGAAGCAGGCGCCGAGCGCGGAGCGCGAGAGAAGAAGAACGATCACAGGATTTCTTGTGTTTCTTCGCCTCCGCCACCGACGATTCTTCCGGGAAAAACCTCCGGACTAGAAGCCAAAGGACTGCAGGGAGCCTTCCAAGCCCTCTTCAACGGGCGCGACGCATCCGGGGAGTTCCAACCTCTCTTCGGAGAGGGAGACGACGAAGAGGAGAAGCATTGGCGTAGGAGCTCCTTCTTGTAGCGATCCGAGGCAGCCTGGGAGCGTACTTCAGGATCTGCCGAGGGGACGCCTGACCGGTGGGGGCTCTCCCTAGCCCTCCTGCGGCTTTCGACTTTCCTACTCCACTGGAACTGGGAGTCTGGAAGAGGTCTAGGCCTAGAGGCACTAAGGAGCCGGTCAGACGCACCCTCTCCACAACACTGGGGACACTGCACTGATCATAACACTCTCCTTACCTTCCAACTGACGAATCTTCTGATCCACAGAACGATTCTTGGCTTTCAGAGCTGCCGCCTCCGAAGGCGAATCTCCGGCTTCGGTGCGGGGAGACCGGGGCTGCAACTTGGGAAGAAGGTTCTAATTCTACGTTAGTACTATTAGGATCCACATCCAACTCACTCATTCTAGATCTGCTAGAACTTCTAGAGGAAGCCTTACGCACTTCTATCACGTTACAACTTCCTAACATAAGAAGAGAGAGCCTTATATTCTTCTTCATTCAATCCCTTACATTCATACAAGGGTTAGCAAACGCACAATCATTCCCCCCTGCATTTCATGCAAACGTGTGGGGGTCTACCGAAGCTTTCGGCAACCTCACCTTACATCCTTCATTCACGCAAACCCTAAACAACACCGAAGTTTTAACTACCGATTCTAGATCAGACATCGTTAAAGAAAATCAAACTCAAAATCAAACCGGTCCACAATCAGCGTATTGCCAAGCCAAACAAAGCGAATACGTCACCAAAAGAAGTCCAAATTAACTCCAGGCAAGCGAGAATCGAAAAAACTATCGAGAGGAACCGACAACAGTTGTTATCGTTCCCGCGACAGAGAAAAATCTGACAAGCTTACGGGAGTGGTTCGTACATCCGCCACCCATCGGCGGGTAAGGTAGACCACCTGACTACCTGTCGCGTGTGCCGCGAGATTTGAAATTCTGTCGGGAACGTCGGAGACTATAGCTAGTATATATCTGTCAGGGAAGTTCATGTACAAAAGTGAGCTACAGGAACTTTTCACCGGCAGACACAGGTCGAACCCAGAAACTTACTACAAGCAAAGTTTTATATTCCAGACAAGCAAATGTCACCTACCAGGATTGTTAATGGCACTCTGTCCCGTTTGTCTGATAACATCTTGGATTTTTACGATAGATAGGATCTAATTTCACCATTGCCGAGATGGTAAGTCATGAACTAACTTTGGGAAGGACTCTTGAGAACAGCCTCTTGGCTTGACAACTGTGAAGGGATATTGTTAAAGCTTACTGAAAGAAATGTCTCTAACAATTCTGTAAGTGAAAAATGACTTCTTCCCTCCATTGGGTAAGTCCTAAAGTATAATAATGACAGAGTTAATTTGTGGCCTGATATTCTTTTGAAAAGAGGAGAATCTCTCCTTTCTGTAAACCAGCCCGAGAAGAGCTGTTGTTAGGCTCAGAGGTCTGGATAAACTAAACCTTTATAATAATAATAATCTCCTTTCTGTAGCACAAAGGCAGATTTCTTCAGACAGTTGGCCAAATATGAGGAACAGTCCTTGGCCAGATATATCTGCGTATTTTCTCCAACATCTAGATCAGGAGATTTCAGAGATGCTAAATACCTTTTACCATCATCCTCTGTTAGACCAACACCAAGAAGACAACCTATCAGTTTCAACAACTGGGGTAGACAGTTCAGATCTACGGGACAACCTTTTCGTCAGAGGTTTCATCAACTCTCAATCCAGAGGTAGACAACAAGGATTTCCTCCTGTTACATCTTTCAATACTTTTTACTGTCAATCTTTGTTTCAATGCTGAATGACCTCACAAGTCCTAGCACCTGTCCTTTGGCCAAAATTCTATATTCTAAACTATTCTTATAAGGGTTTTCAACTGAAGATGAAGTGTTTATAATTATTACTGGAATAATCAGTATCATTCTAATTTTACCACATTACTCTGTACCAAGTGATTTGAATCATCACCACGTGTAAAGACAGTGATGATTCAAATTATACTTAGTAATGGTATATAACTAGAATGATACTGGTTATTCCAGTACTGATTATAAAGACTATGTCTAAAGGTGAAACTCCTTATGAAAAGTCAACTGACTATAAACCACAAAGGTCTCCAAAGAGCAATCAGCCTGCAGACAGATGTACCACACTGGGTTTTATATACAGAGCTATACTCCACATTGGGTACTGAATCAGAGTGAAAATATACAAAAATTTGCTGTCAATAAATCAGTAACTTCAGATGTACTTGGACTATAGTGATCTTTGTTATATATAAAATTTTCTGTTGTGATTACTGCCATATATAAAGTTTAACAAGAAAAAATTATTACTAAAAAAATAGCAGAATCAGATGTAAAGGAGTACTTTTACCCAAGTAAAACAAAAATGCATAATCAATAAATTTTATTGAATAGGTTAACAACAACAAAGAACAAAGGCAAAACTATACCTGCTTATTCAGAAGGTCAAACAGCATACTTTGGCACTTCTGAAAGCAGAGTGACCTTGACAATCTGATGTTCTTTTCATTAAATACAATCACCTGAACTAGCTTTGTAGAAATTCAATATAATTAACTCCTGGAAACAATCTTCCAAAAACAAGCCATTCTTCTTTCATAAAAATCTATAAGCTAACCAAACAAGCACCATTCATGCTGAAGAGCCTTTGGCAAATCTAACATTCTGTATTCCTCTCATTTGCACTAACTTTTAAGCAGATTCATAACAAATGAATGGTCAACTGATCTTTGTATCAATTGAATCATTTTCTATAATGAAAAAAGTAAATTGACAATTTCCCTGCAAGTAAGCGTAATTAATTATACTTTAGATCTGAAAGTGTAAAAACTATTTTTTAAATTAAATTTAAAAACCTTAAAAATAATAGCAAGTTATCATTATCATCATATTCCCAAGTCACTTACTAGCAGAAACACACTGACAATGGTTACTTTTACACTGATTAAATCAGTACTGCATCAGTAGGCAGACCATGCCCATGGTATTTACAAAGAACAAATTCAAAATTCTAAAACACTGAGACAGTTTCATAAATTAGTGAAGTATAGAGATTTCAAGTTGTCATGTAAAGGAACAAACCTAGTAGAGGAGAGAGAGTCAAATTTTTTGAAATTCTGATCACCACAAAGGGAAAATCCAACCTTACAGAAACTTAGAACTCATTTCTATAAGAGTTTTGACATTGAGAGCACACATGAGATGGATTAATTATGTATTTTTTTCCATTACTGCATTAATTTCTATGAGAGTATTTTGACATCGAAAACACACAGGTGATGAACTATCTATTTTTTTTATTAATGCATCATTCACTGTATACATCTACGTATTTACCCTCTATTAATCATGTACAGCATCACGAGATGTAGACTAGAAGTACTTCACAATCTGGAAAAAAATTGAACATACTATATCAGCACTGACTACAATACTCAATTTATATCTAAGACTTAAGATATAACACCATTTCTGAAGAAAAAAGACAGATGAGAACTATTAAAATTATAAACTAAAGTTATCTACCAATGTTTCAATAATAAGCTTCTAAACTATATAGTTTACATATTTTTTGTGAATTCAATATAGCCGTAAATATCCACAATTCTTTCACAATCCACAGGGTTTTGTTCAGTACAGTAATAAAAATTCAGAACACTAATTATGATTCTAAACCTTATTTATCTTCTATATTTTTGTCAAAACATAAATTTATACAATAATTACCTAATGCTACAAAGAATACCAAATCAGTTTATCAAAATTTGCTAGCTTAATTTGTAAATCATGGGTAAAACATGCCACTGAAAGAAAATAAGATTATCTTGCCATCTAAACATGATATACAATTTATTTCAGATGCAACCTAAATCTAGCTACATATAAACATTGTAAAATACTTCTGAGTAAAATATAAGGTAACAAGGACTAAAAGAGTACTCTATACAGTGGGGGCCCCTTATTCGCATTCTCCAGATTCGCGGACTCACGCATTCAAGGATTTCTCTCTGGAGCGTATTCCCCCCTTATTCAAGGGAAATTTGCCTATTCGCAGTATTTTTCTATGAGAAACACCAGAAATTCCTGTTTTTTTTTTCAATTTCATCATAAAGTGCACTTTTAAAAAACCAAGTATAAAAATTTTTAGTGGGTTTTTCTTGAGTTTTGACCAACAAAATAGGCCATTTTAAGCATTTTTATAGGGGTTCCAACTAATCGCCTGGTACGCATCCCCCGCAAATACAGGGGGACCACTGTAGTACTACGTACTGCTAATACAAATGTTAATATCATTAATTGTTGCAAGAACCTATGCACTCAATTTCCTGTTTTTGGACACCCTTTAACACCACAAGCCTGAACTCCAGATGATTAATAAAAATGAAGGAAGATTTTTCTCCCATGGCAGGATTTAAACTCAACCAAGCTATATATATATATATATATACACATATATACATATATACATATATATACATATATATATATATATGTATATGTATATGTTATATATTACATATATATACTATATATATATATATTATATATATATATATATTTATAATCTATATATATATATATTATATATATATATATAATATAAAAAGGTTACCACTTAGCCACTATGCTACTAAGAACAATATAAATTTATTTCACCCGATATGTAAAGATGACTTGAATTCGGACATATGAGCATAGTGGGGTGAGTGGGTTTGAATTCTCCTAAAGAAGGAAAACACTTTACTTGGATTTCTTGTCTGACTTTAATGGCATGCAGTAGCAAGTTTACACAAAAATCAAGATGATGAAAGGTTACTGTGGTTCATAACACTATCATTTATATTGGGTGAAAGTGACCAGTAGATATACTATGTAAATGTTGTGCTCAAGTTCCCAAGAAGTTATTCAAAGTTATCTCTGTGGTAAATTGGCATTTGTCATAATGACCTGTTTGAATGTTTAGCTGCATTGTGTTTGTCGTTAGTGAATGATTGTTTTCTTTCTGTTGTTCGTGTTGTATTTATTTACTTTTGATGTTCCCAGTGTATCCTACTCTGCTGACTGCTGTAACTCTCTGAGGCGGGATCTTAGCTGAATAAAGCCTTGAAGATGCACTGAGGTTTTTATTACAATTTATTCAGCTAAGACAACTTGCATATTCAGCTGCAGAATGGAACACGCTTTTCGGCCAGAACGTCTTGACATTCTACCTACATTCCCAGATGCTGCCAGTTTTCAAGCATTGGCTGTTTTTCTTTCTACGATACAAAATTGCAACTGTAGAACTAACAACACTTATCTTAGTGTACTTGCAAATACATTATTGTCTGAGAACTTTGAGCTTATATCGGATTGCTCTACTTACGATGACGCCATCGCAAAGCTGAATAAGATTTTTATACAGCCTGCCAACGAAATTGTTTCTCGACATCATCTTGCCACTCTGCTGCTGACCAAGCAAGAGCACTGGGACTTGCCTTCAAGGATTCGCAGTCTTATAGAATCCCTTCCAACTAATGTATTCCTACAGTCACCATCAAATCTATGCCAGAATATGATGATCATACCCCTGTTAATGAAAAAGCGGAGAGGTTCGAAGCAGCAGATGACGATTTAGTTGCTTTGGCTATACAAGAGAAATGTTTCTTCTTCCTGCAAAGGAAGTTACTTGTCAAAAATGCAATAAACATGGACACTTTGCTAAGGTAAGCTTAAGTAAATAAAAAACTTCTTCTGCCATCTCTCGTTATTGACTCTGAAGTTCAGAAAATTTCATTAGCGATATTTTGAAAACTATGAAATTACCCATGTCTCCTTATTCAGGAACTCTCTCAATGGCTGCTTCTCATTTTGTGTCACCTATTGGTGGCTCTTGCAATGTTGACATTGTAGTCAATGGAAGTGAGTATTCCAGTGACATATTTCTTGTGCAACCCGGGCCTTGTGCGGATGCAATTCTTGGAATCCTTTTTCTTAATGTGCATTCTACTGTGACTGGGTAAGATGGTGGTTCTCAGCCTAAACTAGAATGACCTGTTTTAGCTATGCTGTCAATGACACCCCTAGAGCATTCCATAATCTGTCTCCTGATTGCCATCCAATTGCTGTGAAATCAAGGAGATACTGTACTTCAGATGCAAAGTTTATAAGGACAGAAATTGATTGTCTACTTGATGGTGTAATTTAAAATAATACATCGTCATGGCATGCTCAAGTGGTGGTTGCTCACAAAAGGAATAAGAGACGTATAGTTGTGGATTATTCAGAGACTTAATAAATTCACCTATCTGGATGCATATCCTCTTCCTAACATAGATGACTTGGCCAATGAAATAGCCAAATACAGTCTTTAGTTCAGTGGATTTAAAGTGCCTATTTTCTGGTCCCTTTACCAGAGGAAGATTGACCTTATACAGCCTTTGAAGCCGACAGCAGCCTCTATCAATTTACTAGGCTATGTTTTGGTCTCACCAACAGAGTGGCAGGTTTTTCAAAGGATTATTGATGATATCATTAGAACGAATGGTCTAGTGGGTATTTATGAATATCTTGATGACGTCGTTGTTTGTGGCAATAGTCAAGAACATGATGAAAACCTTAGACGGTTTATGGAAGCTGCTCATTGTCATAACACGATACTGAATGAAGCTAAGTGTGTTTTTCCCCTCACTCTATTCGTATACTTGGCTATGAAATTAGTCATAATGAGCCGCAACCTGATCCCTCACATCCACAGGCCCTGATGAACATGCGTGTTCCACGGACTAAGAAGTCGCAGCAATGATTCACAGGCCTACAGGAAGTGTTCAAGTTACGATAATTCTTCTTACGATAATCCGATTTTACGATGGGGTTAGCAATTAATACAGATGACAATATTTTGAAAATATTTTAAAATTTAGCTCATAATGGGTACAGGCAGCAGCGTGCAATCAGGGAGTGAGAGAGACCAAATTACAATAGCCTAACTTCATCCCATCTTCTAGCTAAAATAGAAAAAAAAAAAAAAAAAAAAAAAACTGCAAAAGAGAATGATGAAAGTATTATTTTAACGTTATACTTGTTAGGTAAATGTGTACAGCAATGAACAACCGAATGAGGAACAACTTTTTACTAAATACAACCGAACTAGATAACAACATCCATTTGGCTTGTATTTCAACCATCATACTATAGTAAACAATAGATATATATAGATATATGTATATATAGATATATATATTTAGATATATATATATATATATCTATCTTATATATATATATATATATATATATATATATATATATATAGTAATATATATATATATATATATATACATACACACACCATTCAGCAACTGAAACATAAATCATGCAAATAAATAAACCTATCTTAAGGAATGAATTAAGATGAGTTTTTTACTTCCATTTTGAAATTCTTTAGTCATCATCATCATCATCAGATGGGATAAACAACTCATTTTCTTCCAGGAAGCTTGCAATATTCTTACTAATTTGAGCACCGGTAAACATGCCCATTGAAGTAGCTAGCGTAATGCCCACATAACCTGTGTAGGGTTAGAAAAGTATAAATAAAAAATGACATGATAAAATAAAGTTTTATAATATATATATATATATATATATATATATATATATATATATATATATATAATATATATATATAGATATTAATATTAAATAATATATAATATTAACATAGGTATCATTTTAACTCACAAGAGAGCTAAAATATGACATTATGACAAAATCAAATTTTAAATGTATATACTTTCCCAGTAACTACAGAGCTATAAGTTTTTAACTTTCACAGTAGCAATTCTTTTGTTTTTGGTGTAAATGACCCCAACCACTTTTCGGAAGCATAGGTACAACATAGTTGAAGAGCTAAAATTCATTTATGCCCTGTCCATGAAAGGGGAGGAGGGCGAGCTCCAATCATGTCAATACTTGGTAAGTATAAACTGTATTTTCCCTAACTATGCAAACCAGAGGTCCTTTAAATTAGGAATTACTTTCTGCGTAGGCTGGAATATGGCCGTTAAATTCTTGAACAAGGTGCTTAGGCAGTGACTACCGTTTGGAGGCAGGCCTATGTAAACATGCCACTTTCAGCCCAGGTTTCAGATTGATGGGTGGCATGAGGTGGGCATTAATGTAAAGGACCTCAGGTTTGTACAGTTAAGAAAAATACACTTTACTTTCAAAAATTCTGATTTGTTCCTACAAAATATACAACCACTCTGTCCTTTATATTAAGAAGACTGACGGGTGGGAGGAATGTGAGTGAGCCTCTAGAACTGACTGGAGTTCAGCACACCTGGGCTATTTCCTCCAGGTCGTAAGTGTGGAGTGCCCTGCCACTGACAACTTGATTGAAGTACAGGAGCTGCATGATCAAGAGTCAGTCTTCTGGGTCTTTTCAAAATGAGTGAGGAATCGTAACTCATCTGAAAAAGGGCTGGGAAGAATATTTAGAGTCGGAGGCATTAATGCAAATTTCTGGGAAGGGTTTGCATTGTATTGCCAGTCTCCTTCCTCCCCTTGATAGAGGAAGCAGTGGGATAGCTTCAATGATTCTGATAAGACAAATCGAAAGGAAACTCGTGCAAACTTACCACATCAACCGCCCAACCAGCAACTGTAAGTTCAATCCTACCCTCAATCTGTGGGAAAAGGAGTAGAAGGACGAAGAGGGGAAGGTAGAGAGGCCAGTCACTCTCGCATCCTTCTTACCTCTAGAACCACACACCATAGGCAAGATGCAACTTGTCCTCTTGAAGGAGACAGGTCAGCAAACACAGCCTGTGAGCATCCACCACCAGTCCAAGGAAATGGGGTTTCAAGAACCTGTGGGCAGACCCGAAGGAAGAAAGATATAAATATGATCGCAATGAGACTGAATCTATCTTCTGGTCCGACATATTCTTCGGAGTGATGAAATGTACCCAGCCACTGGCGCTGTTTGCTCTCTGAGAGAGTAAACAGTGGATGTATCCAACTGCAGAGAGGTTTCTCACGATCTTATAAGACTCAAAGGAAGAAGTGTCATTAGACACTTCTGCATTGGAAGTCAACAGTGGATAAAGGTATCGACATTCAATGAAGGATGTCGATCCTTCATAGGTAAAGCAACACACCAATAGGGCAAAGTAATGACTGATGTGGATCAACCAATACACAGTCCAAAGCGCAGGAGATCATGAAGGATTTGGACCCATCAACAGACACCAAATGATTGCGCTGCTGCGCATTCGAGACAGTCACAACATGACACCAGCCTTTTGAAGGGTGATGCTGAGAACCACCATGCAAATCCTCTATCTCGTTTGCCAATGATATCAAGAGACGAAATGATGATTCTCTTGAGGCATATACACATTAGACAAGTCAAATGCTTTCTAGAGACCGAGGTCCCTGTGTTGGCAAGACAGAAGTTTCTCATCAGTAGCTGAATCTCAGCCAAGGAGAAACAATACTATTTAGTGAATAACTAAGGTGAATGTGGACCTACATCTTTAAAGTTGAATCGAGAGAAGTAAGCTCTAACAATTCTGATCATAGAAAAAGTCCTGTCGATGACACCAACCAGTGAAGACGGCTCTATTCCCTGGTGTTTTACAGACGACTGAAAAAGTTATTCCACTATTTTATTGCTGCTCGGCAAGAAAGTTGGAGCTTGCAACGATGGCGGAGAGTCTTTCAGTAATGAAAACACAGGGATTGTACAGCCTGAAGAACCACTTCTTGTAGGTTGGATCAGGGAGGAATTCTCTACTTACTCTGGAAGCAGAGCTAGTCGGGTGGGGAATGGGCGAAGTCTTCCGTTATTCACTTACAATTCGGGGTGAATAAAGAATAATTGAACACCTTACAAACTAGAAAACATATATTAGAAGACAAAACTCAAAATTGTCAGAAGAAAATCATTCTGCGTCATCGCAGTGGCCGATGGGGCAGATGTGACGGAACAGAAGACTATGCTACAGATTTCTGTTATACCGTGGGGTAAACAGAAAGATGATAATAAGTCTAATGAGATATATCTCTGTTTGAAAATTCTTGCAACAGCAAATATGGAGCATGAGACATGGGCCTTATGTGAGAATTCCGAGCCAACCAGAGACCTAAGTCTGTGATTGCTGGGCAGAGATTCAAATTGGTAGTAATCCTCGATAGAGGAGAATCAATACTAAGACAAACAGAATCTCTGAGAGAGAGAGCAGTACTCTACTACTCACTCGACTTCTTATACTGAGTAGCCTGGTAATGCAATCCATGATACAATTCGTTTGGCTAGAACCATCCAGCGCAAAAAAACATTCACTTCAGCATCGGCATTTTAACCGAAATTGGAGGGAAAGAAACCTTCTTGTTCAGTGATACAATGGGCCCCATGTATTCATGTTCTCCGGATTCGTGGACTCACACACTTGCACATTTCTCTCTGGAACATTTCCCCATTATTTGCAGTATTTTTCTATGAGAAATATCCACAAATTCCTATTTTTTTTTATCAATTTCTTTTAAAAAAATGCACTCTATGATAAAACCATTAAAAAAACCTGGTATAAAAAATTGTAGTGGATTTTTCTGGACCTTTAACTAACAAAATAGGAGGTTTTAACCATTTTTATAGGAGTTCCAACTATTTGTGGGGGGGTCTGGTACGCATCCCCCGCAAATACAGGGGGACCACTGTAATGCATATGCTGTGGTGTAGTTATGAAACAACCCCACTAATCATCTTAAAAACTGGAAACTCTTGGGAGGCCCGAAAGGCTGTCCTGAGTTTCACGTTAATTAAGAGAAGGTACTATTCGTCTCGGTTACACACCAGAACAATTAACTTACAAATATGCACCTGTTACTCGGACGATGCAACTGATAATCAAAGAATGTCACAAGGAAAATACAATAGTATGTTTGTAGGTTCCTGTAAATTGCGCTCCAGCCTAATTCTTCTTCATTCAAGAGACAAAAATAAGAGCTGGAAGCAGACCGCCTTCATTCTCTAATGATGAGAGTGAAGGTGAAGTTGTCCCGAAGGGAGACTTCTATGGTGATAACAGGAGACCGAAGACAACTAGTTCAAGCCTAACTGGTTGTTCCTAAAACAGTAGTACTGGAGAGGCATTCAAACTTCTCAATACTATCCATCCTGAACAGACTGATATATATTTGGTAAGATCCTAAGACTGAACCAAAAACAGTGTCTCTCGGATTCAAACTCTGAGGAGTAGACTCCATAGAATTCCTCTTATTTCCTTGTTCATTCTGGTGTAATCAGGAGAAAGTCTCACTGTTAACAAAGCATTCATTTCCTACAACCATTTCGTTCACGCAAATGCGAGCGTAAGTTGAGCAGAGTTAAATGCAGTACAAGCTGGCGAGAACTAGCCTCGTCTTGTTAAGCATCTATCTTCATGATCGAAACTCATGTAGAGGACTACACAGAGGACCTCCTCCTATCTCCTTCAGATACCTAGTCCCGAGGAACAGCGTCATCGATCTTGGCACCTGAAGAATAGCCATTCCTGGCTTTCAAAGGTAGGTCCAAGCCACCAACTCGGATCGGTCCCTTCTCTCGCCTTGCACCACTGTCATGATGGAGAAAAGACTACCTATCACTGACTGTGGATGTACAACCCCCCTTGAAGGTTGTACACTTGGAGAGACTCATACACAAGTACCCAAAACAGGTCCCAGTTCCATAAGCAGCACAGGAGAACAAACCTGGGTTCGAACTCCTGGGGCTCCCAAGACTATACTATTTTGGAGATACGTCCAGGTTCCTGCTCCAGAGGGAGTAGGTGAGCTGAATTGACAGCCAATTGCTCCCTCCCCAGGGAAAGGATGCAGACCTTAAGGGTCTGGATACACGAGCGCTAAAAGTGTCTCGTTGCTGATGCTGTCTAACATTGAGTTTTTGGCCAGGCTACATGAGTACTATTTTCGAAGCATTACTGAGTATCAAACAAGCGTGTTTAGTTCACTATTGATGCTGTCCAAGTAGGATGTGTGACAGGCTTGTGCCTAGAAATCATTAGACATGCAAAGGAAAATGTGAGACACTGGGGTTCACCATGCAATATCGGACATACTCTACTGACCAATTTCCAGTTATGTTTGGAAACCACCGAAAGCATAGCAACTAGTTTTATCTTTATTACAGCTATAATAATTCATGCATGCAGTACCAAGTTCTGCTTAATTCCATACCAGACTGAAGAGCGAACTCATCTGTACTGGTAAAGGTATGTCTTGCTATCCAAGCACTCGTGATAGTGAGTGCTCAGCAAGCACTAGAATTCGTAAGAATTCCCACTCAGTGAGTGCCAGCAAATCCAAGGGATCCAGGTGCTCGGCCAGACTTCCGATTATTGTAATAATTATCAGGAATACCCGTTGCCTGAGTGTTTGCAAATCACAGAAAACCAAACCACTCTAAGAATGCCAGAAATTCCAAGAAATTTAGTGGCTTAGCGAAACTCCCAATTTTCGTAATAACAGTTACCGGGGATATCTGTCTTGCCCGAGTGTTTGGAAATTACAGAAAACCATAACACTCTGAGAATGCCAGAAATTCCATGGAATTTGACACTCAGAAAGATGCCCAGGTATTGCAATAACAATTACCAGGAATTCTTGTCCCGCCCAAGTGTTTGCAGAGCATAGAAGACCAAAACTCTCAAGAGAGTGCTAGAAATATCAAAGAATTTAAGCGCTTGGCAAGACCCCTGATTTTGTCAAACGATCATCGGGGGGGAGGGGGCCCTCCTCAACTTCGGTAGATATCAAGGAGAAACAGGCATAAAACCTAGTCCTAAATGCGAGCATTTAAGACTGGAATGAAAATACAATTCACTTGAGGTTCCAAAAACGCAGGAACCCATAGGGGACAGCAGACTGAAATCCGCCCAAAGAACAGAAAGAGGCAGGGAGAACATAGTCTCCAAATGTTCAAACCCTAAAATCCAAACACCTAAAATCCAAACACCAGATGTCGAGATGGTGAGAGGTCTCTCCGTCATTGAAGGAAGATCCTTCCTCGACAATGTGGACGTACATCCGGTGGGACCCGGAATGTAGTCCCTGACGCTGAATCCTATAGAGAGCGCTCTGCAGGATCCCTTCCTATTCACGTTTTACCCCTCCCTCCCGGGGTGTAGCCATTGGGAAGTACAGTGGACCCCCCGTATTCGCGGACTCACACATTCACGGATTTCACTCGGGAACGTTTCCCTGCATTATTCGCGGAAAATTCGCGCATTCGCCGTATTTTTCTATGAGAAATATCCACAAATTCCTGTTTTTTTTGATGAATTTCATCATAAAATGCACTTTTTGTGATAAAACTATTAAAAAAACCAAGTATGAAAATTTTTAGTGCTTTTTCTTAAGTTTTAACTAACAAAATAGGCTGTTTTTAGCGTTTTTATAGGGGTTCCAAACATTCGCGGATTCTAACTATTCGCGGGGGGGTCTGGTACGCATCCCCCGCGAATATGGGGGGACCACTGTAGAGGGAATACGTGAGGAAGAATGAAAGCTCTCCCTTGCCTTGTTAACAGAACTAGCAGGAGAAGCAAGTCGCGGACAACAAATCAACCTACAGTGATGTCCGCGATGCGAGTCTAAGAGAGCATTCTCGCCCTGGAGAAACGCTTTCTCAAGGAGGGTTATGAAACTCTCACATGACAGGAGAAACGTTCGCTGCCACCAAGACCGATCAGTCACGTGAACATGACCGTGATCTTGGTGGAGCTGAGCACGCACCTGACCGGAGAGGGTTGGTACTGTCCTCCAGCAAGTCAAGTCCTAGTTGAAGCTGAAGCCTCTCAAGAGGACTGAATGTGAGACCCCCTACCAATCTCACTGCGTGCACGGTCCCGTCACATCAACCCTGGGTACCGAGCAATCACACCGATAGCAATCACTGGTAAGGCATGAGTCACCTGAGTGACTCACTCCTTTCTTCCACTCCATACCCGAGTCTTGACAGTGAGTGGACTCGGCGTCATCAACTCTGGATGCACACTTATCTGTAGATTTATGTGCACTCAGGGAATCTCCGGAACGAGTGCCCGACACGAAACTAGTCTTAGGGGCAGAACCTCTTGGACTAGCAGAAGTGCAAACCTAAGTTTGCATTTCCATGGCTCACGACACGCTAGACCCTGAGCAAACATAACGGTTTCCTGTTCCCAATGGAAAAGGTGAGCCAGCGGATGACCCAACTGCCTCCTCAGTTTGAGGAGGCAGACCCTTAGAAATCCTGTGACGAGACTTCTTAGGGGGGGAAATTACCTTCTCCTTCTTCAGCAGGGAGCCTTAGAAGTAGAAGGGGTGGAGGTTGAAGAAAATATATGATGATTACGAAGAGGAAGATGACAACACTTGATGAGCTCTCTTCCTCCTCAACTTCTCCAAATTCTGCCAGACTTCTTCTACAGGATGAGGCACATTTACCATCAGAAATAGTTAATAATCACAGGGCAGCTGCGAAAGCATTGTCCAGCAATGAAACTCCACAATAACAGTGGCAAATTAATATGATTTCCAGCAGAGGAACAGTACATACACACTCGAGGCCAATATCACAGCATGCTACGAGTTACCGTTAAAGTTTCAAGGTTATGATAGTCAACTCGAAGAGATATCCAACCATATACTAGTGTGTTCAACTATCACCACTTATCCTTTAAAAGAAAGAAAATATTGTTATGATACAATAAAGTTTTATGCATACTTACCTGGCAGGTATATACTATATAGCTTATCCTCTTGACGCACTGGCAGAATTTCAAAACTCGCGGCAACCGCTAGTACACTGGTAGTTCAGGTGATGGCCAACCCCGCCCCCCGTTCCCAGTGGTTGGCGCTGGTACTTGGAACTATTCCCGTTTTCCTCAGATTTTCTCTGAACCCTGTCTCCTGAGGGGAGGAGGGTGGGAATTTAATTATATATACCTGCCAGGTAAGTATGCATAAAACTTTATTGTATCATAACAATATCATTTTTATGCATGACACTTACCTGGCAGGTATATATATAGCTGATTGACACATTTGGAGGTGGGTCATAGACAGCAACATCGTCATAATTCAAAAATTAACTAAATTTTTTAAAATTATTTATTAAGTTCCTTACTGCTAAGGTAGCTGACTTCGTAGGTCCTGCCTCTTAGCCTGCTAAACCTTAGTAGCTCTCAACTAGGATGTGACCTGTTTGTTGAGAAAGCTAACAACAAGGGTCTGACAACTGGACATGACCAATCTGCTGACAGAGAACCCTAGCCCTTATTTACCACGGGCATTCATGCTAGGAAAGTTAGTCACCTGAACCACACACACATACAATAATAACCACTAACCAAAAAACTGAGCTGGTATTAACCTTCTCAGACAACCATAAAAAACACTATAACCTAATTAAAATAAACCTAGCATGTTATTAGGTTATGGGGTGG
Source organism: Macrobrachium nipponense (assembly GCF_015104395.2). Classification (NCBI taxonomy): domain Eukaryota; kingdom Metazoa; phylum Arthropoda; class Malacostraca; order Decapoda; family Palaemonidae; genus Macrobrachium; species Macrobrachium nipponense. The sequence goes on along the minus strand of NC_087201.1, from coordinate 52,543,480 downwards.
AAAGGCACTCCTTTGCCCAGTACTGTACCTGAGATACATACGGGCCTAACGTTTGACAATTATCAAAAGTTGTCTCAAGTTGCTTCACGTCTCTAAGGTAATGAGAGGCAAACACAGAGTTTGTCCTCCAAAACGTCGAATCTATAATGTCCTTGAGGGCTAAATTTTTCCTGAATGCTAAGGACGTAGCTACTGCTCTCACCTCATGAGCTTTAACTTTAATCAAGCCGAAGCATTCTTCCTGACAAAGTAAATGAGCTTCTTTAATGACTTCTCTTACAAAGAAAGCCATTGCGTTTTTAGACATAGGTCTAGTAGGATCTTTAACAGAGCACCACAGAGAACATGAAGTTCCCCTAATGCTTCTTGTCCTTTCTACGTAAAAACGTAAGGCTCTTACTGGACAAAGAACCCTTTCTTGTTCTTGACCTACTAGATCAGCCAGTCCTTCAATCTCAAATGATCTTGGCCACGGATGCGAAGGATTCTCATTCTTTGCTAAGAACTCCTGTTGAAAAGAACAAACTGCTTTGTTGTGCTTCCAACCTACTTGCTTGTCAATAGCTTGCAGCTCGCTAATCCTTTTAGCTGTAGCTAAAGCTACTAAGAAAATAGTCTTCTTCGTTAGCTCTCGCAAAGACGAACTGCCCATAGGTTCAAACCTATCCGTCTCCAAGAATTTGAGAACGACATCCAAATTCCAAGAAGGAGTTCTGCAAAGTCGATCCTTCTTTGTATTAAAAGATCTGAGAAGATCTCTAAGATCTGCGTCGTTGGACAGATCTAAACCTCTGTGTCTAAACACTGCAGACAACATACACTTATAGCCTTTAATTGTCTGATTAGCCAAACCCAGTTCCTTCTTCAGGTATAGAAGGAAATCTGCAATTTGTGTCACAGAGGTACTGGATGAAGAAATCTTCCGATTCTTACACCATTTACGGAAGTTCTCCCACTTCGACTGTACACTTTGATAGTTGATGGCCTTCGTGCTCTTGCAACTGCCTTCGCTGCTTCTCTAGAAAACCCCCTCGCTCTGACAAGTCTTTCGATAGTCTGAACGCAGTCAGACCCAGAGCGAGGGTGTTCTTGTGGAACCTGTCGAAGTGGGGTTGTTTGAGAAGATCTACTCTCGTGGGTAGACTTCTCGGAGAATCCACTGTCCATTCCAGTACCTCTGTGAACCACGTTTGGGCCGGCCAGTATGGGGCTATCAGAGTCAGCCTTGTTCCTCGACTTTCCCTGAATTTTTTCATTACCTTTCCTAAAATCTTGAACGGGGGAAAAGCGTACGCATCTAGACCCGTCCAATCTAGTAGGAAGGCATCGACTGCGACTGCAAGAGGGTCCGGGATTGGAGAACAATAGTTCGGTAACCTCTTCGTCGCTGCGGTAGCGAAAAGATCCACTACTGGAGTGCCCCAGAGCTTCCACAGTCTCTGGCATACTTGAAGATGCAACATCCACTCCGTGGAAAGCACTTGTCCGTCCCTGCTCAACAGATCCGCTCTGACGTTCTTCTCTCCTTGAATGAACCTGGTGAGCAGGGTGACGTTTTCTCTCTGCGACCACAGAAGAATCTCCTCGCCAAGTTGCAAAGGGACAACGAGTGGGTTCCTCCTTGTTTTCGTATATATGCCAGAGCTGTGGTATTGTCCGCGTTGATCTGCACCACTTTGCCGCTGATCCACGGTCTGAACGCTTTCAGAGCCAAGAAGATCGCCACCAGTTCCTTCCTGTTTATGTGCCATGCCTTTTCTTCTTCGCTCCAAAGGCCTGACTCCTCCCGAGGGCCCAGCGTCGCTCCCCAGCCTGCGTCTGACGCGTCGGAAAATAATATCCGGTCTGGGTTTCTCTGCTGGAGTGACGTACCCTCTGACAACCTCCCCGGAACTAGCCACCACTTTAATTCCTCCTTTATCTTTGAAGGAATTGGAAACCGGAAGGAATCTGGTTGCGATCTTCTTGGCCAGACTTCGTTCAGAAAGACTGTAAGGGCCTCATGTGAAGTCTCCCTAGTGAAATGAACCGCTCTAACGAAGAGAGTGTCCCCAGCAGGCTCATCCACTCTCTCGCCGAGCATTGGTCTTTCAATAGGAATTCTTGCATTTTCCGCAGGCACATGGTCTGCCTTTCGGGTGACGGAAAAGCCCGAAAAGTCACTGAGGATATCAGAATCCCCAAATAAACTAGCTCCTGAGAGGGGATCAACCGTGACTTTTTCTCAGGTTTATTACCTAATCAGACCCAGTTAGTTTGTGAGTTAACTCCAATGTGATGTTCGTCCTCCAGACATGCTGTTTTGATTGTGCTCTTATGAGCCAATCGTCGAGGTAGAGAGAGACTCTGACTCCTGACAAATGAAGCCACTTCGCCACATTCGACATCATTCTTGTAAAAATTTGAGGAGCCGTGCACAGACCGAAACAAAGGGCTTTGAATTGATAAATCCTGTCCTGGATCACAAATCTCAAATATTTCCTGGACCTTGGGTGAATCGGAATATGGAAGTACGCATCCTGAAGGTCCAGCGTTACCATCCAGTCCCCTGGTCGTACCGCTGCCAGTACTGAATCGTTCGTCACCATCGTAAACTTGGTCTTTTCTACGAACAAGTTTAGCTGGCTTACGTCCAGTACTGGCCTCCAACCTCCTGATGACTTCGGTACTAGAAACAGACGGTTGTAAAAACCTGGGGATTCGTGATCCAGAACCGGTTCTATGGCCCCCTTTTCTAACATGCTGACAACCTGATGCCAAAGAGCCTCTCTCTTCTCTAAATCGATGTAATGAGCCCCTAGGGCTCTCGGAGCTGTAGCGAGAGGTGGTTTCTTGAGAAAGGGGATCTTGTATCCTTCCTTCGCTACCTTTACAGACCAAGGATCCGCTCCTTTGCTTTGCCAGACTTCCCAGAAGTCTAAAAGTCTGGCCCCCACACAAGTCTGGAGGACTTCTGACTCATTGCTTGGTTGAGGTTTTGGAACCTCTTTTGGTTGGAACTCTTTTCCCTCTAAATGCTGGTCGGGTAAAAAGTCCTACCCCGAAAGGGCTGCTGTGATGTCCTGTATCCTTCGGGGTCTTCTTCATTACATTAGAAGGTAAATACTTCCTTACAGAAGACGTAAGAAGATCTTGAGTAGCCTTCTGAGTGAGGGAGAGCGAGATGTCCTTAATGATATCCTGAGGGAAGAGCTGTCCTGAAAGCGGAGAGAACATCAACTCCGACTTTTGAGCGTTCGACACTCCTTTAGCAGCGAACGAGCACAAGAGATGTCTTTTCTTCAAGACGCCTGCTGTAAAAAGTGAAGCCAATTCATTAGCTTCCATCTCTCAAGGCTTTATCCATACAGGACATGATACTTCTCGACAACTCGGATTCTGACGAATCTTCCATCTCCGAAGTCCGAGCCAGGGCCCCCAACGACCAGTCAAGAAAATTAAACACCTCAAAAGTCCGATAGATCCCTTTGAGTAAATGGTCGAACTCTGACGAAGTCCACCACACTTTGGCTGAATGTAAAGCATGTCTACGGGAGCTGTCCACTATGTTGGAAAAGTCTCCCTGGGAGGAGGCAGGAACTCCCAGGCCAAGACTTTCCCCCGTAGCATACCAAACACCAGACTTCGAAGCCAACTTGGCCGGAGGAAAGGCAAAAGAAGTCTTCCCCGACTCTCTCTTCTCCTTCAACCACTCATTTACGCGTTGAAGGGCTTTCTTGGCCGAAATAGACAGTCATTTTCAAAAAAGACGATTTCTTGGCTGTCTTCGTCTTCGAAAATTGCGACAAGGGCGATGGCGGACCTGAAGGTTGAAAATCTCCTTCAAACAAAGAAAGAAGGCACTCTGTTAGTCTCTTGTAGTCCGAAGAAGGAGCTTCCACATTCTTGTCCTCTTCCGCACTCTCCACAAATTCTTCCTCCTGCGAAGAAATATCTTGAAAACCAAGATCCTGATGACTCTCCAAAGCGGACTCCTTATGCAGAGCCTGCTTAGAGAGCGAATGCGGCACTGTCTCCTTATAAAACTCCTCTCTTCCTTGTCGAGAAAAAGTTTCGACTTGCTGCCGCCTGCGTCCTGCGTCCTCCTGAACGTATGCGTCCACCATGCGTCCATCACTCTTCCTCTTGCGTCCTGCACTGCTTCGTCCTTCTTAAGGGATGCACTGCGTCCTGGCTTGCGTTGCACGTCCTGCGTCCTCTTGGAGGACTTAACCGGGAGAGAGAGACGAGTCCTTACGTCTAACCGAAGGTTGTTCGGGCTTCTCCCATGATTGAACAATCACTGCCAATCTCTCCTGCATGTCCCGCAGAACTTCCTTCGTCTCCGCTTCCTTACGAGACTGCTGATGATGAGGAGATCGAGGACGCACCAGGCTAACACGGAGAGGTGAGCGAACCTGCGGTCTACGCAGAGGAGTTCCTCTAAGCGGAGAAACACCTCTCACCGCACCGCTAGAAACTTCCAACTGACGAGAAATCCTCTTCCTTTTGATAGGGATAATTTCTTCATCCTCCAATGAAAAAATCTCAGGGCTACTCCACCCTTCTTGGTCAACAGCCCTTTCATCCTGTGATGAGGACGGAAAGTATGACCTCTTGAGAGGACGCGATACTTCCGTGAAACGCCTACTCCTTCCTGAGGCCGAACTATCCGAAGAATAACGGCACTTCCCAGTATCGCCTTTTCTATGGCGTACTGCAGCAGCCTGGGACGTAACAACAGGACTGCCTGAAGGGACGACTGATCGTGAGTCAACCCCTCTCGCCTCCCTTCGACTGTCGACATGCCTTCTCCCTTGGGTCTGGGAGCTTGACAGAGGTCTCGGTCTAGGAGCACGAGAGGGACAATCAGGCGCCCCCTCCACAACACTGTCACCAAACACTTCCACTTTGTCTGTTAATCGTTTAATTTGATCTCCCATGGACGCAAGGGCAGCGAACACTTTCACGATTTGTGGATCAGTAGTATCCTCAGATACAGCAACGGGCGCAGGAGAAACCTGAGGGGAAGGTGCTACGTCTACATGTGAATGAGCTGGAGAAGACACATGCAAAGAATCATTCAAAGGCTTACTCGAAGATCCCGATCTCTCACTCCTAGATACAGATCTTCTAACCCGATCTTTTTCTAATCTCTCAACATACTTCATAAGAGCCTTCCACTCTTTCTCATTCAGACACTGACATTCATTGCACCTATTGTCCCACGTACATACAAACTCCCGACACTTCTTACAAATAGTATGTGGATCTACCGATGATTTCGGCAGTCTCACCTTACACCCTTCTTTCACACAAACTCTAAACATACTTCCTGAATCAGACATACTAAACCAAAATCCAAACAAAATGCGATTGCCACTCTAACTTCGTGAATACGATACCAATATCCAAAAAGTCAGTCAACGAGCAGGAAATTCTAACAGAGAACCAACAACGATGTTGCCGGTTCGGCTGGCAGAGAAAATCTGAGGAAAACGGGAATAGTTCCAAGTACCAGCGCCACGGGAACGGGGTGGCCATCACCTGAACTACCAGTGTACTAGCGGTTGCCGCGAGTTTTGAAATTCTGCCAGTGCGTCAAGAGGATAAGCTATATATATACCTGCCAGGTAAGTGTCATGCATAAAAATACAATTTAAAAAATAAGGATACTCCTCTTGCATCAAAGGGCACTGCCCTCTGAAATGAGAGATCCCTCAAACACCAACACCACACGACCCCACCTCTATCTTCATCCAATAAGCAAGCGAAAGAACAAAAGAGAAGAGGAAATACCAGAAGAAACACGAAGGACAAACCTCCAATGTTCCCCTTGGCAATTTCCAAAGCGTAAGTGTAAATTTCAGACGTTAAAGGGCGAAAATATGTAATAAGCACAAAGCAGGAAGGCGCCTAGCAAGGCTATCCCAAAAAGTGGGTTTGTATATTAATTATTAAAGTCAATTAAATATTAACATCAAACACAGTAGTTATATATTCATTTAAAATAACAAAATAAAGATCCCATGGGGAAAATCTTTATTAATGGCTAGTCAGCAAGAGCTCACAAACATACATCTCCGAAAGCAAAATGGAGTGTTCACATCTGGGCAGGCAGGCCTACACCTACCAGGTGGTAGTTACTGCCTAATCACCTTGTTCAAGAATTTAACGGCCACATTCCAGTCTATGCTAAAAGTAATTCCTGATGTAAAGTACTGAGGGTTTGTATATTGTGTCGGAACAAAAAAATAAAAAATGAAAAACATAAAAAAACTATATACGTATAGGTTTTGCATTGAAAATGCCAACGGCCATATTCCAGTAATTCCTAATGTAAAGGACTGAGGGTTTGTATATCACATAGGAACACATAAAAAAATAAATAAAAAAACTAGGTTTTTGCACTGAAAATCCCAACAGCCATATTCAACCCTATGCTGAAAGTAATTCCATATTCAAGCCTATGCTGAAAGTAATTTCTAATGTAAAGGACCAAGGATTTGTAAATTAAGAAAAAAAAAATGCACTGAAAATGCCAACCTAATCTTATCTGTTTGATTAAACACTGGTTTTTACTTCTATTCTCTGAGGCTCCCTAACACCTAAAGTCAATATGTAAACACAATGCAATTCCGTTCTCAAAAAGTAATAGAGTAAGTATAAAAAATTGAAGAATAAAAATGTTCTCTTTGCCTATACAGTACCATTATCTTTGCAAGATACTATTAAAAGGTTAGTCTACATGATGTTACCTTGGGTCAGGGGAAGCCTATAATTGCTCTCTACTTTTAGCCCCACCACCTACTGAAAGACACCAGATTGAATGGCTAATCATAGCAATGCATTTCCCTTAATTAGAATTTTATCCAATCACAAATTATTAGGAATGAAAGTTGTGGGATCAGTATGTAAATTGAAATTACCAGTTTTTCATAGTCAAAGCAGTCAACTGTACAGGATATCACTGGAGAGTGGGAAGATACTTCTAATTTTGCTGTTTCTAAAAATACACAGTGGCATTCTGCCAATAAGTGAGAAATGTCTGGGTGATAACAACCACATCAACTCTTGGAGAGTTTATATATTAAAAATTATCTAAAATATAGGCAATACAGGACTTGGAACAGAATCTAAAATTTAGGCCAAAGGCCAAGTGCTAGGACTTATGAGCCTATCCAACACTAAAGGTAAAGTTTAGAGTAAAAAGACTAAAGGTTTAACAGGAAGAAAACCTCGCAGTTGCCCTATGAAACAAATGTTAGGAGTGGTGGACAGTAAGATGGAAGAAAGATATGTATGGAGGTATAGTAAAAGGAATGACTGGGGTTGCAGCTAGGGGTCAAAAGGACACTGCAAAGAAGCATAAATAATGCCTATATGCACACCTTCTTTACTATCAGGGTGTGTGTGTGTTTGGGGTAAGTGTTTCAAGGAAGTTTTTAAAATATCTAATGGCAAACCCACAACAAGATGCTGAGGTTCTTATTCTCCTCAGTAAACTATCTAGCTTCCTGAGCTGGTTATCACTAGGGTAGATTTAAGTAATTGCTCCGCATCGGGTATTTCCTTGGAAATTGACTTTCTACAGTAGTTTGCTTGCTTATTATTTTTTGTTGGTCAACTGTAATTAACCCTCCAGGAGTTAGTACTAAATACAGCACTAAATAAGCGAAATACTACATTTGACCTCCTAATCCCTGATGGATTTTGTATTCACAGGACCGTTCCTTGCAATTACTTAGAAATATGATATTGTTATGATACAATAAAGTTTCATACATACTTACCTGGCAGATATATACATAGCTAAGACTCCGTCGTCCCCGACAGAAATTCAAATTTCGCGGCACTCGCTACAGGTAGGTCAGGTGATCTACCGGCCCCCCTGCCCCTGGGCGGCAGGCTAGGAACCATTCCCGTTTTCTATCATATTTTCTCTCTTCCACCTGTCTCCTTGCGGGAGGCTGGGTGGGCCCTAATCGTATATTCTGCCAGGTAAGTATGTATGAACTTTATTGTATCATAACAATATCATTTTCATACAATCAACTTACCTGTCAGATATATACATAGCTGATTGGCACCCTTCGGTGGAGGGTAAGAGACAGCTACTATATGGAATAGACAGGTAAACAACATATGTTGTAGGTATAAATAAAACCTTGGTTCCTACCTGATAGGTGGTAGACTTCGTGGGTGTTTGCCCAGTAGTCTGCATCACCTCAAGAAACTTTAGCGAGATCTGTGATCTATGGCCAAGAGTTCTTGTGGGTCTGCCGAAGGGGTCTTATCCACTTACTCGGCAGAGCCATGAAAGGACTTTGTCAATGGGTGCTGATCCACTTATATACAAAATACACCCTTATGAAGGAGCGCAACACGATCCCGACACCTGATCCTAACACGAGGGTTCTGCGCTCAAATTGGAAAGAGTTATCCCCACAATCCTTTCAAAAACCCCAATAATTTCACTAAGTTAAAAAACTTTAACTCAAAGTTAAGGATCAGTGTCGGCTCCTTATCCCAGTAACGTATCCGCATAAACGTATAAACCAAAAGAAAGAAGGATCTCTCGTAGGTTAACTTGACATCCTTTGTGTAATGAGAAGTCAACACAGATTGCCTCTACCGTACAACACAGCTAATATGTCTTATATGGACATATTGTTATGTAAAGAACAAGAATTTGCAAAAGCGCGCACTTCCTGCACTTAATTCTCAGCTGTTTGAAGGAATCAAGTCACTAATGAAGTGCTTAGGAGATCTCCATGTTTCAAAGAAGACCAGGGCTTTCTTGAAATGGATCTCACCCGACTGAAGCCTGAAGCCTGGCAGGAACCTCGCGCCTGGCTGGTGCTTCGCTCTTGGTTGGCGCCTAGCGCTTGTCTGGTACCATTTCGCTTGACTGGCGCCTCGCATCTGGATGACGCTTCGCGTCTTAGCTGGAGATTCGCGCCTAGAGCCTGGCTGGCGCCTCGCGCCTGGCTGGCGCTTTGTGCCTGCTGGCGCCTTGTGCCTGCCTGGCGCCTCGCGCCTGCCTGGAGCTTTGCGCCTGGCTGGCGCCTTGCGCCTGGCTGGCGTCTAGCTCCCGGTTGGAGTGGCGCCTTGCGCCTGCCTGGAGCTTCGCGGCTGGCTGGCACCTCGCGCCTGGCTGGCGTCTCGCGCCAGGTTGGCGCTTGGTGCCATCTTGCTTGGTGAGACGTACCCGCGTGAAGTCACAATAATCAACAGATATCACAAGTTTAAACATACGACTAGAATTTGAGAAATATCTAGAAGTCGTGAACTATCGGTGATAAGATTAGTGTGAAAATAGTAGGATAAAGCGTCTTCTAAGTTAGTTTATCAAGTGTAATACTATAAATCAGAACAAGATGGCAGTAAGTTCCAACTGCGGGAAAAAGGTGGCGTAATTTGGCGTGTTTAGCAGATTCGCAATACGATGAGGTAGCAGGAAGGGAAGAAACTGGCATTTCTCATCTATGAAATCAGCAACAGTCCTAACCAAAAAGATACAAAAGCATTCATAGATATATTAGAAGGATATAATCCTTCAAACTGGAACAAATCTAATGAAAACATCTTGAAAATAATTGAAGAAGTTCCAAATAAAATCCAAGTGGTCAAGAGACTCATAAAGAAAATATACATAAACCAACATATTCCGACAAAGCAAATGAATAAGGTGAATCTTGTGAATATACTAATTGATGCATTAGGAAAAAAGAATGCCAAAAGCATGCAAACTGTGGTAAGGTTGGTATAGCATAGTCAATCCACAAAACCTAATCAGAAAATGTGCTGCATGCAACATTCCGACCCATCCACAGTGTGCTGAGGTAATACAAGATTTGAGAAAAGATACAAGAATTTTTTTGTTCAACATGTCTATCATGGATAGACAATGTTATTAAATCAAGATTGAATGTACAAATAGTTGAGGATGAAGAAGAAGAGGAAGAGGAAGAAGAAGAAGAAAAAGAAGAAGAGGAAACGGAAGAGAAGTAAACAAAAATGAAATGACAGAAAAAAATAAGGACAAGAACAAGATAAAAGTGGATGCAGAGATACTCATTGATACTACATATAGGCAATAAAGCAGCATACTACGAAGAAATAAATTACGATATGACAACAGAAAAGCAATCCCGAGAGGCTCTACCCAGATCTATACAATGACGGGAAGAGGAAAAATAGACAAGAAAGACAAAATCTGCAACCTTTTGAAAAGAGGGAATTGCAGATTTGGAGAAAGATGTTACTACAAACATCCTAAGATATGTCAAAAACTATGAAATATATGGTAAATGTGCATACTTAGATGGATATGGGGATGATTGCAGAGATCTGCATCCAAAAATATGTAAAAACCTAAAAGAAGGAAAAGGATGTAAGTTCGACAAAAAATGCAAATATATGCACCCTGTAGCCATGAATCATAATCAAATAAATAACCAACCAAGTAATAAAATCCAAAATAAGAAAGAAACAAATAAAGAGAGAAATCAAGAATATCAGGTAAAAGAGGAAAAGCAAACCACCAATGGATTATATGCAGATGGTGTCAGCAAAGAATTTCCAAAGCATCAGCTTCCGAAATTCTAACTCAAGCGATAATATACCTGTATTTATTATGTCAATGAAGGTATATTGCAAGAAACGGAGAAAAAGTTTGCAGATTCATACACAAAATGAATAATTATGATGAAGGAAGAGTCAAATATTTATGGAAAAGTTGGTTTTTTGTTTTTAATGTCAGAATTTCTGGAAACTGAAAAAAATAACCAACATACCATAACATGGAAAAGAGACATGGGAAAATCCTTATTACTATCCAGTATTAAATGAAAGGTGAAAAACAACGCAAACCATCATAGTGATGAATGACGCAGGGGTTTAGTTACGAGTAACCTCAAAAGAAAAATAGAGTACTTATAAGAAATAACCCAAAACATGAAAAGAAAACTAGATATAATGAATATAAGTTGAAACCTGGTAATTCCCAAAGGACTGGGAATGATGATCAAATAAAAGGGTTTTTCCAACTTAATAGATCAGAATAGAAAAAAATAGGAATCAAGGGGGAAAGAACCGCCAATATATGGGAAAGACAAAAAACCAAGGAAAATAAATTAGAAATGATAAATAATAGTAAACTCAGAATGTGAACTAATAGCGGTAGAAGTTTGAATCTGGATAAAATTGATGAACATAGTAATAATTATAACCCTCCTAATACTAAAGAGTTTGTTTTTTGTGGGGACTTAATAATTGAAAAATTGGCTTGTATATGTAGAAATCACAAGGACTGGACTTTTATATCTCCTATCTGGTGACCTTCAACTTTCCCTTTGTCGTAGGAAATGGAAAGAAAGAAACGAATAGGAGACTTGTGGGGGGTTGTACTTATACATATAAAAAAGAAAAAAGAAAGTAATAGTAGTGCGTAAGAAGATAAGAGGGCAATTTGAAAAAGCTATTATATTATGCCTACTAGAATACAACAATTCAACAAATAAATCAAAAACAAAGGAAAATAACTTTAGACCTAGTATTTGTGAACGAGATTGATTGATGTTTAAAGAAATAATCGTTTATAAACTGCGAGTTTTATTCAGACCATAATGTCATAGAATTAACAGTTCATTCCAAAGCAAGTGAAATAGAGATAACGCAACGAAATGAAAAAGTGGGAAGGATAATGGAAAATACAACTTTCTACAGTAAAAAAATATAAAATGGTCAGAAATTAACTGAAGAATTAAACAAAAGATTGGGATTAACATTTTCGTAAGTGGGATGACATAAGGGGTAAATACGAGATAATTTATAAAAATAAATTATTGGAGATAATTAGTGGAAAAATATATAACCGAAGAAGAAAAGAAAAAAGTAAACTCATTTTTCAAAAAACCAACCAAAAATGCATACCATATACCAGAAGGATCTTGTTCCCAGAAAACATCAGAAAGTGGGGGGGAAAAAAGGTCTTGCAAAAGAAAAAAATGCATGGAAAGTTTATAGAACTAAAAAGTAAGATAGAAAATGCAGAAAAAAAGATTAATAACAATCAAAAGCAAAATGAAAAACGGGACTTGGAAAAAAAGAAAAAAACCCTATTAAATAATCAAGCAAACCCCCAAACCTTTATTATACTCATATGCCGAAGAAGATTGAATAAAAAGAATAGAAATATGGACCCTCTATGAGAATTGAAGGGAGATTAATCGAATGAAAAAAATGGAAATTTGCACAATACTGGTCAGAACGATATAAGAGAAGAATTCAACCCCGCCCTAGAATAGGAATAATTGAAGATAATGATATATTGAAGTAAGGGATGAAAATAAGTGAATAGTTTAGCTGACATAGATATTAATGAAGCTGATATTGTGCAGGCTATTAATGAAATTCAAAAATGGCGCTGCTGCAGGGCCTGATTGGAATTCACCTGCTATTTTGTTAAAGAAAGTAGTTCAATTTCCTATCGCAAAGGCCCACTTGCAATAATATTAAGACAAATTAGTGGATATACAGGCACGATATATTGATGAGCACAATTAGTTAGCGTATATTACCCCTACTTTTCAAAAGTGGATCAAGACTACGGCAAGTAATTATAGGCCGCTGTGAGTCTAAACATCCAACATATAATGAAAGTGTATGAAAGGGTAATGAAAGAAAACAAATATTATGAAACATTTTAATAAAAAAATAATTTGTTTTTAAATAAAGGACAACATTTGGTTTCGTAACCACCGGAAAAAGTACACAAAATGGTTAATTGTTTGTATTATACAATTAAGTTTGTTCATACTTTACCTGGCAGATATATATAAATAGCTTGTAATTTTGTCTGACGTCCCGACAGAAATTTCAAAACTCGGCGGCAAGCAAAAACCGACAGTTGGGCGGACCAGGGTGGTAGTACCGCCCATTCCCCCGCCGCTTGGCTGGCGGATATCATGGAAACATTCCCATTTTCTTTCTATTCATAGATTTTTTTATTAATGCCTTTCTTGTCCTCCGGAGGGGAGGAGGGCGGGCACTTTAATTAATATATGATCTGCCTAGGTTTAAGTATGAACAAACTTAATTGGTATAAGTAACAATAACATTTTTGCTCATGCCACTTACCTGAACTGGGAGGGAATAATATTCTAGCTTGAATCCAACCCCACTTTTTCGGATGGGGGTGGGAAAAGACAGAAATATGGATTTTTGGGAAAACTAACCATTAAGTAGATGATATACATCTTGGTTCCTTACCTGTTTGCAAAGTAAGACTATGGTGATTACTGTCACGTAAGGCTGCTTTTGCTTAATTACAGAGTTGCCAGCCAGGTGGGAGACCTTGTAAGTTGCTGGTGCACTCTGGATGATCTGTCCAACGGGTGCGAGACCTCAGCGTGACAAGATCATCGAGGCCCATAACAAATATGAGGGCAACGAAGCTAACCTGACCCACCACCTGACCAAGACTATACACAAACCCCTTAACCTTAAAACTAGCTAACAGGATGGGAGATCTTCACATAAGACTCACCACAACCTAAAAACGCAACAACCATAACTTAAACCCTAACCTAAGGGAATAGGGAAAGAGCTACTTCCGGACCCAATACTTTGTCCGTCCAGCAAAAACGTATGGCCCCCAGTGCCATTGCAATCGTCATAGCTCGTTCTCACACATCCCTTAGGTAATGTGAAGGACGAATAACGGATTTAGCTCCTCCAAAGGTCCAATCTTGCGGATGTCCCTTGATTGACATGGTTTCTTTTGGAAGGCAAGAGAGGTAAGCGACGGCTTCGTACTTCGTAGGCGCTTTTTACTCGGAAGATCTCAAAATTCAGTTCTTCTGGAAAGATGAATGAGCCCTCCCGAATGGTGGTCCCTTTAGAAAGAAAGCCACTGCCATTCATTTGATAAAGGTAACTCTGGCCTCTTGTCAGAGGCACCAGAGGTTACCTGAGGGACCTCTAACCCTCTTTAGTTCTATGCACGTAGAATCTTGCGAGCCCTTAACCGGGCAAAGGACTTCTCGTCTGGTTCCTTGGCCCACCAGAAACTTGACATACCTTTGATTTTCAAAAGTCTTTCGGCCCAATGGGTTCGAAAGGATTTTTCATTCTTCCGCCAAGAAAGATGGGTTTCAATAGTCATACAGCATTGTCCCCATTTGAATCCCATTAACTTGCTAAACGCTTGAATTTTCCAACTCAACTCTCGTTAGCCGTCGCAAGAGAAGTTGAGGAAAAGAGCCTTCCTTGTCAGATTTCCCGAAGAGACCTGTTCTGAAGCGGTTCGAAAGTGTTTGACATAAGGAATTTCAGGACTAACATCCAGATCCATGAAACGGTAGGTCCTCATTTTGCGGAAACCTTCGGGTGTTCGAAAGACTGTCAAAAGGTCATGAATATCCTTGTTGTTCCGAAACAGGTCTAGGCCTCTGTGCCTTAAAAAACCAGCTGACAACATGCTTTTATATCCCTTGTGGTAGGGACCCGCTAATTTTCTGCCACATTTTCTGATAAAATAGCAGAAAATCAGCTATCTGGTTCACAGAGGTCGAGGAAAGGAAGGAAACTCCCTTCCTTTTTTTAACACCATCGGCCCACTGCAAAGGAAGCCCCACTTCGACTGGTAAACAGCTTCTTGTGGAAGCAACGTCTCCGCATTGTGCGAATTTTGCTCACCCCCCCTTGTCCCCCCCCCCCCCCCCCCCCTCCGCATAGCTGCCTTCGAAAAACCTCTTCCGCTCTGGCCAACTTTTGCGAATTAGTCTGAACGCGTCATAACTCAGAGCGGATAGGTTTTTTGTGAAACCTTTCGAAGTTGCGGCTGATTTTTGAGTAGAATCGTTTCCTCCAGGGCAATGTCCCTTGGAAAGTCTACAAGGAAAGAACATGACCTCTCTGTGAACCATTTCTTTCTTTTGCTGGCCACATCGGAGCCGATCAGGGTTTAGCCTTGTCCCTTTCCGAGGCCAGCAAACTTCCTCATGAACTTGCCCCCAGAAAATCTTGAATGGTGGGAAGGCAATAAATGTCCCAGGCCCGTCCCCAATTCCAACACAGCCAACGCGTCCACCGCGATTGCCCTCTGGATCCAGGACCCGGGGAGGGACAGTTAAAGAGGAAGTCCTCTTATGTTTCCTTGACGTTTGCGAATCAAGTCGTCCCCTACCCCCCAGTGGAACGTCCCCACCAGCGTCCATAGGTCTCGACCCAAACGTCCTCAGTGCAATGGTCCATTACCGTTCGAAGGACTTGGTCCCGACCGACTGAGAAGGTCTGGCCCTGAACGTTTTTGCCCCAACCACCTGCCCATGAATCTCGTCAGGATCGTTTACCCTCTTTCCTTTTTGGCCCACGAGCAGAATCTCTCTCGCTAGGGAGTACAAACGCCCCTGGAGTGTGGTACCTCCCTGGTTTTTTAAATAAGGCGGAGTGCTGTGGTTTATGTCCGAGTTTTATCTGAACCAATCTTGTTCTCCCGAAACCTTTCGTCTCGAAGAACTGCAGGGACAGAAATAACTGCTGCCACAGTTTTCTTTTTACATTTTATATGCCATGGCCTACCTGTTCCCCTCTCCAGGATCCTGACACTTTGTTTCCTTCCCCCCTAGTGTTTGCTCCCCATCCTGTGATGGAAGCGTCTGAAAACAACACTAGGTCGGGGCTCAAAAGACTTAGGGACACATCCCCCCTCCCGCTCCCCTGCAGCTTCTGAGGGTCCCCAACCACCATCTTAGGTGGTTCTTGGATCGAAATTCGATATCCTCAATACGTGCATCGAGATCGTCTTTTGCCGTTCCACCCTCGTCTGGCCAAGAAAAGAAATTGGAGAGGCCGTGATTGTGCAGTCTTCCCAAAGGAACAAACCTTTCCAGCGGGAAAGGCAATGGTCCCCAGCAGGACTCATCCACCTTCCCGTCGCCGAGCAAGTCTCCTTCCTTAGAAAGGCTGAGATCTTTCCCTAAGCCTAGCTGCTGACGTTCCTTGGGACGGAAACGCTCGAAAAGCCACTGAATCCATCTGAATCCCCAAGGATACACGATGGACTGTGTTTGGGGTCAGATGCGACTTTTTCGAGGTTTGACCTAGAAGTCCCCAGGGAACTTCGCTAAAGGCTAAAGTTGAACTGCAAGTCCTTCCAGGACACTTCTCTCTCGACGACGCCCTGATTCAGCCAGTTCGTCGAGGGTATAGGGCAACTACTTCTTATTCCCGAAGAGTGTAGCCATCTCGCTACGTTCTTCATCAACTACTGTGAACAAAACCATCGGATGGCCGTGGTCAGTCCCGAAGCACATCGCTCTGAACTGCCCAAACTTTGTTGTTCAAGACAAATCTTAGATATTTTTCTTGAAAGAGGGGTGGATGCGGGGATGTGGGAAGTACGCGTCCTTGCAAGTCCAGGATACCATCCCAGTTCGCCCGGATCTCAAGGCTCCCAGAAACAGAATGAGGCGTCTCCATCGTGGAAATTTTATCTTTTGTTCCCCACGAAATATTGAGGCTGCTTACATCTAGAACTTGGAAATCGCCAACCTGACGACTGCTTTGGTACTAGGTAAGATTCTTTGTTAGTAAAACCTGGCGACCGCAGGTCCGCGACTTGTTCCACCGCTCTTCTTGTCGATCCATCCTGTTGAAGGAGATCGAACAAGGACTTTCCTTCTTTTCTTTTCCTTCTTGGTAGGATGGGAAAGAAAGGTCCTCTGGGTCGTCGTAAAAGAGGAGGAATATCTAAAACAGGGGAATCTTGTACCCCTGCTTACCACGATCTTGAGGGACCCAATGAGTCCGTGTCTCTCTCCTCTCCACGCTCCCGCCGCAAAAATACTTCAGTCTGGGCTCCGACTGGTGTCTGAAAGACATGCTTTTCACTTGGAAGGGCTTTGGTTTAAAAGAAGCTTCTTCCTCGTGAAAACCCTCTCCCTCCTCCTCCTCGAGGAGCTGCCTCATCGATGGGGGGAAGCCCCACGAAAGGGCTTTACTTTCTTCGGTGGACGAAACTGCAGCCGAAGATGTTGAAGGTCCAGGCCGACCCGTCTTGTAGACTGGGCCTCAAAAGATCCTGCGTAGCCCTTCTCTTGTAGGCTGTTCGTTGCAGGGCTCCCTTTACCAAAAAGTCTGGGGGAAGAGATGGTTCGAAAAGAGGCGAAAACAAAACAAGTCCCGCTTTCTGAGCTGGCGTCACTGAACCGAGCTGTGAAGTTTGCACAGCAAAAGCTCTCTTTTTTAACAAAGCTGTCCCAAAAGTGAGATACTAAGTCTTTTTTCCCTTTCCACCCCCGGGAACCCATCCCTGACTGGCTTTGTCCATACATGCTAACGACGCTGGACAGCTCCCCCAGAACTAAGAGCTTCTGGGTCTTCTCCGCTGTAATCCAAAGAACTCCCAAACCCAACCATCAAGGGAAGTTTGAAGACTTTCCCAGCGTCCTAAGCATACCCTTTCAGGATGATGGTCTGTCTCCGACGCGGTCCCAAGTTGCCTTGGCAGAGGGTAAAAAGTGACCTCCTCCTGTAAGTCTAACAAGGCCTGGAGAAATCTTCCTTGAGCCGACGAACGGGAAGGGGTAACGAACTCCCACTTCGTCCTTGGTCTTATACCAAATGCCTCCTTTTAAACCACTAAGTCTAGTAGGAGGCAAGGGCGAAGGTTCGTCCTTGGGCCATTGGTCTCTCCTTCTTCCTTATCATCCAAGTCCACTGGAGCTTTCTTGAAAGCACGTTTTCCGTCCGAGTAGAGAAGTCTTCATACTCTACGAACTCCGGGATTTTTCCCCCGTTTTGTGTCGATGAAGAAAACTGGTGAAGGAGGAGACTTGGGAGCTGCGGGCTGAAATTTGTCCCCTCAAAAGAAGAATGCCAAGAGTCTGACTATGGACGTTTGTAACTCCTAGGGTACGAGGGGCTGGTAGCAGGTTCCATCTTCACCCGATTCAGCCGAACTAACCCAGGTTACCCTTGTTCTCCTTCTTCTCTTCCAAAGGAATAGGAGAACGTCTGTCCAGGCGAAGGCCTTCCTATTGGCGGTTTCTTAGCCAAGATCAAAGGAACCCCTCTCCTTGCAACGCTGCAGCCTTATCCACTGCTGTCTTCTTTCTGACGCTTACTGCTCGCTGATGGCAGAAGCGTCCTGTAGGCGGACGAGCCCGTCTTTCCCGGCGGCAGTCCCACCCTACCCTAAAACCCGAGAAGCGTCTTTACCTCTCTTTCGCTGGTCAATACGTGTCCATGAGCGCGTAACAAAGTGTCTGGGGGTAATAATTCCTTGTTCAAAGAATCCCCGAAACGAGCGTCTTGAAAGGATGGTCCTGGACGTCCTGGCTGAAACTTGCCTGCCCCAAGAAGCGTCCCTGTTCTATCGTCCTGAGAGGCGGCCTGCCGATCGTCCTTGTGTAGGCGTCCCTGGCTGAGCGTTGCCTGACTAACGTCCTGCCTAGCGTCCTGGCCAAGCGTCCTGAACGAACGTCCTGCCGAGCGTCCTGACGAACGTCCTGCCTAGCGTCCCTGGCCAAGCGTCCTGACGAAACGTCCTGGCCGAGCCGTCCCTGACGAACGTCCTGCCTAGCGCGAGCGGTCCCGACAAGCATCTTGCCGAACGGTCCCTGCCAAGAGCGTCCTTGCCAAACAAAGCGTCTTCAAAAACGCTCCTTGTCCGTAACGTCCTTCTATAAAGACGAACGAGATCGGTCGGAATCGCTGAATGGAAAGAAGACAAAGATCGGCCGAACGGAGACGCAGGAGGCGAAGGCCAACGGAGACTAAAAACAAGTGCTTAGATCCCTTTACTTTCAGGCAGTACTAAACAAGGGTCCTTCCTCCGCTTAGGCTCGACGTTGCTGCTGGTGCAAGTCCCTCTGCGCCATAAGCTGGGAATAGCTGGTCCTGAAGGGACAAAAGAATGTTCTTCGTTTGGGCGAAGAATTGAGGAACGAGGAAGGCAGGACTGGTCCTGTGAAAGAAACACCGAAAACGAAGGGGCGAGGGGACGCCTCCTTCCTTCTCAAAGGAACAGCTACCTGTTTCTCAGGTGTACGCGGCCGCCTTGATGCCGCGGGGCCCCTAAGCGTCCTCAAAAATCGGTGGATAAAGAATGCAAGGTCCCTGGACCATCGGGTCGTATACATGGACTCAGGCTACGAAAGAGAGATGTACATCATAAGGCGTCTTTCCTAACGAAAGCGGCGTGCAAAAGAAGGCGCACGTGCAAGGCGGTCGCGTAGCCGCTCCGGGAGAGACGCAACTCTCGAAATAGTAAAACGTCCTCTTTAACGGACGAGAGTCTCTCCGAGCGCTCCACCCCTTGCGCGGGGTGGAGGTACGCTTCGGAGGACGAAAAAGCAATCCTTACAAGACGCGTGCTCGTGCACGGTCCTTGGCAGCCTGGGTCTTTGCTACAGGTGGGCTGCCGAAGGGACGCCATATTCAGGTGGGAAGCCCCCGTAACCCTCTTGCTCTTTTCGACATACCTCCTCCCTGGGTCTTGGTGGAGTCTTGTATAGGTTCTAGGCCTACGAAGCATTATGGGGCCGATCCTGGAGCCCGCCCCCTTCCACCAAACACTGGGGGTGGCACGATCACACCACTTGCACCGAGCCAGTTTCCAAGCTTTGTCCACTTTGGTCTCCAGAGTGCGAAGGGACTCCAAAATCATTAGAGAGAAGCATCCGCTCCTCCCGACACAGAATCAGGAGCCCGAAAGGCAAAACACAGGTTTTTAGGGGTTGTAAACACTAACAGGTTGTTTAGTGGCAGGAGAAACGTTAGTCCCTTTACCTTTGGAAGAACTCCTTGAGGGAAGACCTCCTGATCCTATCGTCGCGCTCCAATTTAAGGCGATAGGACTCATTATGCTCTCCATTCATCATCAGTCAATCTCTCCACATTCCTTGCACCGAATGATCCAATCAACAATGAAGCCCCCCTACAACGCAATACATACTGTGTGGGGGGTGGTCCTACCTCGATGCTTTCGGTATCCTCACCTTAAACAATCAGCACTCACACACACTCTGAAACTCACACCACTTGAATCCAGACATATCTTATAGAGAAAAGTCAATCCAAAACGTCAAAAAAAACGGTCCACTATCGCGCCATGCCAATTCAACAATCCCCAACAATTCAATACCAACAAAATCAATCAGATACTTAGAAAACGAAGTCCAAATTTCCCAAAAATCCTGAGCAGAGGTCTGTAAACAGATTTTGTTTAACCGACCGGCGACAGAAAAAATATGAATAGAAAATGGGTAATGGTTCCTGATATCCGCCTCCCAGGCGGCGGGAATGGGTACTACCACCACTGGTCCGCCCACTGCGTGTGGCCGCGAGTTTTTGGAAATTTCCTGTCTGGACGTCAGAAATACAGCCTATATATATATCTTGTCAGGTAGTGGTCATGAACAAACCACAACTGTTAGTCCCAGCCGTGAAAACATATTCCAAAAAATATGAAATCGGAAATGAAACAGATGTGGTTTATTTTAAGACTTTGCAAAAGCTTTTGATAAACGTAGACCATAATTATTATTAGCGAAGCAAATTTAAAAAGAAAAACACAAATATCGTGGATAAAGTAAGGAAGATGGTTAAAAGAATTTTTACACAACAGAAAAACAGATAGTTATTGCAAACCGACGAGAAATCTGATGAAGCCAAGGTAATGATTCCTGTGTGCCGCAAGGTACGGTGTTAGCTGCATACTGTTTGTTATTATGCTTGAAGACATAAGACCAATAATGTTAAGGATTCCGGTAGTGAGTTAAGTTTTTTCGGCAATGATACACAACGAAAATAGTAAGAGAAATTACTTGTGATGAAGATAGGAACGCTCTACAAAGAGACCTTAACAAACGTATAATGATTGGGCAGAGTAAATAGGAATGGTATTTAACTCTGAAAATTTTAAATTTGAATCAATTAAATTATGGCGTCAGAGAAAGAAAGCTATAATGCATATAAGGGTGACCTAATTAATGGAGACCGTCACAAATAAGGAAGCAAGTTAAAGACCTTAAGGACCTTGGGTGATGATGAATAGGAACATGTTATTGCAATGATCAAATAGCAACTCTTGTTGGCAAAAATTTAAAAGTAAAGCGAAAATGGGAATGGTTTGTTGTACGGCAGCTTGGCCAAAACAAGAAAAGCTGAAGCCCCTGTATGGTGTTAATGCTTTAGTAAAGACATATGTTGTGCGTGGGGAGACTTTCCACCATTGTTACATAGTTGCCGGAATGTATACGTGAGTATCTTGGTACCCTGCGTTCTAATACAAAACACAAGGAGTCAATTAGTGCAAAGTCGCAAATATTATGAGTCGTACAAACAAATAGAGAGTGTTTACAAGGTCCTTTACACGAAATAGGAAGAAGGTTAAGGACCTAGACTACTGGGAAAGACTACAATACTTAAAATTATATAGTCTTGGAAAGGGAAAGAAGAGAACGCTACATGATAATTCAGGCATGGTAAAACAGATAGAAGGAATAGCAGAAAAGATATTCATTGGACTAAAAATATCAGAAAGAGCCAAGCCAGAGGTAGATTAATAGTGCCCAAAAAATTATACCAGGAAAAATAACGGAAAGCACGACAGGATAATTAATCCACTACGCCCATAGGCCATCGAATAATGCAGCGTCTATTCAATGCGTTTGCCAGGCTCCATCTGAGGAATAAATTTTATCCCAAAGGAAAAAGGGTGGTGGGGGGGGTGGGGACGTAGATGTGTTTTAAGAATAAGCCTCGACAAATATCTAAACTGCATCCCGAGCCATCCAAGATTGGAAGATGCAAAAATATACCGGAATATGTAACTAGCAATAACTCTCTGGTAGACATTTAAGAAGTGCCCTCACACTGAGGGACCTGGTCAACCCGAACAAGATGTAAGGGTCTGTAAAGGTAAGGTAAGGCGTCCTCGCTCCAGGTTTGGCGCTTTGGTGCCTGCCTGGCGCCTTGCCCGCCTGCCTGGAGCTTCGCGCCTTGGGTTGGCGCCTGGCTGGCGTCCTCGCGCCCGGTTTGGAGTGGGCGGCCTTGCCCGCCTGCCTGGAGCTTCGCCGCTGGCTGGTACTTCGCGCCTCGCTCCCTGCCTGGCGCCCTACGCGCCTGGGTGGCTCCTCCCCACTTGCCTGGAGCTTCGAGCTTGGTAAGAGTCTCGAGGATTTGTCGGCCAATGTCCACAGCTGGACACTCTTATCTGTCCCTATATTTTTGTTTTCGCATCTAGCGCTCTGTGTCAGGTTTGGTAGGCCCGGTCTTTCTCCTCATCATACAATGACAGTGTTTCTTGGGGCTGTCCCTGCAGGGTTTCTTCTTCCTTACTTGAACTGTGTCAAAGGAAGGTCTTGAGTTCCCGCCTTCTCAGTTAATGAACGAGAAATTGTTCCTTCACTACTGAGAAGGGAATACAAAAAGTTCAAGAACAAAGGCGAGTACAGAATCGCTGCCCACTCTGAGCGGTGGGAGACCGCTTTGGTTAAAAAAGACACTATATCTTGTTCCTCTTTTTAAGAAAGACCTGCTCCCAACAAAGAGGAAGATCATCAACCGAGCCATCCTGAAACCGCTTTGTGTCTATACAAGACAAAATAACACGCAAGGACTTCTGGTTCGGAGTCCTTCAGAATCATGGGCTTTCTTGGACATCACCCCAAGGGAACCAATCTAAGAAGTTGAAAACTTCCAAAGACATGAAAGAAGTCCCTTGAGGAGATGGTCCTCAGTTCTGAAATGCCCCAAGTTTATACGGGCAGAGTTTCAAACCCTTGTCTACGGTGAAGCGTCAACTAAGGTCGAAAAGTCCGCTTTCTGAACGTAGACGGAAGAGAAACATACCCCATATTCTCTCCCGTCCTGATTATCAAATGCCTCTTTTAACCAGCTAGTCTCGCTGGAGGCATGCAGAAGACCGTTCTAACTAACTCCTTCTTCAATTCATCCAAGAGTCTAAAGACTGAAGAGCCCTCTTCATCGAAATGGCGGGCTTCATTCTAAGAAAAAACGAAGATTTCTTCGTCTTTGCACTCGAGAAAAGAGAGCGCGGAGAAGGAGGAGAGGCAGGAGTCAAGCCGTCTCCATACTCCTCTAGAAGCACAAGGCTGTCAAAACATTATAGTTCGACAGTCCTTCTCTTCCTTGATACTCCTCCTCCGAGTTTTACTTCTAACTCGGGGTCTAGATGAGTCTCCGCTGCTAATTCAGTACGTCTTTCCTCTGGAGGAGACAAACTCCTAATAGGAGAGGGGCTAAGGGAATGATATTCCTTCCTCTTCCCCGCTTTAATAGTCCTGGAAGGCGCCAACAGCCCAGGCTTCTCTCCATAAATGGGATGACGCTTCCCGCTTTGGATGACGCTTCTAGTCAGCCAAGCGTCCTGGCTGACGCCTCCCGTTTGTGTGGCTGCTGACGTCTGGATGACGCCTCGCGCCTGGAAGACGCTTTGCTCTCAAAAGGCGTCCTAACTGGCGCCAAAATTTTGGTTGGAGCCTCGCGTCTAAAAGCAGCTTTAAATGACTATTCATGTCTTGACGACGTCTCACGTCTCTCTGGCGTTACGTGTCTTCCGTAAGATTCTCCCGATCTCGCTCTCGAAACCGAAGCCTCTGCGATATGTTTGGAAGCTTCACGTCTGCATGACGCCTCTCGCTTCGCAGGGGAGAGAGGCGATTACTTCTTGATTGGAAGCACAACGTCCTTCCTACGAGGCGCTAACACTCCCACCAAAGAGGCCAGTTGCTCTTGTACTGGCAAGATAATCTTCCTTGAAGCTTTTCCCACGTCATCTTCAATCGGGGGAGAAGTAGGAAAAGGAAGCAGTCTATAGGAAGCCTGTTCGTCTTCTCACAACTCTTTCCAATAAATGTTAAACATGTTAACAGTTATTATCGTCGATCGAGAAGGATCTCTTTGTTAACGCGAATAGGAGCGAAAAAAAGAGATTCTCGATGCTCTATGCGATATGAGAGTGTCGTGGAAATGGCCTAAGTGATTAAATGGGTAACGAAATCAGGAACGAATCTTGCCGTTACCGAGCTTGGTGTCCGAGAGTCTACTGGAACTCCCTAGGTTAATAACTTCGCTTAAAACGAGAAAATCTTGGATGGTGCTCTTGGCTCACTGCGCCAGGCTGGCGCTTCTGGCGCAAATTTTGTGCCAGGTTGGCGCTTCTGGCGCAAATTTTGCGCCAGGCTGGCGCTTCTGGAGCATTGCGCCAGGCTGGCGCTTCTGGAGCATTGCGCCAGGTTGGTACTTCTGGCGCGTTGCGCCAGACTGGCGCTTTCTTCTAATTCTTTTTATGTTATGTGCCAGAACACCTGTGCCTTTATGGTACCCGACATCCTTTCACATGTTAATTCCGTTCTTAGTAGGAAAAAACTTTATATACGTAGTATAGTCCACTCAGGGAAACAAGTTCTGCCCCAAAGAGAATGTTTACCCATCCGACTCATCCATCTTCTTCTGAGCAGGTACTCTAATAAGCTATGCTTTCGTAAGCCTGAGAGCATTACATAATATAATGTTCTGCTGCGATAGAATCCTTTAATAATGTTACCTACGGTAAACAGCATTGAAAGGTTGTACTATCTCTCTTATTGAAAGCTTCTTAGCAAAAGGCATACAATATTTATTTATGTTAGCTTAACTATCCCCTCAATCCGAGGTTAAGACCGCGATTGTAGGGGAGAGATACGGAAAGGCGTACTGCGTTGGTCTCAGGCTCTCAGCGAAAGCAGTCCCCGCTTACTCTTCCAGAGTTGCCAGCTACTCCAATTAATAAAGGAATTTAATAAAATTATTATCGAACTTCAGGAAGTTCTTATTAAAGCATATTTAAGCGAAACAAGACTTCGATAAATCTAGAAGCTAAGTAGGTGTGTCTTAACAATCCCTTTAAGCGTAGTCCTTCCTAGGAAAGACGTAGAAGGATACTTGTAATTGAGTTGCACAGAAAAGAAGTAACTACGGTATGTGTTTATGATTTGACCGTATCGTATTCTCATACAGCAGAAACTCTACTACCTTCTACTATCTTCATTCTTTTCGTTAATAGAACGATAGAAAGAGTATATATATATATATATATCCTTAAGGAACGAAGTTAATCAAGGAACTCTTTAAATCTTCGTGATTTCTTCATAAATCGCGGAAGAGACAGAATTCCTGTTCATCACTAGGGTTTACGGAAGGAAGTAGATATTTTCTATCCGCCATCATACCCAAACATCGATGAGATCTTAAGAAAAACTCCCAAAGCTCTTGCCTCCTCAAAACGAGGGAAGAGCATGGATGAAGGAGAGAGTCCGCATTGAGAGGAACTGCCTAACAAAGGAGTCTTCTGAATAATGAAAAGGGGCTTCTCTTAGTATCAGAATCCTTCTGACAAAAGCAACGGCCGCCTGTGCGACATCTTGCACATTTGCCAGGGGAAAGTTGTTCAAGTTAAAAATTCAAAGAGGAGTCTCGCGACTGACCTCTCTCTCTAATGAAGATTTTTGAAATCTTCTGATGCCTGGCGTCTGGATCCTTGCGCCTAGCGCCTGGATAGTTCCGCGCGCCTGGAATGTTCCGCACGCTAGAAAGGAGACTCGCTCCTGGACGTTCGCTTGCGTGGAAGGTCCCGTGCGCCCTAATAGATCCGAGCGCCTCTAGTCTTGTTATACGAGCCTCTTGCCAGAAACGTTTCAATGGAAGCATCCTTCTGATTGCCATTCTACTATAAGGCTCCTTAGTTAAGCCGTCTGTTTTCTCTTTGAAGGCGCCTTGCGCCAAGAAAAAGTTCTGGAACGCGGCTCGCGTTTATCTGTATGAACGAGGCTCGCGCTAGTCTGTTGGAACGCGGCTCGCGCTAGTCTGTTGGAACGCGGCTCGCTGCTGGCTGTTGGAACGTGGCTCGCGCTAGCTTGCTGGCTGGCTCTCAGCCTCTCGCTCAGTGAGTCAGTGTTCTCTTATACAGAGAACGAGCCAGATCGTCCGAACTTCTAACATGTACATTCTTCGTCTTTTCGGATGTAAGATGAAGAAACGGAAGAACAGACGCACTTTTTAAAGGCTGCCTTTGCAATGGCTATCCCTGGCAGTCTGGGACGTTTTACAGATCCTGCCGAGGGAACGCCCGATCGGTGGGGATTCTCCATAACCTCCGTAAGGCTTTCGACTTTCCTTCTCCTCTGGGCTTGTGAGTTTTGGAAGAGGTCTAGGCCTGAGAGCGGAGACAGACCGATCGAACGCACCCTCTACTAATTAGGACGCCTTTCCAATGGC
Source organism: Macrobrachium nipponense (assembly GCF_015104395.2). Taxonomy (NCBI): domain Eukaryota; kingdom Metazoa; phylum Arthropoda; class Malacostraca; order Decapoda; family Palaemonidae; genus Macrobrachium; species Macrobrachium nipponense. The sequence goes on along the minus strand of NC_087201.1, from coordinate 52,517,209 downwards.
GAACTTGGCAGTCTGGGACGTTTCTACAGATCCTGCCGAGGGGAACGCCTGATCGGTGGGGATTCTTCCATAACCTCCGTAAGGCTTTCGACTTTCCTTCTCCTCTTGGGTATGTGAGCTTGGAAGAGGTCTAGGCCTGGGAGCGAAACAGAGCCGAACAGAACGCACCCTCCACTGCACTAACAGTAAAATCACTTCTTACCTTTCAATAGCTCGTATTTTGAGCTACATTCCTTTGTCTTCAAATTGCAATATGAATTTGAAGATTCTGTGAAGTAAGAAGGAGATGAGGATACCACACTACTAGTAATGTTAATGCTCTAACTGCTCGTTAGTACGAGAGCTATATAAACTTCTAAAGGAAGCGTAACTATTCTTTCCTTACATCGTCAAGAAGGAAGTTAGCTCATCAATTCTAACACTTACTACACGTTATTATGAATAAATATTAAAATTTTCCTTCTTGCAAACTATGTGATTGTCTACCGAAAAGTTCGGTAGTTACACGTAAACAATTCTTCGAAATTTTCGAAGCCAAAGTTATCAAAACAAATTAATATGCGTATGCCGAACCAAAGATCCAGTACTTCCCTGCAAAAGATAGCCCAGAAGATCGATGGCGATGAAATCCAAAAATCAAGTCAGGAGGAACTGCAAACGTTGTTTACATTCCAAGCGACAGAAAAAAATATGATAGAAAACAGGAATGGTTCCTAATCCTGCCACCCAGGGCAGCAGGACGGTAGATCACCTGGACCTACCTGCAGCTTTGTGTGCCGCGAAATTTGAATTTCTGTCGGGGACGACGGAGTCTTAGCTATGTATATATCTGACAGGTAAGTTGATTGTATGAAAACCATCATTAGTGATGAATAAGGTCTATACATATATCCATTACCATCATTAAAATAACTTGGATATGCACACCCCACTCATTTGATTTTGAGAAAACGATCGTTTCCATGTTTTAAAATATTTGTTATAGTATTTGTATTGTCTCCCACCAACAAAACTCACTTTACCATAGAAAACCTCAAAACTGGTGGGATAAAAGGAACAAAACAGTAAATGTGTTACATGGCTTGAAAGAAGATCAAACATAGACAGGGACACATCCTAATCTAACCTTGTCAGGAGACTTTACCCCTTAGAACCACCCAACATGACATCATGCAGAGGCTAGCGGCATCAAATATGCAGTAATATGCTACCCTACCAAAAACACATTAACATGTGGTTTGCAACCAAACTTGGTGACTTAATCATTCTAGACATCATTGTATACTGAGAACAAAAAATGTGGATCTAAAACCTTAGTACTAGTTGCCATCTATTGCCAAACAAAGCTACCATAACTTTCAGTAATCCTACAGTTTAGTGTTCAAATTCGCTGTTCCCTTGTGTGTGTTCGTTTATGTTTTCTTTCCTATTTTCAGTAGATCTAAGTAATTGCTGTGTTGGGCATTTTCTTGGAAATTTACTTTTTCTAAAGAATTTGGTAGCTTAGTATTAAGAATTTACTACTATTTTTTGTCCACCAACTGTAATTAACCCCCCCCCCCCCCGAGGCTGGTACTATAAACAGCAAAATAGCTACATTTGTCCCCACATTTCCTAGTGGCTTTCGTATTTGCGGGACTGTTCCTTGCAGTCCGTGCGGTGTTATTACTCAGAAATACCCATTTTCAATTTTCTTTCAAAAGATCTGCAAACAGAAGTAAAGGTAGTATATTAAAAATCAGCAGTTTACCAGCTCACACAAGCTGAAATTGTAAATTAAAAGGTAATACTTCTGCAACTCAAACGAATACTACCTAGTATAGCTAGTAGATTCACATCAACTGTCCATCTGATGTCTAGGCTAGTTCCTTATGATGCTCCCGATTGGCTGTTGATAATCCAATCACAGGGCTGGAAACTCTCAGTCTCTCTTGACTGTTCACATAGGCAGGATGTAACTACTATGTTCCACCTCTTCTGAGGGATACTTTTGAAAGAAGTTTCCCTCAAGAAAGGTAGAACATACTCCCATACTGCCTATATGAACTCTCAAGGGAGACTGACAGTTTCCAGCCGTGACTGGCTTATCAACAGCCAATCAGGAGTGTTGTACGGGACTGGCCTAGATATCAGATGCACGGTTGCCCATAACTGTGTTTGTGGAGTGAGCGCTTAGGAGCCAGAACCCTTGCTCATCAGCAGCCATTTTTTGATAAATCTGAAAAAAAATTAGCAGTTTACCTAACTGCATATAGGCTAGCTACCTAGAAGCAGAACTTTACAATGTTCTCAAAATTCAAGGGTAGTAGCTAGGTATATAGCCTAGGTCCCTGTATCCTGTGAGACATAGGTATAGGTATTTTTGTTTATTTACTACGTTCCTAGTTTATGACCCTTGTTTTTATACAATCTCTGCTTCTGTAAGCAGACAAACTGCTAATTTTTTCATCGTTTTCCAGGAGTCAAAATCTGTGCTGACCTTGGCTTTACCGAATGCAGTGAATTTGGGCCCCTAAACTGTAGGAGGGATTACCCAAATTTCAAACTACTACCTAGGTACTAGTAGTACCTACCTAGTAGGTACCTAAGTACTAGGGAGTAGTACCTACTAGCCTAGTAGTAGCTAGGTACCTAACTCGATTAAATTTAGTCCCCTAAATATAGCTAGTAGTTAAGATCTGCCATAGCCAACGAGCCAGGTATACTAGGTAACTACCTACTATATTTAACTCTGGCAATGGGTCATGTTTTAAAATAAACTGACTTAAGGGAAAGCAAATCGGTAGCTAGCTAGCTACTACCTACCTAGCCCCTGTACAACACAACTGTGATACTGTTGGCCAATTCAATGTCACATTTCACTAATCTTATTACTACGTGTGCATGTGATATAAGTCACACAGCATAAGTTCAAGGTAATGTCAGGCCTGAAGGGAGGTAAGAACAAAACTTTCGTAAACCAAACCAGCCGAGGTGACCCTCACCAGTTATTTTGCTCGTATTCGGTTTAGGCATGACGGCATCGGTGGCAGTGAATGTCTGATTACGAACGGTGGTTTGGTGGAGTTGCCTCGCGCCACGGGCTGCAGAGCGGGCAACGGCTTGCACTGGACGTAACAGGTTCGCAGACATTTTCTAGGCCTGGACGAGAATAACGTCACGTAGGCTTGACGACAGCACCAGCAGATAGTCACTATAAAGGTACTATTACGTTACTAAGTCCGCGTTCCAGAGTGAGACCCGAGGACGTTTACTATTTTGTATTGCTTCGTTCATGCTGTAGCTCTGAATACTTCTTGTACTAAATATTTAATTGTATTGTAATTATAACTTAAAATGTATTTCTTTATAAAATACTATTCATGGCGTTTATGTCCAAAACTTTTGTCACGAGCCATTACCTTTGTTGTTTCTTGCGCACAGTTTTAATATTGTTGGGTAGAAAGATTGGAATCGTTATCTATTTATTGTATTTTTTTCCCAACGCCGTTCGATTATTCAACTGATATACATATATATTTTTGTTACATTTGCATATCAAAGAAACATAAACCGGAGCTATCAAGTAAATTATAATAATCCTTTGCAAACCTTCAATGACTGTCAATAGCCGTTTATTTGCTCATTTATTAGAGACGACCATCTTGGTAGGTATTACATAAGAGTAACTAAAGATGTTCTTAATTTATATCTTTACACTTGCGTCTTACAAAATTAACAGACTCTGAGAATTTTTGCATCATAATTTTCGCTCTGTGAAGTCATTCTCGTTACGTTAACTTAAAAGGTGACACTATTCTTCGATCAGCTGATCAAAGTAAACAAATAAAAGTATCTGAGGACATATCAATGAGGTGCTTAATGATAATTTTCTGCAATGATTCTAAGTTGGGCTTCATTGTGTTCAGCTCTATCTTTAATAAGGGGCGATGGTTTGTGGTATATAATAACCTTATTACGGAATTATTTCTTACCATTGATCTTGCGGTGGTATACAAACGAAAGTCTTACAGTCGCGTGATATAGCGTAAAAGGAGTGGTCAATTCTTCATCAGCTAGCGATATAACCGTCATGCCAAGTAGTATAATGACTTAAATGATCTTTTAAAGGAATTCATCCTTGTGATATAGAAAATTTGGATAACTTGACATATTAAAACATATATCTTAACAACTATCATAATCATTCTTGATAATTATCAATCTATGTATGCAGAGAAAAATTGTCAATAAAGCTTTTGTGTATGTGTGTTTAGCAGCTTGAAAATATTATTAAGAAGGCCCCTAATAATGTTTTCTGTATGTCTGTTATGGGAATCTTCCCGATGTGCTTGAACAATAGGTGAGCTAAAAAAAAAATATTCATAGTGGCATGAGTCTTAAAAGGGAGAAACAAATCCACAGTCATGAATGTACATGCAGTACATTATATTTAAAGATAAATCTGTATAGAATGATTCTATTAGAGTTCCTTAATTTTTCAATCCAGAAAGCTATCTGTACCGACATATTTTCTTAAAATATATATATATATATAGTACCTACACACACACACACCAAACACACAACACACACATATATATATATATATATATATATATATATATATATATATATATATGTGTGTGTGTGTGTGTGTTGTGTGTGTGTGTGTGTGTAGGTACTATATAATATACATATATATTTTAAGAAAAATATGTCGGTACAGATAGCTTTCTGGATTGAAAAATTAAGGAACTCTAATAGAATCATTCTATACAGATTTATCTTTAAATATAATGTACTGCATGTACATTCATGACTGATTTGATTTCTCCCCTTTTAAGACTCATGCCACTATGAATATTTTTTTTTTTAGCTCACCTATTGTTCAAGCACATCGGGAAGATTCCACAACAGACATACAGAAAACATTATTAGGGGCCTTCTTAATAATATTTTCAAGCTGCTAAACACATACATACACACACAAAAGCTTTATTGACATTTTTCTCTGCATACATAGATTGATAATTATCAAGAATGATTATGATAGTTGTTAAGATATATGTTTTAATATGTCAAGTTATCCAAATTTTCTATATCACAAGGATGAATTCCTTTAAAAGATCATTTAAGTCATTATACTACTTGGCATTGACGGTTATATCGCTAGCTGATGAAGAATTGACCACTCCTTTTACGCTATATCACGCGACTGTAAGACTTTCGTTTGTATATATATATATATATATTATATATATATATATATATATATATATATATATATTATATATGTGTGTGTGTGTGTGTGTGTGTGTGTGTAGAGCATATGCATAACTGTGGATTTGTCTCTCCAATAACAAAGAGTGTATATTTTTAAAGAATTTTAGTGCCAAATAATAATAATAATAATAATAATAATAATAATAATAATAATAATATGGTAACAGCAACTATGCCTGTTACAAAGGGAAAGTGCTGGAATTATTTCTTGTATTGTGAATAGTATAGCGAGAATTAAATTACTTTGTTACTGTGACCGATTTTGCAAAAAAAAATCAGAAAATAGAAATCTATCAAAACAAGGACAGACAATTAATTAAGTTACTTATATATCTTTTCTCTCTGCAAAGATGCAAATAGTCGTTACAGTTCTCCCTTGTCAGGTGAAGCTGCAAGTGAAAGGTAAGTTCTACGGTACAAGCAGGAACTTGATCTAACAACTATAAATAGATTTACATCAACCGTGCATTTGATGTCTGGGACAGTCCCTTACGACGCTCCTGATTGGCTGTTGATAAGCCAATCAGAGGGCTGGAAACTCTCGGTCTCTCAAGAGTGTTCACATAAGTAGGACGTGTGATCCACCTCTCATGAGGGATACTTTTCAAAGACGTATCCCTCAGGAGAGATGGAACATAACTCCTACCCATGTGAACTCTCGGGAGAGAAAGGGAGTTTCCAGCCCTGTGATTGGCAAATCAACAGCCAATGAGGAACATCGTAAGGGACTGGCCTAGACATCAAATGCACGATGTGAATCTATTATATAAGCAAATGTGACAGAAACATGTTTGGCATTTATGTTAACATGGTACATTCTTCAGCAAGTCCCCAATTTCCTCATTGTTTTTGTTTGCTATTAGATTAGATGAAACTAATGGTTTTCCATTGTTGCCTATTAAGAATTTCCCTCTTAATTCTAGTGCATGCTTACGAAGTCTCACACTTCTTAGTTTTCTGTAAAAGAAAACTATTGTGCCGGCATTGTCTGTCCGTCCGCACTTTTTGTATCCGTCCTCAGATCTTAAAAACTACTGAGGCTAAAGGGCCGCAAATTGGATTGTTGATCATCCATCCTCCAATCATCAAACTTACCGAATTACACCACTGTAGCCTCAGTGCTCAGTGGTAATTTTATTTAAGGTTAAGGTTAGCCATGATCGTGCATTTGGTAACGCTGTAGGACAAGCCACCACCGGACCCTGGCTGAAAGTTTCATGGGCAGCGGCTCATGCAGCATTAATACGTTTCTCCAGCTATCCATCATGATGACACTGGAATTCCGTTCGGCACATTAATCAGTCAACCTTCGGACAAGACAACATGCGGGTCATTATAATTGTTTTGCTTCTAGACCGTGGGGGTGGGGCTACCTTGAAGCCATCTCTCGTGCAGTCATCGGTCAGGATATGTGGTGGAGGCATAAGGCGTAGGTACACACATAAGTTTCAGTCTTGCAGTTATCCCTCCCGATATGACTTCCTTGGATGTTTCTCCGTGCTAGCGCAGGATCAAAGTTTGGAACTGGAATATAAAATTTAGGCCAAGTGCTGGGGCCTGTGGGGTCATTCAGTGCTGAGAATAATGTTGAGTCAACTGTTAGAAGAGGGTGGAAAGTAAGATGGAGGAAAGAGATTATGAATGAAGGCATGGTATAGAGAATGAAAAGGGTTGCCGCTGGGCCAAAAGGGATGCTGCAAAGCGATCTGAAGAAATGCTTGCAGTCCACCATGTGAGGTACACTGAGGGTACTATCCCCTAAGGAGCAGGATGTTAATGCCGAAGTTGTAACACTGGGTTTCCCCTCTCGTACCCGCTGTGGGAAATTTGTTTCGCTCAGTGGGAAGATCGAAGGAATATACTCTACAAATTACAAGGGTAATTCCTTCCACTGAGTGTTCTCTAGTAGTAATTTAGTAAATGGTATAAAACGGGCTGTTAAGCACACAATTCTTCCGTGCGCCTAACATGTTTTCAGACTTGTGCCAGAAAATCCAAAGGATTAATAATTGCTTGGTAAGCTTAAGTAGGCTAGTTAAATTCCGGTAAAAGTAATTCAGGTAAATGCAATTAATCTAAATAGGCTATGAATAAATCAAACCAAGGCCATAAATTCCCAGGGTAGTTCAGTTTGGTCCCAGAATTCTATTAAGTTCCGACCTGGTTAAAGTAAAATTAAAGTAAACTAATCCCGAATAGTAATGCTAAGTAAACAGACAGACCTAATTTCGACTAAATTTATTACTACGCCCATATAATTATATAAGCCTTTGTAAAATTATTAAATCTGAGTCTATGCCTAATTAATTCTCACAAAAACTCCACTATGTAAAAGGGCTTAAAATTTAGTCAAGTAAGAACAGTGTATTACGTCTTGAATAAGTAAGTTAAGTTAATACGTAAGTTAAACGTTAAAAGACGAAACCGTCTTCCTAACAAAAGTCCGTTGGCTCAAATCAGCCGTCCAATAATGGCGGTCTAGTCTTTGTGGAAAATTAGTATTTTGACCTACCTTCAAGTTAACCCAGTTTGGACACACACCTCTTAATTCACGTGTCAACTAAAAACAAATCCTATATATTTAATCAGCAAACCCAGCGACCTCTAATTGCATTCATGGAAATAAATTGGTACGTGATAAGAAATGTTATTCCACTTTACCGAATTTTCCGTCGACCGATCAGTGACGAAGGCTGTTAAAAGTTTGGTTGCAGATAAGGATTTCGGATAGGATGAGGTTTTAGGATAGGTACAAACAGGAAAGGAGATCATACAAACCAATTATTTAAAGGGTTATGAATTTCTAAACCCTACACAACGTAAATTAAACTTAAAAGGCGAAGTCGCCGACTTAGTTGTCGCCTTCTTCGCTCGCCGTCTGTTTGAACAAGGCCCAAAAAACCCGCGTCCGACCTAAGCCTACCCCTTGAAAAGGCCTATGTCAGGTCAATGGTTCTTATCACTCCCCAAATTAATTAAATAATTTCTTAAATAATTTGAAGGGACAGTTAAATCTATTTATTAAATCTATCTATCAAATATTTTAAATGCTAAGTAAAGTTAATCAAGTTATTCAAAATATAATATTAATTTTTCTGCAGAGCTTTATACTAAAGAAAATGGGTATAGTTATTTTGTAGCTCTTAGCAGTGACTTCGTTAAAGGTTAGAAAATGTATATGTACAAATAAATTTACAACATCCTCCCGGGGGAGATAACACAAAACACAGTTTTGTGTTAGGTTAAACAGCTTCATCATTAATCAACTGCTGTAAGAATCGCCTCGAGTTGGTGGCGGCTCTTCTCTTCGGTCTCTCTTCTGCTGGATAGCCTTTAGAATTTTGACTGTCTCTTAAATTTTTCTCCGCAGCTTCTACAGTATACATATCCTCTGGCTTAGAGACCTCCAGCGGGTAAAGTTTGTCAACTGACCTAGTTGTCTCTCCATTGCTGGTCTGTAGCTTCACAACTCTGACCAGTCCATCAGAGCTGGGCATCAGCTGAATGACCCTTGCCAATTTCCACATGCAACGAGGGGTGTCATTATGTACTAACACCACATCTCCTACTTTAATCTTGGTTTGGAATGGTTGGGTTGGATCCCCGTTGAAATAGTGTCTATCTCTCAGGGACTGCAAGTATTCCTTCTCCCACTGTTCTTGGAATGCATGTATTACCTGAGATACAAACTTGAATCTCTCATTACATTGTTTGTGGTCAAGCTCAAAATCTGGGTCATTCAGGTAGTCCCGGTCTATGGTAGTGGGTAACGAGTTTAACCGGTAGCCATACAACAGGTGAGAAGGGGTAAGGGCATCGACGGTATCTGGAGATGTAGCATCCACATATGTAAGAGGTCTATTGTTAATACGACGCTCTATCTCAGTGACAATGGTATTCAGTTCGTCAGAATTAATCCTCTTCTTGAATATAGCTTTCTTTAGTGCTGATTTCACACTGCCAACCATCCTCTCATAGAAGCCTCCTTGATGGGGTGCCCTAAGTGTGATGAATGTCCATTTACAATTTTCCCTAGTCAGTGTGGACTGTACGTCAGTGTCATCATACAAGGACTGAATCAAGGAAGAACCAGTTTTGAAGTTAGTGGTGTTGTCAGAAATCATTCGACGAGGGCAAGATCTTCGTGCAGTGAATCGCCTGAAGGAATTGAGAAAAGCAGTGCTGGTTAAGTCTTTTACCACTTCCAGGTGACAAGCTCGTGTTGAGGTACAAGTGAATACAACTATGTAAACCTTGTCTAGTTCTTTAGTGGCTGGATTGCAGATAAGAATTTGTCCAGTCCAAATCTACTCCGGTCACCTCAAATGGCCGGAGACTGTTCACTCTGCAAGCCGGTAGAGGTGGCGGAGGAGGCCTGCGCAATGCAGGTCCTTCCAGACGGTTACATAGGCGACACTTCGTTTTCATCTTCTTGACACACTGTCTCAGTCTTGGTATCCAGTATTCTTCTCTCACCTTGCAAATTGTGTCTTGAACGCCTGCATGAAGAACATTTTCATGTGCTTGAAAGTCCAGTCAAAGGAGAATTTGTAGGTAAAAGCAGAGGAAATTTACTGCTATATGGAAGGTGGTCCGCATTTTGTAGTCTCCCAGTGCATCGCAAAAGTCCATTCTCATCCAGGAACAAGCCTAGGCATTTAATTCTGGCTGGAATTTTGTGGGAATTCTTGTTAAGGTATGACAACTCCTCTGGGAAATACCGACTCTGTGTGAAGCCAATAAGAATTCGTAATGCTTCTGAGTTCTGTACTTCGACATTTTCAGAGTTTACGGGTCCCGAGTTCTTAGTTTTACGATTCCCAATGGTACGTTTAAGGAGCCTAGTGAACTTAATTACTAGCTTAGTGACATTTATAAGTTTAGGAAGGGAAGCGAACCTACGGATCTCTATGGGACAAGTAGCTTCTTCACTGACAACTGTAGTTAAAACTTCTTCAGGTGTTTCAGGTGAGTAGCATGTAGATACATCTGCCTGCTCTGGCCACATCTCTGGGTTTGGGAGCCAACTTGGGCCATGGAACCAAATTTGACTTTTCTTAAACTGCCGCATGGAAATTCCTCTAGAGACAAGGTCTGCTGGGTTGTCTTCACCAGTACATAGAGGTATTCACTTCAGTGACATTGACTTATCTCATTCACCCTGTTGCGGACATAGATGTTTTTAGATTTGTTGTTCTGAATCCAGTGTAGGGCAACTTTACTGTCAGACCATATGACAGTGTCAGTAATCTTGACACCATCGGCAGTGAAAACGGTTCTGAGGTAGTCAGCTATTTTGACTGCACTATAGTTGGCAGTCAGCTCAAGTTGTGGTATGCTTTTCTTTTTGAGAGGGGCGACTCTTGCTTTAGAGAAAACTAGGTTCGCACCTGCGTGTTGGTCCATCAAATAGGCTGCAGCCCCATAGGCCTTTTCACTAGCATCACAGAATACGTGAAGAGAGTAGTTGGTCCCTCTGTTGGCTGTGAAGCGTGGGAAATCCTGGTATGATATGTTCTCGAGGTCTTTCTTGATCTTCGACCGCTCTTCTTGAAGTTCTGGTGCCAAAACATCATCCCACCTTTTAGATAGTTTCCATATCTTTTGCATAAGAACCTTGGCTCGTACAATTATGGGAGCAAACAATCCTAGAGGGTCAAATACTTTTGAAAGGTTGCTCAAAAGTAGCCGTTTGGTAAGCGGAGCTTCCTCAAAGGTAGGGGGTTTTATGCTTAAGTGGTCAGTCTTGTAGTTCCAATGAAGTCCTAGAACTTTGACAAGATCTGAGCCTTCTGTTGTTCCATCACCTTGTTTTACCATTTCGTTGAAGGTTGGGTCATTACTGATCCATTCTCTTAAAGGCATTCCGGCATCTGACAGGACTTCCTTTGCAACCTTGTAAAGGCTGTAGAGGCTGACTGTTGTTGGTAAGGAACCAATTAAGTTGTCCACATAAAATTTGGCCATGAGGAAACTAACTTCAGGTGAAGTGGGGTGGGTTTCAAAGTGATGTTGCAAGGTTGACTGGAGTAAAAAGGGCGAGCAGGTGGCTCCAAAGAGCACTGATCTAAACCTATAGGCTTGAAGGTCCTTTTCATTGTTAAGATCTTTTAGCCAAATGAAACGTGTATAATCACGATCCCTAGGTTGGAGACCTACCCGTAAGAAGGCTTTGCTGATGTCTGCCGATACCGCAAATGGGTCGAGACGGAATTTCAACAACAAGTCGGTTAAATGACTAGTCAAGGATGGGCCAGAGTATAGGCAATCATTCAGGCTAGGGGCCTGCTTGTCCATCCGGGCACTTGCATCAAATACAATACGAATGGGCGTTGTAGTTGAATCCTTAATCACAGGTAAATGGGGTAAATAATGGACATTTGTCCGTTTTTGGTCTTCTTCTGGCACTGTTTCAATGAAGCCGAGAGACAGTTGTTCTTTGATGATCTGGTCATAAATTTCCAGATACTTATTAGTTTACTTCAGCTTGTGAATAGTACTGTTCAGTCTTTTCCTCGAGAGTGCTAAGTTGGTAGGGAGTTGTTTCTTATCGACTTTCCAGGGGAGAGATACCTCATATCGTCCTTCAACCATATTGATGGAATTCTTGAATTCTTCCAGTACAAATTTATCCTCAGGTGACATATCTTGATCAGCGATTCCGACTGATTCTAGGGTCCAAAGCTGTTGGATGGGGTCTTCAGCAAATTTGCTATCAGACATCTCAAGTGGTATCTCTAGAGCAGCTTTTGAAGGTTCATCAACTGCTAGTCTCATTACAGTTACAGAATGAGCACTGATAGGGGTGTCATTACTAGGCAGTTTACCAGCGACCAGATATCCTAAGGAGGACTCAATCAGGTTCACTCCGTTTGCTTGTGGAGAATGGATAAAGTCAAAGTAGTGATCTATGCCAACAAGCAGTTTCACCTCGGTCAATCTGACTACTTGACAAGTTAGGATCAGCTAGGGTGACATTCTGGCTCTTCAGTTCAGACACTATCTTACAGAGTCCACGAGGCCTAGCGCTCTGAGGTAGTTTAGGTACGACAATAGCCTTTAAAGTTACAAGGCTGTCATCGTTTACCCTGACAGGTACAGTGACCGTACTATATTCTCTGGGGTTCTTTTTGGTATACCCAAAACCCACTGATGCTCAGTTGGACAGGATTGTCTCTTACAAGTTTACACTCTTCCACTACCTCTTGTGTGATGAAGGTACGTTGCGCCCCAGAATCAAACAGTGATCTAAGTTCCTTGGTGTTGCCTGAGGGCAGACACACCACTTTCATTAAGGCGGTAGGGAGAATTCCACTTGTTTGTGACTTTTAAAGTCTTTGTCACTGTCATTGTCTCCACAATAGTTCACAGCAGAGACCTCAGTTGAGGAGTCAGGGCACAATGCTGAATGGTGTAGTCCAGTTTTACATGACAGACATTTGTGGAACTTCACAAGACAATCAGTTGTCTTATGGTTAGGTGAAGTGCATTTCACGCAACGATTTTTTGCGGTAAGTCTTGAAATGCGCTCTTGCGTGGTCTTGTAAATGTCACACTGGTAGGCTTTGTGTTCTGGTCTATCACAGAATACACAACTTTGAGTTCTAGCGGTCTTATTAGGCTGTCCTGGAGTGACAGAAATACTCAGATTCGTAACTTCGTTTTTCTTAGGGGTGTAAGAACTAACCTGAGTTTTGGTCTGATTACCTGTCTATTGGAACTTTGGTTAGGCTTGGGTTTTCTATGGGAGTAATCCTTGTTCTTATCCCTGGTTCAAAATCCAAGGAAGACAAGGTCAGGATTATCTTTCCTAGCCCCTCTCTAATATCTAGGAGTGAGGGGTAGTCCTGTCCACACTTGTTTTGGATTTGTTCTTTCACCTTGCCAGGTAGTTTTTGAAAAACTAGAGGTCCAAGCGTCCAGGTACAGTGATCCGAATTAGGTTTGTTTCTTTCTATGCCTCTAACATATTGTTCAAGTTTAGTCCAGAAGCCACGTAGTGAATCCAGGTCTGCAGAAGGTTTAGGCAGGCCTGCTAGTTGACAAATTAGAGATGAGATTATTTTCTCTGGATTAGCATAAGTTTTCTTCAACAGGTCAATGGCGTCTAAATAGTTTTCATTCGTGACAAGAATATTTCTAATCAGAGTTAGAGCTTCACCCTTCAAACATCCCTTCAGGTAATTAAATTTGTCAACAGCTCTCAAGTCTGGACGAGAGTGAACGTTAGACTCGAAAACATCCCAAAAAGGGGGCCATTCTCCATCGGTCCCTTCAAATTCCGGGAGTGATAAAGACGGCAACTTAACCTTATGCCATGGCCTAAACTCTGTTGCAATACTCCTCTGGGGTTTGGCTTCCATGCAAATGATTTTTAGTTTCTCCAAAACTTCAGTGCTCTCTGTGATGACTTGGTTGGCATGACGCCGCTTTGCAGTGAGCTGTGTTCTATCAGGGTCTTGCTCAGAGAACCCTTCTTCTCCAAGTTGAACTAAGTACTTAAAGTTGAGTTCTTCATACTTCTTTATTTGAGACTCTAGCCTAAGACGATATGTCTCCAAGGTCGAGGACTCAACATCACTTGCCCTTTGAATCAAGTCACCAGCAGTTGTGCATAAATCCTTGCAGTTTTCCTCATAAAGTCGGAGGGAATATGCTAATTGTGTCGCAGACATTTTATGAGTTTAAAGTAACAAGACAAAAAAATCCCTGGACAACAACACAGGCCTTAAAACATCCCGCTGAGGATGCCAATCTTCCTTTGTGGGAAATTTGTTTCGCTCAGTGGGAAGATCGAAGGAATATACTCTACAAATTACAAGGGTAATTCCTTCCACTGAGTGTTCTCTAGAAGTAATTTAGTAAATGGTATAAAACGGGCTGTTAAGCACACAATTCTTCCGTGCGCCTAACATGTTTTCAGACTTGTGCCAGAAAATCCAAAGGATTAATAATTGCTTGGTAAGCTTAAGTAGGCTAGTTAAATTCCGGTAAAAGTAATTCAGGTAAATGCAATTAATCTAAATAGGACTATGAATAAATCAAACCAAGGCCATAAATTCCCAGGGTAGTTCAGTTTGGTCCCAGAATTCTATTAAGTTCCGACCTGGTTAAAGTAAAATTAAAGTAAACTAATCCCGAATAGTAATGCTAAGTAAACAGACAGACCTAATTTCGACTAAATTTATTACTACGCCCATATAATTATATAAGCCTTTGTAAAATTATTAAATCTGAGTCTATGCCTAATTAATTCTCACAAACTCCACTATGTAAAAGGGCTTAAAATTTAGTCAAGGTAAAGAAAACAGTGTATTACGTCTTGAATAAGTAAGTTAAGTTAAATACGTAAGTTAAACGTTAAAAGACGAAACCGCTTCCTAACAAAAGTCCGTTGGCTCAAATCAGCCGTCCAATAATGGCGGTCTAGTCTTTGTGGAAAATTAGTATTTTGACCTACCTTCAAGTTAACCCAGTTTGGACACACACCTCTTAATTCACGTGTAAACTAAAAACAAATCCGATATATTTAATCAGCAAACCCAGCGACCTCTAATCGCATTCGTGGAAATAAATTGGTACGTTGATAAGAAATGTTATTCCACTTACCGAATTTTCCGTTGACCGATCAGTGACGAAGGCTGTTAAAAGTTTTGGTTGCAGATAAGGATTTCGGATAGGATGAGGTTTTAGGATAGGTACAAAACAGGAAAGGAGATCATACAAACCAATTATTTAAAGGGTTATGAATTTCTAAACCCTACACAACGTAAATTAAACTTAAAAGGCGAAGTCGCCGACTTAGTTGTCGCCTTCTTCGCTCGCCGTCTGTTTGAACAAGGCCCAAAAAACCCGCGTCCGACCTAAGCCTACCCCTTGAAAAGGCCTATGTCAGGTCAATGGTTCTTATCACTCCCCAAATCAATTAAATAATTTCTTAAATAATTTGAAGGGACAGTTAAATCTATTTATTAAATCTATCTATCAAATATTTTAAATGCTAAGTAAAAGTTTTTGGGGGTTTTTAATCAAGTTATTCAAATATAATTATTAATTTTTCTGCAGAGCTTATACTAAAGAAAATGGGGTATAGTTACTTTGTAGCTCTTAGCAGTGACTTCGTTAAAGGTTAGAAAATGTATATGTACAAATAAATTTACAACACCCGCTAGTTTCTTCTTTGTCCCCAAACAAGTAGGGCTTCCCTTGATCTATGAAAAAGTAAGAATTGATAAATCAAAAGGAAAAAAATCAAGAGGAGATGAGTAGTTTGAACGTGGAGGCGATGAATGTAGGTCGACTGCAGATCGCTCATTAACACTGAATGCAGTTCTCGTGTGTGGGTAAACATATGCTGTACTACATGGTTTTGTGATGTACTATGTGTGTTTTATGGAAAAATGATAGGTGGTGGTGGTGAGGACCCTTTGAGTTTTATAGCATGTTACGCTTATAACACCGAATAAAGATAAAATTTGTTATTTATTCACTATACTCTTTACGCCGTGTCGTCACCTCAGACTGACTGTGTTCTGGCATACTTTCTGTAACACTCCTCCCTATTTGCTGTTGGAAACGGATCCTCGTTCTCAGCTGCCGCTAAAATAAAATTCCTCTAAACCAAGCTCTGGGTTCTTTTCTATGCGAAATAAAGGGAAGGTATATGAGAAGAGGCTGCTCTTGTCTCTCGTTTTAGATTAAGCCAGCCTTGTGCTACCACGGGCTCTTTCTCTACGGCACCCGTCTAATATATTTCTACAGTAACAGTACCTACTTAGCTATGCTCTGTGACGTCACATGGAGAGTATTGAGTGATTTGATAGCTGTTATATACGATTTGATCACTAGCCTTATTGTTCTTGCCCTTTTCTGGATTCCTAACATTGCATTAATTACTTTATTTGCAAACTGCAAACAAATATATAGGGATGAATATCGATGGAAACAAAAAAATCATGCATGATATAAGCTTTATTTCGCACATTTCACTGAAAATCTCATTACGATGAACTCTTTCTCTCTCTCGTTTCAATTAAGTGCTCTTTCAAGATTACTGTGTGTATATATATATATATATATATATATATATATATATATATATATATATATATATATATATATATAGTACCTTTTCTATGGAATTTCTGCACTCTCTCTCACATTTCAGTCAAATAAATTTTCAATATTACGAAAAAATTGTATCCCTTTTCACACTTTTGCTATGAAAAATTTCCTTACTCTTAGAGTTTAATATTTGTTATTTTAAAATAAAATGAATCCCACGTCTAATAAGGAAAGAAAAACCATCACCTCCTCCGGAACATCAACATGGGCGTCCTTGAATAGTATATCAATAAGACTTAAAATGGTTCCAACTTCTGGTTTTGGCTCATAACTATGGAAATTTTGAATAAATCTACCATTTCTTGTAAATTTTTCCTGAAATAATCAGAAGGCCTTTATGATTATATCTTCCTCTTTAAGGTGGGATCATATATCAGGGAATCAAGCCCGCGACCGTTGTAATGGCTTGGTTTGATGTCAGTCGCTGGCCTTGGGTTAAAAAAAAAAAAATGAACTGATTACAACAACAGTGCGATGCCCGCAATGTACAAATACGACAGAACTACGTAGTCGGGATGAGATTTGCGACTTAAGTAGACGTACACATATGCCGCCGATGATCTAGGCCACACCCAATTTTACCAGTTTTTATGGGGATGGTGACTGATGTAAATGCAACTATGTCAGACATAGGTCAATTATGACACACGTAATACAGAATCAGACATAGGCAACGTACGTAAACTGTGTTGTGAACATGTTGCAACATATATAAAAGCGGGAGGTCAGAATTTGGCACTCATTCCCTTTCCAGGCCCTGCTGACAGAGGCGCAAGATGGATGAACAGGATGTTGTGAAGACTAAGCACTATTTAAACCTGATACTAGACAACTTAGATGATCCTGAATTAGCACTGGCCATTTTGGATCATTACTATTCCTTGTTGATATTAAGATTAATGAAAATACTGCAGGAAAGAGAGCTCAAGAAGCAAATGAAATGAAACAGGAGATGCTGGATGTGACCCTATTTAAAAAGAAGAGAGGAGAAAGGTTACATACCATGCACGAAATCTGACAGCACATGAGCACATCTTTAATTACTGACTGAGCAGGGCAAGACGTACAGTGGAGAATGCCTTTGGCATGTACTAGAAAACGGGTAGATATCGTTCACAAATATTATACTGTCTTTATTTGGTTTGCTTGTTTTATTACAAGCTTATTAATATGAAACACCTTTTCAACAGAAATGCGTATCTAACATGAAATAACTTTCGTATGCCATCTCATAATTAAATGAATATTTTCCATTTCTCTTCCAAAGATTCAATGTTCCACACTGGCATAAATCTTCAGCATGACTGTGTCGAGTCCGTGGTGTTGGCCACTTGTTTGTTGCACAACTTAATTTTAACAAGATATCCTGCCACGAATGAGGCAGATCAAGAAGTCTTGGTGACACACGAGGCCATACCTGGTCACTGGAGGTCTGACGAATCTTTAACTCGCCAAGCCATCAGAGAGGAACATGGCTTGCAAGGCTCAACGAGATCATCTTGTGATTATTTTAACTCCCCTACAGGATCCCTTAATTGGCAAAGATACAATGACATAAAACATGAAAGCAATAAGATCATTCTTTTAAATACTTTATAAAATTAAATAGAAATAACTTGTAAATATCACAAGAATTTTGAAAACTCTTAAAATATTTATATTATTACCTAACACATTTTCTAGTGAGTTGTATTCAGTGTAATGTTTACCTATATATGACATTCTCTAGGTATATAATGAAAACTGCAAATCTAAAATGCGATTTCTACTTGAAAAATGCCCTATCATTTATAATACTTCAGAACATTCTAATAAATTGTATTGGTTTCAATTAAGTCACTGACATATACTTTATTTGATACAAAATTCACTGAAAGTGTTGAATAAAAACAAGAAATGCATATATTCAACTTAAGGTTCTATTTTGGTGTCTGAGTATGAGAAGTTCATAGAGTATATAAAAGTACTGAAAATCTTGAATCCTAAATATATGTTAATCAAAACATAAAAATAAAGGCAGCTTTGTCTACTAAATTCTGCCCTTGTACTTTTTTTACAGCTAGAAGCGCATGTGTCACAATGTACTACTACAATGTGACTACTGCGCACTCACTCTGCGCAGGTTGAGGGTTGCCAAGTACATCGCATACGTCGAAATGGACACCGTATATCAAAATTACTACTTACGACTGCCGTAATCATATTACGCATGTCGAGAAAGAAAGATCATTACGACACTCTCTCGTACATCAGCAGAGCTCTTGGGTATGTCGGCATGACATGGCGATTTCTCACAGTTGTCATAGCTCGACTACAACAACTATGTGCAGCACATAGTTATTGCCATCACTTGGCAGACATAATGAAACTTGGCGACAGTGTGAGCGCACCTGAGTGTAATTCAGTCGTAATGCAGCTTTGTATTACTATGGACACAGCCTTGAATTGCTGATGTGTGATCCCATTCATACAGATATGATATCCAGTCCTCGCCAGTTTCAGCTACATCAGCTGATCCTAATAATGTACGTATACTAATGTCTAAAATTAAAAGTTACGAACCCTCCTAAATAACTATCTCTTTCCAAATGTGTCATCTCTAGAATGCTCATCTTCCATTTGTTTCCTGATGCATTCAACCATAGATATATAGTGGACTCCCTGTATTCGTGTTCTCCAGATTCACGGATTTCCCTCTGGACTATATCTATCCTATATTTGTGGGAAATTCGCCTATTCGCAGGGTTTTCCGACGAAAATATAACCAATTAGTGTATTTTGATATTATTTTCATGACTAAATACATTTTTATCATACAAAAATGATTTACTAATTTTAAAATATTAATATTGATTAATACTGTATTAGTAAGTTTAATAAAATTAAATGATATCACATAGTAAAAATAGTAATTCTCTCTCTCTCTCTCTCTCTCTCTCTCTCTCTTACAGAGATGTATGTCTTTTGCACGATAAATAAATGTTTTTACTATTTTCAAATATTAATGTAAACACCAATAATATCAATTCATCAAAGAAAATTCTATAGCGAATTAGTAAGATTTTAGTTTATAAACTTTAAAAATTATGTAAGAATGAAGGAAATCCCAGTCTTCTCTCTCTAACTCCAGGTACTAAAACTGTCAAATTTATCAAGTAATGTGACAGGAGGGGGAGGAGCTGTTGTGTTGTTGCCACCAAGTGTTCATGCAATTTCTCTCTCTTACTGAGACGAAAGAATTTTTATAACATATGTACTATATGTTTATTAATACTTTCAAATAATATAACAATAATAATAATAATAATATAACTGTAATTACAAAATTCATATTATGTGATAGTATTTTAAAGAAATACAAGAATCTATCAATTTCACTCGTTTAAATAAGGATAACTCTCTCTCTCCCTCTTTTGCCACCCTGGAAGTGTTAGAAGTATTTTCTGAGAGAACAGAGAGATAAACACACACTCTCTCTTTTACTGAGATGAAAGAATTTTTATGGCACTAGTATGTAATGTTTATTGATATTTTCAGTTGTTAATAATAATAATAATAAAAATATTACTACTAATAATAATAATTAAAAATTCGTATGAGGTTGTATTTTAAAGAGATAAAAATAACCTTTCCATTTCACTTACATAAGGATAACTCCTCTCTCTTACTGAGATGAGAGAATATTTATGGTAGATGTGTGTTTATTAATATTTTCAAATAATAATAATAATAGTAATACTGTTAAAAAGGATGGCAGAATTAAGCGAGTTGATTTTATATATTGTTTTTTCTATTTTCCTTACAATTCGCTTCTCAGGCTCAGCGATGTTTCTGAGTAACTGGCCAATATTCATATTGGGAATTTTTCAAAAAATGATATTGTTATGTTACAATAAAGTTTCATACATACTTACCTGGCAGATATATACATAGCTAAGACTCCGTCGTCCCCGACAGAAATTCAAATTTCGCGCCACTCGCTACAGGTAGGTCAGGTGATCTACCGGCCTGCCCTGGGCGGCAGGACTAGGAACCATTCCCGTTTTCTATCATATTTTCTCTCTTCCACCTGTCTCCTGCGGGAAGACTGGGTGGGCCTTTAATTGTATATATCTGCCAGGTAAGTATGTATGAAACTTTATTGTAACATAACAATATCATTTTCATACAATCAACTTACCTGTCAGATATATACATAGCTGATTGGCACCCTTTGGTGGAGGGTAAGAGACAGCTACTTATGGAATAGACAGGTAAACAACATATGTTGTAGGTATAAATAAAACCTTGGTTCCTACCTGATAGGTGGTAGACTTCGTGGGTGTTTGCCCAGTAGTCTGCATCACCTCAAGAAACTTTAGCGAGATATATGATCTATGGCCAAGAGTTCTTGTGGGTCTGCCGAAGGGGTCTTATCCGCTTACTCGGCAGAGCCTGAAAGGACTTTGTCAATGGGTGCTGATCCACTTATATGACAATACACCTTATGAAGGAGCACACAACCAATCCCGACCACCTGATCCTAACCACATGTTAGAAATAAAGATTGTTCCGAGTTATCCCCGAACTCTTCACAACAACCATAACTCAAAAAACACACTACGCACACATACATAATTTTCTAAAAAAAAAAAATTTTATACTCATCTAATTAGATATGACAAGTCTCTTACTGAACAACAGAGACGGCCGCCCGTGCTAAACCAAGTCCTTTTTGTTAGAAGAGACTCCAGACCATATCTAAAAAGAAGGAAAGTATATACTTAAGGATTGGTGTCGGCTCCCGTACCCAGGATCGTATCCGCCGATACGAAAGGACCCAGAGAAAAACATTTCTCATAGGTCACACGAACGTCTTTCAAGTAATGAGATGCAAATACTGAGTTGCATCTCCAAAATGTCGTATCTATGATGTTTTTAAGCGACATATTCTTATGAAACGAGAGATACGTTGCTACT
Source organism: Macrobrachium nipponense (assembly GCF_015104395.2). NCBI lineage: Eukaryota > Metazoa > Arthropoda > Malacostraca > Decapoda > Palaemonidae > Macrobrachium > Macrobrachium nipponense. The sequence goes on along the minus strand of NC_087201.1, from coordinate 52,495,861 downwards.
GCTCTCACTTCATGAGCTTTCACTTTCAACAGTCGAAACTCTTCGTCAGGACAGATCTTATGCGTGTCTGTAATGACGTTTCTCACAAAGAATGCCAGAGCATTCTTGGACATCAGTCTTGTGGGGTCTTTTACCGCGCACCAAAGACCTTGCCTAGAGCCTCCCATCTGATGCTTTCTCTGAAGGTAGAACTTCAGAGCTCTTACAGGGCATAGAGACCTCTCTGCTTCTCTGCCTACGAGACTCGATATGCCTTTGACTTCGAATGACTTAGGCCAGGGATTCGTGGGATTCTCGTTTTTAGCTAAAAACAGGGTCTTAAACGAGCAAATAGCTGAGTCTCCCTTGAATCCTACTTTATCCTGCAGAGCATGTAATTCACTAATTCTCTTTGCCGTAGCTAAAGATAATAGGAATAGGCATTTTCTGGTGATGTCTCTAAACGATGCCAGATCTTACAGACCTTACAGACCTTACAGTTCGTTCGGGTTGCCCCAGGTCCCTCAGTGTGAGGCACCTCTAATGTCTACCAGAGAGTTGCTAGTACATCTTCCGGTATATTTTGCATCTTCCAATCTTGGATGGTCTGGGATGCAGTTTAGATATTTGCCGAGCTTATTCTTAAACACATCTACGCTCACTCCTGATATATTCCTCAGATGAGCTGGCAACGCATTGAATAGACGCTGCATTATCGATGCTGGTGCGTAGTGGATTAATGTCCTGTGTGCTTTCCTTATTTTTCCTGGTATTGTTTTGGGCACTATTAATCTACCTCTGCTTGCTCTTTCTGATATTTTTAGTTCCATGATATTTTCTGTTATTCCTTCTATCTGTTTCCATGCCTGAATTATCATGTAGCGTTCTCTTCTCCTTTCTAGACTATATAATTTTAATGATTGTAGTCTTTCCCAGTAGTCAAGGTCCTTAACTTCTTCTATTCTAGCTGTAAAGGACCTTTGTACACTCTCTATTTGTGCAATATCCTTTTGATAGTGTGGGTACCATATCATATTGCAATATTCAAGTGGACTACGAACATATGTTTTATAAAGCATAATCATGTGTTCAGCTTTTCTTGTTTTGAAGTGCCGTAACAACATTCCCATTTTTGCTTTACATTTTGCCAAAAGAATTGCTATTTGATCATTGCATAACATGTTCCTATTCATCATCACACCAAGGTCTTTAACTGCTTCCTTATTTGTGATTGTCTCATTATTAGGTCCCCTATATGCATATAGCTTTCCTTCTCTGTCTCCATAATTTATTGATTCAAATTTATCAGAGTTAAATACCATCCTATTTACCTCTGCCCAATCATATACTTTGTTAAGGTCTCTTTGTAGAGCGTTCCTATCTTCATCACCAGTAATTTCTCTACTTATTCTTGTGTCATCAGCGAAACTACTCACTACCGAATCCTTAACATTACTGTCTATGTCTTCATCATAATAACAAACAGTATTGCAGCTAACACCGTACCTTGTGGCACACCGGATATTACCTTGGTTTCATCCGATTTCTCATCGTTTGCAATAACTATCTGTTTTCTGTTGTGTAAAAATTCTTTTAACCATCTTCCTATTTTATCTACGATATTGTGTTTTCTAATTTTCTTTGCTAATATATTATGGTCTACTTTGTCAAAAGCTTTTGCAAAGTCTAGATAAACCACATCTGTTTCATTTCCGCTTTTCATATTTTTGAATATGTTCTCACGGTGGACTAACAGTTGGGTTTGTGTACTTTTTCCGGGTACGAAAACCGTGTTGTCCTATATTAAACAAATTATTTTTTAGTAAATGATTTCATATATTTTTCTTCTTACCCTTTCATACACTTTCATAATATGTGATGTTAGACATCACAGGACCTACAAATAATTAACTTGCCTCAAGTTTGTCTTGATCCACTTTTGAAAGTAGGGGTGATATATGCTAATTTGTGCTCATCATAAATCTTGCCTGTATCTACACTTTGTCTTAATAATATTGCAAGTGGCTTTGCGATAGAATGAACTACTTTCTTTAACAAAATAGCAGGGATTCCATCAGGCCCTGCAGCAGCTCCATTTTTAATTTCATTAATTGCCTGCACAATATCAGCTTCATTAATTTCTATGTCAGCTAGATATTCACTATTTTCGTCCCTTACTTCTATATCATTATTCTTCATTATCTATTCTAGGGGTGAATTCTCTCTTATATCGTTCTGCCAGTATGTTGCAAATTTCCTTTTTTTCATTCGTTAATCTCCCTTCAATTCTCAGAGGGCCTATTTCTATTCTTCTTTTATTCATCTTCTTCGCATATGAGTATAATAGTTTGGGGTTTTGCTTGATATTTAATAGGGTTTTTTCTTCCAATTCCCGTTTTTCATTTTCTTTTGATTGTATAATCTTTTGTTCTGCATTTTCTATCTTACTTTTTAGTTCTATAACTTTCCATGCATTTTTTTTTTTGCAAGACCTTTTTTTCCACTTTCTGATTTTCTGGAACAAGATCCTTCTGTCTCTTGGTATGCATGAATGATGTTTACTTTTCTTCTTCGGTATATATTTCCACCCCTATTTTCTCTAAACATTTATATAATATCTCCATATTTACCCTTATGTCATCGCTTACGAAAATGTTATCCCAATCTTTGTTTAATTCTTCATTTATTTCTGACCATTTTATATTTTTACTGTAGAAGTTGTATTTTCCATATCCTTCCCACTTTTTCATTTCTTGCTTATCTCTGTTTTCACTTGCTTTGGAATGACTGTTAATTCTATGACATTATGGTCTGAAATACTCGCATTATAAACTATTATTTCTTTAACATAATTCACCTCGTTCACAAATACTAGGTCTAAAGTATTTTCCTTTCTTGTTGGCAGGTGATTTATTTGTTGAATGTTGTATTCTAGTAGCATATCTAATAGCTTTTCGAATTGCCTCTTATCTTCTGCACTACTATTACTCTCTTTTTTTATATGTATAAGTACATCCACAATCTCCTATTCGTTCTTTCCATTCTACGAAAGGAAAGTTGAAGTCACCAGATAGGAGAATAGTCCAGTCCTTGTGATTTCTACATATATCATCCAATTTTTCAATTATTAAGTCAAACTCTTTAGTATTAGGAGGTCTATATATTACTATGTTCATTAATTTTTCAGATTCAAATTCTACCGCTATTAGTTCACATTCTGAGTTACTATATTTCTCATATATTTTTTCCTTGTTTTTTGTCTTTCCCATATATTGCGGTTCCCCCTTGATTCCTATTTTTTCTATCTGATCTATAAGTTTGGAACCCTTTTATTTGATCATCATTCCCAGTCTCTTGGGAATACCAGGTTTCACTTATATTCATTATATCTATTTTCTTTTCAATTTGGGTTAGTTCTTCTAAGTACTCTATTTTTCTTTTTGAGTTACTCGTAACTAAACCCTGCGCATTCATCACTATGATGGTTTGCGTGTTTTCTCCTTCATTTAATATTGGTAGTAATAAGGATTTTCCCATGTCTCTTTCCTGTTCTGGTATGTTGTTCTTTTTTTCATTTCCAGAAATTCTGACATTAAAAAATCCAACTTTTCCATAATATTTGATCTTCCTTCATCATAATTATTCATTTTGTGTTCTTGAATCTGCCATTTTTCCCCACTCCGTTTCTGCAATATCCTCTTGCATAATAAATACAGTTATTATCCCTTGAGTAGAATTTTGGAGCTGATGCATTGAAATTTTTGCTGACATCTCTGCATATCTCATTGGTGGTTTGCTTTTCTCTTTTACCTGATATTCTTGATTTCTCTCTTTATTTGTTTCTTTCTTATTTTGGATTTTATTACTTGGTTGGTTATTTATTTGATTATGATTCATGGCTACAGGGTGCATATATTTGCATTTTTTGTCGAACTTACATCCTTTTCCTTCTTTTAGGTTTTTTGCATATTTTTGGATGCAGATCTCTGCAATCATCCCCATATCCATCTAGGTATGCACATTACCATATATTTCATAGTTGTGACATACCTTAGGATGTTTGTAGTAACATCTTTCTCCAAATCTGCAATTCCCTCTTTTCAAAAGGTTGCAGATTTTGTCTTTCTTGTCTATTTTTTCCTCTTTCCCGTCATTGTGTAGATCTGGGTAGAGCCTCTTCGGGATTTGCTTTTCTGTTGCCATATCGTAATTTATTTCTTCGTAGGTATGCTGCTTTATTGCCTCATATGTAGTATCAATGAGTATCTCTGCATCCATACTTTTATCTTGTTCTTTGTTTTCCTTATTTTTTTCTGTCATTTCATTTTTGTTTACTTCTCTTCCGTTTTCCTCTTCTTCTTCTTCTTCTTCTTCTTCTCTTCCTCTTCTTCTTCATCCTCAACTATTTGTACATTCAATCTTGATTTAATAACATTGTCTATTCCATGATAGACATGTTGAACAAAAATTCTTGTATCTTTTCTCATATCTTGTATTACCTCAGCACACTGTGGATGGGTCGGAATGTTGCATGCAGCACATTTTCTGATTAGGTTTTGTGGATTGACTATGCTATACCAAACCTTACACAGTTTGCATGCTTTTGGCATTCTTTTTCCTAATGCGTCAATTAGGATATTTACAAGATTCACCTTATGAGGAGGTTCGAACCTTTCGGATGAAAGGAACTTGAGAACCACGTCTAGATTCCAGTTAGGAGGGACCGGTTCCTTAGACTTTGAAGTCTCAAAGGACCTTATGAGATTGTGGAGATCCTTGTTATCTGCCAGATCTAATCCTCTATTCCTGAAGACTGCCGAGAGCATACTTCTGTATCCCTTTATTGTGGATACAGCTAGATGAGATTACTCTCTCAGGAATAGAAGGAAATCCGCAATTTCCGCTACAGAGGTAGTGGAGGAGGACAACTTCTTAGTTCTACACCACCTTCTATAAACCTCCCACTTGGACTGATATACTTGCCTAGTGGAGGTTCTGCGGGCTCTCGCGATCGCGCTTGCAACTTCGCGAGAAAACCCTCTCGCTCTGACGAGTCTTTTGATAGTCGAAAGGCAGTCAGAGCGAGAGCGGGGAGGTTTTGATGATACCTCTTGAAGTGTGGCTGTTTGAGAAGATCCATCCTTCTTGGTAGGGATCTGGGAAAGTCTACGATCCACTCCACCACCTCCGTGAACCAGTCTTGAGCCAGCCAAAAGGGGGCTATCAATGTCATCCTCGTCTCCTTTGAAGCCACAAACTTTTTCAGCACTAGTCCCAGGATTTTGAATGGAGGAAAAGCGTAGACGTCTACGTGAGACCAGTCCAGCAGGAAGGCGTCTACCATAAGAGCTCTGGGGTCTTCCACTACCGAGCAAAAGACTGCCAGCCTTTTGGAGATGAACGTGGCGAAGAGATCCACATGAGGAGTCCCCCACAGAGACCAGAGATCTTGACACACCTCTTCGTGTAGGGTCCACTCTGTGTGAAGGACCTGGTTCCTCCTGCTGAGCCTGTCCGCCCTCACATTCTTTACTCCCTGAACGAACCTTGTAAGAAGGGAGATGTTCCTCTGAGACGTCCAAAGTAAAAGATCTTTCGTAAGTTCGTAAAGGAACGAGGAGTGAGTCCCTCCTTGTTTCCGAATGTAGGCAAGTGCTGTGGTGTTGTCCACATTTACTTGCACTACTTTGTTCGAAACAACAGGTTCTAGACTCTTCAAAGCCAGGTGTACGGCGAAGAGCTCTTTGCAGTTTATGTGCCAAGACACCTGCGCTGTTTCCCAGGTGCCTGACACCTCCTTCGAGCCTAATGTTGCTCCCCAACCTTTCTCCGACGCGTCGGAGTACAACACTAGGTCTGGGTTCTGGATTTTTAGAGAGATCCCTTTGTTCTCTTTCAGAGGGGGCAACCACCATTCCAAGTGCGGTCTTATCTCCACTGGAATGGGAAAGGCGTCTGAAAGATGTCCGGTTTTCCAACTCCAAGACCTCTTGAGGAAGAATTGAAGCGGACGTAAATGAAGTCTTCCTAGCGGGAAGAACTGTTCGAGCGAGGAAAGGGTCCCTAGAAGGCTCAGCCATTCCCTCGCCGACGTCTGTTCCTTCCTTAAGAAGAGAGAGACTTTCTGCAAACCTTTTGCGATTCTCTCTTGCGAAGGAAATACTCGAAAACCCCGAGAATCCATCTGAATCCCCAGATAGACTAAGTTCTGTCTGGGGGTCAGCTGCGACTTCTCGAGGTTTACGAGTAATCCCAACGATCTGATCAGGTCTAAAGTTAACGTAAGGTCCTCCAAGCACTGTCTCTCTGATCTGGCCCTGATGAGCCAGTCGTCCAGATACAGAGAGATATTTACTCCTTTGAGGTGAAGAAACCTCGCCACATTCTTCATCAGGCTTGTGAAGACCTGAGGAGCTGTGGAAAGGCCGAAACACAAGGCTCTGAACTGAAAGATCCTTCCCCCCGTCATGAAACGGAGGTACTTCTTCGATGAAGGGTGGATCGGGATGTGAAAATAGGCGTCCTGGAGATCTAGAGACACCATCCAATACTCCTTGTCGCATTGACGCAAGAAAACTGAGGCAGAAGTCTCCATCGAGAACTTCTCCTTCTGAACAAAATTTGTTCAGAGAGCTGACGTCTAGTACTGGTCTCCAGCCTCCCGAGGCTTTCGCAACCAGAAAAAGGCGATTGTAAAACCCCGGGGCCAGGGGTTTTGTTTTGATCCAGTACTAGTTCTATCGCTCTCTTGTCCCACATCTGATCCACCATCGATCGAAGAGTATCCCTCAGCACAGGATCCTTGTACTTGGCTGTTAGTTCCCGCGGTGTTGACGTTAGGGGAGGAGTGTTCAGGAAAGGGATACGATATCCCTTCCTTATTACAGACATCGATGAAGCGTCTGCGTTTATAAGTGCCCAGGCCTCCACAAATCCCAGGAGCCTGGCACCTACTGGTGCTTGGAGGAGAGAAGCATCACTTTCCCTTTTTAAAGGGACGAAAGGCAGACCTATGCTCTCTTCTCAGGAGCCTTCCTTCTTGCGGGAGCTCTGGAGGTCGGGCCACCTCGAAAGGGCTGAACTGATGTACTCGGTCCTTTCTTGTCCGTTGCAGTAGCAGGTTTCTTCTTCCTTGCTGACTGCGTCAGAAGGTCTTGAGTCGCCTTCTCAGTTAATGAACGAGAAATGTCTTTCACTAACTGAGAAGGGAACAAAAAGTCTGACAAAGGAGAGTACAGTAGCGCTGCCCTCTGAGAGTGGGAGACCGCTGTGGTCAAAAAGGCACTATAAACTGTCCTCTTTTTAAGAAGACCTGCTCCAAATAAAGAGGAGATCTCAACCGAGCCATCCTGAACCGCTTTGTCTATACAAGACAAAATACACAGAAGGACTTCTGGTTCGAGTCCTTCAGAATCATGGGCTTTCTTGGACATCACCCCAAGGGACCAATCTAAGAAGTTGAAAACTTCCAATACATGAAAGAGTCCCTTGAGGAGATGGTCCAGTTCTGAAATGCCCCAAGTTATACGGGCAGAGTTCAAACCTTGTCTACGCGAAGCATCAACTAAGGTCGAAAAGTCCGCTTCTGTCGAAGACGGAAGAGAAATGCCCATATTCTCTCCCGTCTGATACCAAATGCCTCCTTTACCAGCTAGTCTCGCTGGAGGCATGCAGAAGACCGTTCTTACCGACTCCTTCTTCGACTTCATCCATGAGTCTAAAGACTGAAGAGCCCTCTTCATCGAAATGGCGGGCTTCATTCTAAAAAAGCAACGAATACTTCTTCGTCTTTGCACTCGAGAAAAGAGAGCGCGGAGAAGGAGGAGCGGCAGGGGTCAAGTTGTCTCCATACTCTTCTAGAAGCAAGGCTGTCAAAACTTTATAGTTCGACAGTCCTTCTCTTCCCTGATACTCGTCCTCTGAGTTTACTTCGAACTCGGGGTCTAGATGAGTCTCCGCTGACAAATCAGTACGTCTTTCCTCTGGGGGAGACAAACTCCTGATAGGAGAGGGGCTAAGGGAATGATATTCCTTCCTCTTCACAGCTTTAATAGTCTTGGAAGGCGCCAACAGCCTAGGCTTCTCTCCATAAATGGATGACGCCTCCCGCTTGGATGACGCTTCTCATCCGCCAAGCGTCCTGGCTAGACTGCTCCTCCCGCTTGTCTGGCTGCTGACGTCTGAATGACGCCTCGCGCCTGGAAGACGCTTCGCTCTCAACTGGCGTCCTAACTGGCGCCAATACCTTGGTTGGAGCCTCGCGCTTATAAGAAGCTTTAAATGACGCTTCATGCCTATAAGACGCCTCACGTCTATCTGGCGTTACGTGTCTGCCGTAAGGTTCTCTCGATCTCGCTCTCGAAACCGACGCCTCTGCGGTATGTTTGGAAGCTTCACGTCTGCATGACGTCTCTCGCTTTGCAGGGGAGAGAGGACGAGACTTCTTGATTGGAAGAGAAACGTCCTTCCTACGAGGAGGATCCCTCGCTAACACTCCCACCAAAGAGGCTAGTTGCTCCTGTACTGCCAAGAGAATCTTCCTTGAAGCTTCTCCCACGTCATCTTCAATCGGGGGAGAAGTAGGAAAGCGTTCTTCCACGTCCACGTCGGGTGACGTTGACGCCACCTTCGCCTTCTTAATAGACGAGGGTGCTTCATCTGAGAAACGCTCCGGGCTCGAATCTAATTCAGGTTCTTTCAAATGCCGTTTCAGAGGCCTAGATAGATCCGACTCCTTCCACCCTCGTTTAGGTGAGGGAGAGGGAGAGGATGAGAAACACTCACGCAGGACGCTTTTTCTAAAGCGCCCCTGAGCAGCCTGCAACGAAACAGAGCCTGCTGAAGGGACGTCTGACCGTTTGGGGATTCCCCACGACCTCCTTAAGGCTTTCGACTTTCCTTCTCCTCTGGGCATGGGAGCTTGGAAGAGGTCTAGGCCTGGGAGCGTCGCAGGGACGATCAAACGCCCCCTCCACAACACTGGGAGAACTCACTTCACTGTAATGTTCACTTTCACTAGTCTACCTTGTAAGTCCGCCATTTTGGACTTCATGCTGCAATTGTAGCTTTCAGATCGGCGATTTCCGAGGCCGATTCCGAAAGTAAAGCTTGTGAATTAGACAAATAGGGAGAATCCAAATCATCAGGATTAGAATAAGGATCAATAAAAGCTTGTACTCACACCTTTCAGACGTCTAACCCTATCCCTCTCTAACTTCTTCAAATAAGAAGTTAAAGTCTTCCATTCTTCTGCATTTAATCCCTCACATTCATGACAAGTATTAGTAGCAGAACACTGAAACCCCCTACATGTACGACATACAGTGTGAGGATCAACCGAAGCTTTCGGTATCCTCACCCTGCAGCCTACATTCACACACATTCTCACACTCACATTTGAGTCAGACATACTGAGAAAAATCCAAAAAGCAAGTCCAAAATCAGTCCACAGTAGCGAATGCCAAAAACACGATCCAGATACGTCACCAAAAAGCCGAGAAACGATGTCAAAGATGAAATAAGAATCTAAGTCAGGAGGTAATAGCAACAATGTTGATACCACCGGCGACAGAGAAAATATGATAGAAAACGTGAATGGTTCCTAGTCCTGCCGCCCAGGGCAGGCCGGTAGATCACCTGACCTACCTGTAGCGAGTGGCGCGAAATTTGAATTTCTGTCGGGGACGACGGAGTCTTAGCTATGTATATATCTGACAGGTAAGTTGATTGTATGAAATTGTAAATGCTGAAGGAATCTTTTATTAAAACAGGATATCAGGTCCAGGTCAAGCAGGGGTCGTCGTCAGTGCCAGTATTATTCCGTAGCGTAGTTCCAGTTCGGGCCAGGGTCGTCTTTGGTTTAAGGGCTGGTGTTTGGTGCTGGTATAGCTGGTATTACGTTACGTTTCGACCTTCTCGTAGGTCATCTTCGGACGAGTCGGTTGAAGAGACTGTAGCAAGAAAGTTTGCGGAACGGTATTTATAGCGGCACGGACCTAGAGTTGCATTCTCATTGGTCGGGCCGGTCTTGGGCGAAGCCGTGGATCTCGCCTCGAAGGTCTCGGGGATTCTCTCGTGCGAGCGCCACAGTAGTGTGCCTGGGGATGAACGTCAGGAATTCCGTCTGTAGCAGAGGGTCTTCTACCAAAATAACAGTAATAATAATAATAATAATAATAATAATTTCAAATGAAAATTCTTCCCTTCGTCTTGCTCTGTCATTTCTCTACCTTCTTTCAACTCCAGAGAAGCTTGAGCTTGGAAAGCTGTCAAATATGTCAAGTAATGTGACAGGGGAGGGGAAGAGTGCCATATAATGGTCAACGGATTTAATGGTTTTTATGCAACTTCTCTCTCTCTCTCTCACTTTTACTGAGATGAGATTATTTTTATGGTACATTTATGTTATATGTTTATTATTAATATTTTCAGATAATAATATGTATAATAATAATACTATAACTGTAATTACAACATTCATATGTAAGTATTTTAAATACAATCATTTTTCCATTTCACACTTTTAAATACTGTAAGGACAACTCTCTTTCTCTCTCTCTCTCCAAGATACGTGTCATAGTGGTAACTCTCTCTCTTTCTTGGCTGTAAGTGTTATAAGTAGTATGTATGTAGTATACACTTTTAAGGGTACTAATGTTTAAGATTACTTTGAAATTATATTAATATAATCTAAGATTAATACAGTATTATGATAATAATTTAAGGTAAATTTGATGTAGGATGTTACATAAGGTATACTTTTGGTGTTTGTATTTCTTCCTTCTTTTATCTCTCTCTCTCTCAGCAAAAGAACTGATAGACAGACAAATACATACTTGTTCAGGCCTCTCTTTTCTGGAAAAGATATGTATTTATGGGAGGGGAAGAAGTGTCTATTGAAATTCATTTCAATCTTTTGATATCGTGAGGAGTTATTCTCTCTCTCTCTCTCTCTCTGTTATTAGCTGTTTATATATTTCTAATGGTAAAATGTTTCAGATGACTTTGAAATGATATTAATAATACCAATGCAATGGTATATTTGATGTAGAATGATACCTGAAGTATACATTTGGTATTTGAACTTTCAAGATAGGTGTTTGTATTTCTTCCTTCTTTTATCTCTCTCTCTCTCAGCAAAAGAACTGATAGACAGACAAATACATACTTGTTCAGGCCTCTCTTTTCTGGAAAAGATATGTATTTATGGGAGGGGAAGAAGTGTCTATTGAAGTTCATTTCAATCTTTTGATATCGTGAGGAGTTATTCTCTCTCTCTCTCTCTCTCTGTTATTAGCTGTTTATATATTTCTAATGGTAAAATGTTTCAGATGACTTTGAAATGATATTAATAATACCAATGCAATGGTATATTTGATGTAGAATGATACCTGAAGTATACATTTGGTATTTGAACTTTCAAGATAGGTTCGAACTATTCGCGTGGGCGGCTGGTACACATCCCCCACGATTATGGGGGGAACACTGTAGAGGGGATCTACATTTATGCATTTAACCTTCCCCTATTGAAGAAGCGAGTTTGCTGTCGCTTAGAGGTCAGTTTAATCTTTATTTTCCTTTAGCTTTTATTATTCAGCTTTTTCTTGCAAGTTAGCTCGATGAGGGCCTCCTGGCCCGTCTTGCAGCCTTTTGCATAATATACCGTACACACACACACACTACATATATATATATATATATATATATATATATATATATATATATATATATATATATATATATATATATATATAATATATGTCATATCACATTACCGTGATTCATATGCATACATCGAGCTACAAATGTACTTTACTATCTAATTCACTCTACCTCGGTAATTAATATATTTTCATATATGCTTAACCGAAGGGGAATTTTTTATTAGGCGATAATAGAATTGTCAGCGCCCAGGCGCGTGAGCGCGAAAGGTATTTGAGGGTGAGAGACGGCATTAACTTATAGCCTCTTGCTTGGTGGGTGGAGTGGGTAAAAGCTTCACTGACATTCTTGGATTTGTTTGGTGTCCTAGGTTCGCGCCTGGCGCCAACAATTCTATTATCGCCTAATAAAAAATTCCCCTTCGGTTAAGCATATATGAAAATATATTAATTCTGAGGTAGAGTGAATTAGATATTGAAGGACATTTGTAGCTCGATGTGTATATATATACATATATAATATATATATATATATATATATATATATATATCTATATATATATATATATATATATATATATATATATATATATATATATATATATATATATATAATATCTATATATATAATATATATATATATCCTATATATATATATATTACAGGCATCCCGGGTTTACAACGGGGGTTCCATTCTTGAGACGCATCGTAAGCCGAAAATCGTCATGAGCCGGAACATCGTAAAAAATCCTAAGAAAAAACCTTACTTTTAATGCTTTGGGTGCATTGAAAACTATGTAATCTGCATTCTTATTACATTTTTCATAACAATATCCCTTCAAATATTGATTATTTTGCATTTTTTGGTGTCATATTTTCATCCGCCATGATAGTGTTGTAGGCGTCGTAAACCTGGAAATAATGTCTGATGAATATAATTGAGAAGCACCTTAACCTCGGAACGTCGTAACCCGGGGACTGTCTGTATATATATACACACATATATATATATATATATATATATATATATATATATATATATATATATATATATATATATATATATATATATATATAATATATATATATATATATATATATATATATATATATATATATATATATATATATATTATATATAATATATATATATATGTTTATATGTATATATATATATATATATATATATATATATATATATATATATATATATATATATATATATATATATATATATATATATATACAGGCAGTCCCCGGGTTTTACGACGGCTCCGGCTTATGACGTTCCGAGGTTACGACGCTTTTTCTTAAATATTCATTGAAAAATCCGCCCTGGGTTACAACGTTTGTTCCGATGTTACGACGCTGACGCTTCCAACGCTCCGAGTTAACGACGCTTTTAAAAAAACGCATACTATGATAAAAATCCTTTATAGTTTAGCACAGTATATTATAAAAATAAGTTTCTGATTAGATTACAACAAAATTTTGAGGTTATGATGATTTTCGACACTTTTTATGTCGTATTTTTTCTATGTTTTTTTAGTGACGCTCATATTCCGACGGTCCGAGTTAACGACGCTTTTAAAAAACGCATACTATGATAAAAATCCTTTATAGTTTAAAATAAGTTTCTGGTTAGATTACAACAAAAAATTTTGAGGTTATGATGATTTTCGACACTTTTTATGTCGTATTTTTCTAATTTTTTTAGTGACGCCACATATGCGGAACTAGTTTCCGAGCGAATGAATACTAGCTTGCAATGCACAAAGTTTATAACAGTCCAAAAGTGCAAATAATGAAAAAATCATTGCTTGTTTCCAGTAATAATAACAAAACTAAGTTTCTGGTTAGATTACAACGCAAATTCCAAGTATCCAAAGAGAGACATTATCCAGTAATTTGATCAGAGAGAGAGAGAGAGAGAGAGAGAAAGAGAGAGAGAGAGAGGCATTTTGGCAAATGAGATCATTTGCCAATGGTCTTGGGATTGACGTAACGTTTATTTTCTGAACAGATAGGACAGAGAAGTGTTTGTTTAATTAAACGGCCTCTGACTCATGCCAGTAAATGTTTTGTTGATACTAATAATATAAGTCTATTTAAAGATACGTTTACTTTAATTAGTCTATATGATACGTAAATAGTAATCAACTGTTCTTGTAGCCCTTAAGATTTGGCAAAATCGAAGTATCCAAAGAGAGACATTAACCAGTAATTTGATCAGAGAGAGAGAGAGAGAGAGAGAGAGAGAGAGAGAGAGAGGAGAGAGAGGAGAGACGTCTTGGCAACAATGGTCTTGGGGATTGACGTAACGTTTATTTTCTGAACAGATAGGATAGAGAAGTGTTAGTTTCATTAAACGGCCTCTGACTCATGCCAGTAAATGTTTTGTTTATACTAATATATAAGCCTATTTAAAGATACGTTTACTTTAATTAGTCTATATGATACATAAATAGTAATCAACTGTTCTTGTATCCCTCAAGATTTGGCAAAATCACTCCAGGTTGTACATAAAACTTCAAGAATGTAGTGTTACCAGAGGATTACAATAGTTTTTACCTTCAAGAACCAGCATTTTTGATGAAAATAACTCCAGGTTGTACATAAAACTACAGGAAACAACATGTAGTGTAACCAAAGGATTACAAGTAAGGTTTTTTATAACTTTTTATTAGTTTAAGACATTTTTCCAACGTCGTTCCGGCTTACGACGATTTTTTCGGGTTAACGCACCGTCTTAAGAACGGAACCCCCGTCGTAAACCCGGGGACGGCCTGTATATATATACATATATATATATATATATATATATCTATATATATATATCTATATATATATATATATATATATATATATATTACGTATATATATATATATATATATATATATATAATATATATATATATATATATATATATAATATATATATATATCTATATATATATATATATATATATATATATATAGATATATATATATATATAATATAATATAATATAATAATATAATATATATATATATATATATATATATATATATATATATATATATATATATATATATATATATATATATATACTATATATCTATATCTATATATCTATATATATATATATATATATATATATATTATATATATATATATCTATATATATATATATATGTGTGTGTGTGTGTGTGTGTGTGTAGTAATATACTTTAAATTACATAAATATAATCATTTACCAAAAAGTTTGATAAATAGCATTTATATGCATGAAAAAATTATTTTGTAAAATTCTCTCTCTCTCTGATCTTACAGACATTCTTCCGATCGTAGCCAAAGATTTACTTGCATGAGAAATATAATTGATATATTCATACAATCTCTTAAGTTTCTAAGTGAGCCTATCCATATAGGCCTTCAGTTCACTTAACTGATAAAAATGCTACATGAAACATAGGCCTAGTAAACCAAACTAAAGTGAAGAGATACTAGTGATAGGCTTACCTGAATCAACAGTAACATTATTATAAAGACTTTGTGTCAGTATGGCATCTTCTTTTAGATTTCAGGCATTCTTTGGACAGTAATTGAGTAATTCGTGCCTAAGGTTTCTGGCAAAATCATTGGGTTAGAAATATGACAAATAAATTCTTGCAGTTTTCTTGTGTTAATAACATCACTTCTTCTGCATATATTCACCCACTTCTTACATAGTTCCTCATATTTTGGCACATACCACCATGATGAATCTTTCCTCACAAATGAAAACATAAACATCTGTGAAAACTTGGGATATTTCCTGCCTGGCCCCTCTCTCCACGTGATGTTATGCGCATGAGTATTGAAAATGGGATCTCTCGGTAACTCACCTTATCTTATTCCGTCTTACTCTGCTCTACCGCAAAGATTGGAGTCTAATCTTTGTGGTACCACTAGGCAGAAGATGTCATTTTGACTGACATAACAACGTAACACAAATTTTCTTATTGATTTTATCTCTTGATGAATTTACATATTATGTAACAGTATAAAACCAAAGTTAACTTTATATTTATACAGTAGTAGTGAAGAATGATGGCTCAGCATATGTACTCTGAAGCCATGGACGTTTGCAGGTAAGGCTACTTCACTGCATTATATTTAGCTTGTTTATTGTGTTTGGAGTGGTTATTGGTTTTGCGAGAACCAGACTAGCTGAATGTGCATCGAGGGACAGAGTAATTACATTTGACACATTCCATTTGAATTTGTAGTTTGTTTAAAATTTACAGGTGCATATATAGAGCCAGACACATGGTCTGTGGGTAGTTACACATTAATCAAATCGCATTGAAATCACACTTATTCAACAAAGTAATTTTCTAAGATAAATATGCAAAGACAATCTAGTCTGATCTATATCTCATGGGAATTTGGCTTTTGGTTTTATTTGAGCTTAAATCTCAGATATGGCAGAAAAAGAGAGAGAGAGAGAGACCTTACCTTACAGACCTTACATCTTGTTCGGGTTGCCCCAGGTCCCTCAGTGTGAGGCACCTCTAATGTCTACCAGAGAGTTGCTAGTACATCTTCCGGTATATTTTGCATCTTCCAATCTTGGATGGTCTGGGATGCAGTTTAGATATTTGTCGAGCTTATTCTTAAACACATCTACGCTCACTCCTGATATATTCCTCAGATGAGCTGGCAACGCATTGAATAGACGCTGCATTATCGATGCTGGTGCGTAGTGGATTAATGTCCTGTGTGCTTTCCTTATTTTTCCTGGTATAGTTTTGGGCACTATTAATCTACCTCTGCTTGCTCTTTCTGATATTTTTAGTTCCATGATATTTTCTGCTATTCCTTCTATCTGTTTCCATGCCTGAATTATCATGTAGCGTTCTCTTCTCCTTTCTAGACTATATAATTTTAAGAATTGTAGTCTTTCCCAGTAGTCTAGGTCCTTAACTTCTTCTATTCTAGCTGTAAAGGACCTTTGTACACTCTCTATTTGTGCAATATCCTTTTGATAGTGTGGGTACCATATCATATTGCAATATTCAAGTGGACTACGAACATATGTTTTATAAAGCATAATCATGTGTTCAGCTTTTCTTGTTTTGAAGTGCCGTAACAACATTCCCATTTTTGCTTTACATTTTGCCAACAGAGTTGCTATTTGATCATTGCATAACATGTTCCTATTCATCATCACACCAAGGTCTTTAACTGCTTCCTTATTTGTGATGGTCTCATTATTAGGTCCCTTATATGCATATAGCTTTCTTTCTCTGTCTCCATAATTTATTGATTCAAATTTATCAGAGTTAAATACCATCCTATTTACCTCTGCCCAATCATATACTTTGTTAAGGTCTCTTTGTAGAGCGTTCCTATCTTCATCACAAGTAATTTCTCTACTTATTCTTGTGTCATCTGCGAAACTACTCACTACCGAATCCTTCACATTATTGTCTATGTCTTCAATCATAATAACAAACAGTATTGCAGCTAACACCGTACCTTGCGGCACACCGGATATTACCTTGACTTCATCCGATTTCTCGTCGTTTGCAATAACTATCTGAGAGAGAGAGAGAGAGAGAGAGAGAGAGAGAGAGAGAGAGAGAGAGAGAGAGAGAGAGAGAGAGAGAGAGAGAGCATATATGAATGGAAGGTCTACCACTATAAACCATATTATCAGCAATAATGCTTCAGTATTGTGTCAGGACTTATTGGCAAGTTCCTGTCATATTATCCTCTTTCAAGAACCTTTAGGCTTGATTTGCACTATAAGTTCGGTCACACTCTGCTCTTGGTCTTTGTTGGTTCAGTCATCCGGCCTGCTCTCGCTCTACTCTCAGTCCCATCGTTTCCTCTCCCTCAACACCAGTGGAAGTTTCACCACTGGCTACAGAATATGTGTGACTTTTCTCAAGCTGATTTGCTAATAATCACCATTGCACTTGATGATGATGACAAAGAAAGAAAGTAAAGTCAAAACGAGAGTAAAAGGAGCCCTTTTTTTTTTTTATAATTTTCCTACCTTTTGCATGATCCCATTCTGATGTTTTCTTTTGATTATCCATGTTTTCATGGGACAAAAGTAAAAACTACTTGCTTATATGAAGGCTGAATTTTGACTAGAGCAGAGCAGGAGTTGTAGGACCATTGCAAGTGTTCACAATGGTACTCAGTCCTTTCTCACTCCGCTCTCGTTCCAGTCAAACTATCTTTTGAGGGAACCATGACCGGAGCGAGAGCGGACCGAGCACCCATGTGAATACTTCCATTGAAATTCATGTAACATTACTGGACTGGACTGTACCAGGACTAGAACATTTCCAAGGGTTTTTGATGAGGCCTCGAATTCTTGAAAATACAAGAGTGAGGGTTTAATGAAACAATGAAAAAATGATTTAATACATAATGGTTTAACATTGTCTTTACAATGCTTTCATCAACTATGATGTCGCAGTTCCACATGCAGCCAGGGTAAAGTAGAGTAGCGCAGCCCTGATAACCCTCCCATCATTTCTCAAGAAAACAAGCTTCTGTAATAAGAGGAACTTGTAAAACAGATTCCTTGCTCTTAGTGACATAGAACTAGAAATGCAACAAACAAACAAATTTAATAATGCAGCAGTCTCTAATATCTTTTAGACAAATTAACACAGCAATCACCAAATCAAGCAAATATGACAATTTGTCCAAAATTGCATTTTTCCTAACTATACAAACCTGAGGTCCTTTTACAATAGGAAGGTACTAGCGGCAGCTGGATAGGTCGTAAGCTTTCGAACAAGGGGTTCGGTAGTTAACTGCTTGTCCGACAGGCGCGCGCGCGCGACTGGGAGGTAAACAAATCACTTTTGCTTTTGGCCCAAGCAAAAACTGCAGAGTGAGAGGTGGCATGAGGTGGGACTATGTGTAAAAGGACCTCAGGTTTGTATAGTTAGGAAAAATGCAATTTTGGACAAATTGTCATATTTGCTTGATTTGGTGATTGCTGTGTTTCAATTTGTCTAAAAGATATTAGAGACTGCTGCATTATTAGGAGGGAGGAGGCAACCTTCTTCTTCCTCGGCTGTGAAGCCTTAGAAGTCGAAGGGGAAGAGGCGGCAGCCGACGACGATGAAGAAGATGACGACGACGACACCTTCCTCCTCTTCTTCGTCAGCTTCCTCAGGACAGACGTAAGATCTGCCATCCAGGGCGGAGCCGGGGCTGCTGTAGCCGAAGCCACAGGGCCCGGACGCACCTGTACAGACAGACCATAGTCTGGGGTAGTACCACCACGAACAGGGACGACGTCAGCAGGTATGGGCATCTCAGGAACAGCAGGCACAGCCAGCACAGCATCGGTAGGGACAGCCAGCGCAGCAACGGCAGGGGACAGCCAGCGCAGCAACGGCAGGGACAGCCAGCGCAGCAACTGCATGGACAGTCAGCCCAGAATCGGCAGGTAACGGCAGGCAGCACCGGAAACACCAGGAAGTTGGGAGCAGCATCCAGCAACACCTGGTACCGGCGGCAGGTCCAGGGGCGAGCTCTAGGGCAGCGGAAGTGTGGTCGCGGCAAGCGCGGCAACCATGAGCGGCCGGCCGGCACGCCCCCCTCTCGGTACGGCGAACGGCACTTCACAGCGGCTGTAGGCAAGACTGTTACACGTGAGGCGAGTTACACCAGAGGAGGGACGTCGTCACCTGGAGCGTGGTCACCACTCCATGGGTGACCGCAGTAGGCCCAGACATAGAACCGCAGCCCCTGGACACTAGCACGCCCTGCAAATGGAAGGACGCCCATACCTCACCAAGGTCCACCCTCGTGGCAGTAGCACCTGCGGAAATAACAGTAGTAGCGATTACGTGGGGGGGGGAATAGTCCCCTCGCGCGGGGGGGTGAGCCCTCTCCGAACGAGTGGAAGACCCCGAATACAATTGTACATCGGGCACCGAGCGCCCTCCCCCGCGCTCGACGGATCGGGCGAGGAGAAGAACGCAGATAACCTCCCCCCCCCCCCCAAGGGGAAGGGCCATCTGTGGGAGCTGAGCGGGGGGGGGGGGTGGGGGGTCTCGTTCCCCACCCCCCCCCCCGCACAGCACCCATGTACCCAACAATAATAATAAGAGCCCGAGAGCAATCGTGCCCTCGGCCCGAATGCAAGGGCATAAGGATCAATTCCCTGACTGAGCGGAACTTGAACCCAAATAAATATTGATGCAATCAATAATAAAAGGAATAAAATGAAAAAGAATCTTGCATTACGATTCACTTCACAATGAATAAGGGCTCGGATCGAGCGCATTTGCGCCCTCGGTACCGAGCGCAAGGGTAAAAGGATCCATTCCCGATTATGAATGGAAACCTTGATCCATAATGAATTGATGCAATCAAAATATATATGAAAAAATGAAAAAGAACTGCGCTTGCGATTTCACTTCATACAAATAAAAAGGGGAAGGATCAATTCCCGGGAAATAGCGGAAACATTGATCCAAGTAAACAATGCAATCTCAATAAAATATGAAAATGAAAAAGAACTGCACTTGCGATTTCACTTCATTCAAATAAAAAGGGGAAAGGATCAATTTCCGGGTAAGCTCGGAAACTGATCCAAAATGATATTGTTATGTTACAATAAAGTTTTCATACATACTTACCTGGCAGATATATACATAGCTAAGACTCCGTCGTCCCCGACAGAAATTCAAATTTCGCGCCACTCGCTACAGGTAGGTCAGGTGATCTACCGGCCTGCCCTGGGTGGCAGGACTAGGAACCATCCCCGTTTTCTATCATATTTTCTCTCTTCCACCTAGTCTCCTGCGGGGAGGCTGGGTGGGCCTTTAATTGTATATATCTGCCAGGTAAGTATGTATGAAACTTTATTGTAACATAACAATATCATTTTCATACAATCAACTTACCTGTCAGATATATACATAGCTGATTGGCACCCTTCGGTGGAGGGTAAGAGACAGCTACTATATGGAATAGACAGGTAAACAACATATGTTGTAGGTATAAATAAAACCTTGGTTCCTACCTGATAGGTGGTAGACTTGGTGGGTGTTTGCCCAGTAGTCTGCATCACCTCAAGAAACTTTAGCGAGATATGTGATCTATGGCCAAGAGTTCTTGTGGGTCTGCCGATGGGGTCTTACCCACTTACTCAGCAGAGCCTAAAAGGACTTTGTCAATGGGTGCTGATCCATTATTATTGACAATACACCTTTATGAAGGAGCACACTGGGAACCAACCATCCCGACCACCTGATCCTAACCATGTGTTAGAACTAAGGATTGTTACGAGTTATCCCCGAACTCGTCACAACAACCGTAACTCAAAAACCACTACGCACACATACATAATTTTTCAAAAAAAAATTTATACTCAACTAATTGGATATGACGAGAATTCTCTTATGAACAACATAGACGGCCGCCCGTGCGAGCCTGAATCCTCCATTGTTCGAAGAGATTCTCGACCATATCCAAACAGAAGAACAGTATATACATTTTAAGGATTGGTGTCGGCTCCCGTACCCAGAATCGTATCTGCCGATACGATAGGACCTAGAGAAAAGCACTTCTCATACGTCACACGCACGTCTTTCAAGTAATGAGATGCAAATACTGAGTTGCATCTCCAATATGTCGTATCTAAAATGTTTTTAGGCGACATATTCTTATAAAACGAGAGAGACGTCGCAACCGCTCGTACTTCATGAGCTTTTTACCCTCAGAA
This sequence comes from Macrobrachium nipponense, assembly GCF_015104395.2. Classification (NCBI taxonomy): domain Eukaryota; kingdom Metazoa; phylum Arthropoda; class Malacostraca; order Decapoda; family Palaemonidae; genus Macrobrachium; species Macrobrachium nipponense. The sequence continues at coordinate 52,474,491 of NC_087201.1, read as the reverse complement.
GTTGTAATTGTTCGTCCGGACAGACATTGTGAGCGTCCGTAATGACGTTTCTTACAAAGAACGCTAGAGCGTTCTTTGACATCAGTCTGTGGGGTCTTTTACCGCGCACCAAAGACCTTGTCTAGAGCCTCCCAACTGACGCTTCCTCTGAAGATAGAACTTCAGAGCTCTAACAGGGCATAGAGACCTCTCTGCTTCTCTGCCTACGAGACTAGACATTCCTTTGATTTCGAATGACCTAGGCCAGGGATTCGTGGGATTCTCGTTTTTCGCTAAAAACAGAGTCTTAAACGAGCAAATCGCCGAGTCTCCCTTGAATCCTACTTTATCCTGCAGAGCTTGTAACTCACTAATTCTTTTTGCCGTCGCTAACGATAAAAGAAATAGGCATTTTCTAGTTACGTCTCTAAATGATGCCTGATGCGGAGGCTCGAATCTATCCGAAGACAGATATTTGAGGACTACGTCCAAGTTCCAGTTCGGAGGTACTGGTTCCTTAGACTTTGAAGTCTCAAAAGATCTTATGAGATCGTGGAGATCTTTGTTATTTGCCAGATCTAAACCTCTGTTCCTGAATAGCCGAGAGCATACTCCTGTATCCCTTTATTGTGGATACGGCTAGATGCGATTTTACTCTCAGGAATAGCAAGAAATCAGCAATTTCCGCTATAGAGGTAGAGGAGGAGGACAACTTCTTGGCTCTACACCACCTTCTAAAGACCTCCCACTTCGACTGGTATACTTTCGTAGTGGAGGTTCTGCGAGCTCTCGCGATCGCGCTTGCCACTTCGCGAGAAAAGCCTCTCGCTCTGACAAGTCTTTCGATAGTCGAAAGGCAGTCAGAGCGAGAGCGGGGAGGTTTTTTTAGAGGTTTGTGGTACCGTCTTGGAAGGTTTGTAGGTTGTTTGAGAAGATCCGTCCTTTCTGGTAGGGAGTCTTGGAAAGTCTACCGATCCACTCTACCACCTCCGTGAACCATTCCTGGGCCGGCCAAAAGGGGGCTATTAAAGTCATCCTCGTCTCTTTTGACGCCACAAACTTTTTCAATACTAACCCCAGGATTTTGAATGGGGGAAAAGCGTACACGTCCACTCGAGACCAGTTTAGCAGGAAGGCGTCTACCATAATTGCTCTTGGGTCTTCCACGACCGAGCAAAACACTGGGAGCCTTTTTGAAATGTATGTTGCGAATAGATCACATGAGGAGTTCCCCCCACGAGACCCCAGAGATCGCGACACACTTCCTCGTGCAGAGTCCATTCTGTATGAAGGACCTGGTTCCTCCTGCTGAGCCTGTCCGCCCTCAACATTTCCCTTTAACCCTTCCCTGTACGAACCTTGTCAGCAGGGAGATGTTCCTGTGAGACGTCCAAAGTAATAGGTCCCTCGTGAGTTCGTAAAGGAACGAGGAGTGTGTCCCTCCCTGTTTCCGAATGTAGGCAAGTGCGGTGGTGTTGTCCACGTTTACTTGTACTACCTTGTCTCTCACCAGAGGTTCTAGGCTCTTCAAAGCCAGGTGTACGGCGAAGAGCTCTTTGCAATTTATGTGCCAGGACACCTGTGCTGGTTCCCAGGTGCCTGACACTTCCTCCGAGCCTAATGTCGCTCCCCAACCCGTCTCCGACGCGTCGGAGAACAACACTAGGTCTGGGTTCTGTGATCTTAGAGAGATCCCTTTGTTCTCTTCCAGAGGCAGCAACCACCACTGTAGGTGTGCCTTTACCTCCACTGGAATGGGAAAAACGTCCGACAGTTGTCCGTTTTTCCAGCTCCAAGACTTCTTGAGGAAGAATTGAAGTGGACGGATATGAAGTCTTCCCGAGAGGGAAGAATTGTTCCAGCGAGGAAAGCGTCCCCAGAAGGCTCAACCATTCCCTCGCTGACGTTTGCTGCTTCTCTAAGAAGAGAGAGATTATCCTCAAACCTTTTGCGGTTCTCTCTTGCGAAGGAAAAACTCGAAAACCCCGAGAATCCATCCGAATCCCCAGATAGACTAGGTCTTGTCTGGGGGTCATCTGAGACTTCTCGAGGTTCACAAGCAATCCCAACGCCTTGGTCAAATCCATAGTTAACTTTAGGTCCTCCAAACACTGTCTCTCCGATCTGGCCCTGATGAGCCAGTCCGTCTAGGTACATCGAGACATTCACTCCTTTGAGATGAAGAAATCTCGCCACATTCCTCATCAGGCTTGTGAAGACCTGAGGAGCTGTGGACAGGCCGAAACACAAGGCTCTGAACTGAAAGATCCTTCCCCCCGTCATGAAACGGAGGTACTTCTTCGACGAAGGGTGGATCGGGACGTGAAAGTAGGCGTCTTGGAGATCTAGAGACACCATCCAATCTCCTTGTCGTAATGACGCTAGAACTGAAGCAGAAGTCTCCATGGAGAACTTCTCCTTCTGAACAAATTTGTTCAGAGCGCTGACGTCTAGTACTGGTCTCCAGCCTCCCGAGGCTTTCGCCACTAGAAAAAAAGGAAAAAGGCGATTGTAAAACCCCGGGGAGTTTTGATCCAGTACTAGTTTCTACTGCACTCTTGTCCCACATTTGTTCCACCATCGATCGAAGAGTATCCCTCACACAGGATCCTTGTACTTGGCTGATAGTTCCCTTGGTATTGACGTTAGGGGAGGAGTATTCAGGAAAGGGATACGATATCCCTTCCTTATGATATTTAGAGAAGACGCGTCTGCGTCTATTAGTGTCCAGGCCTCCACGAATTCCAGGAGCCTGGCACCTACTGGTGCTTGGAGGAGAAATGTTTCATTTGCCCTTTTTAAAGGGACGAAAGGCGGACCTAACCCTCTTCTCTCTGGAGCCTTCCTTCTTGCGGGAGGTCTGGAGATCGGACCACCTCGAAAGGGCTGCCTAGAAGTGCCTAGGTTGTCCTTGTCCGACACTAAAGCAGTTTCTTCTTCCTAGCTGACTGCGTCAGAAGATCCTGTGTCGCCTTCTCAGTTAAAGAGTGAGCTACGTCCTTCACTAACTTAGAAGGGAACAAATAGTCCGAAAGAGGTGCATATAGTAGAGCTGCCCTCTGTGCATGCGAGACTGCCTTTGTTAAGAAGGCGCCATACAACTGTCCTTTTCTTCAAAAGACCTGCTCCAAATAATGAAGAGACTTCCAAAGATCCATCCTGTACTGCTTTGTCGATGCACGACAAAATGCATAACAGGGCTTCAGGTTCGATTCCCTGCGAATCGTGAGCTTTCTTGGACATCACCCCAAGGACCAATCTAAGAAGTTGAAAACTTCCAATACATGGAAAAGTCCCTTGAGGAGATGATCCAGTTCCGAATACTCCAAGTAATGCGAGCAGAATTAAGACTAGGACGCCTTGAAGCGTCAACTAACGTCGAAAAGTCTGCCTCCTGTAGTAGAAGGGAGAGCGATACCCATATCCTCCCCCGTCTTGTACCATATGCCTCTTTTCCCAGCTAACCTTGCTGGAGGCATGCAAAATACTGTCCTGGCTAAGTCTTTCTTCGACTTCATCCAGGCGTCTAAGGCGTGTAAAGCCCGCTTCATCGAGATGGTGGGCTTCATCTTCAGAAAAGACGAAGGCTTCTTCGCCTTCGCACTCGAAAAGAGCGAGCGCGGAGAAGGAGGAGCAGCCGGAGTCAACTCGTCTCCGTATTCCTCCAGAAGCAGGGTAGTCAACACCTTATAGTTGGACAAGCCCTCTCTTCCATGATCGTCATCATCCGAGTTTGTTTCGTTCGAACTCGTGATAATCCTGAGTTTCTGTTCTCCTTTTCAGAACTTTCCTCTTCTGGGGGAGACAAACTCCTGGATCGAGAGGGGCTAAGGGAATATAGAAAGGTCTTTCCTTTTTGAGTTCTGATCGACTGGAAGGCGGTCACAACCTGCGGCTTCTCTGCGCTTTAGAAGACGTCTGTATGACGCTTCCCGCTCTCCGAGCGTCATGTATGACGTCTCTTGTTGACGTTTAGATGACGCTTCGCGTCTGGAAGACGCTTCGCTTTCTAAGGGCTTCCTACTCGGCGTCACAATCTTGGACGGAGCGTCACGTCTAAGATCCTCTTGATTTGACGCTTCACTTCTAAAAGACGTCTTCCGAGCAGGTGCGAGAGGACGAGACTTCTTAATAGGAAGCGTCACGTCCTTCCGACGGGGCGCTAAAACTCCCACAAGAGATGACAGTTGTTCCTGAACCGCCATAATGATCTTCCTTGACGCTTCTCCTACGTCTAGTGTCTGACGCCTCTCGTCATCACTCGGGGAAGAAGCATGATGGGGTACTTCCTCATAAGCGTCAGATGACGTTGACGCCACCTTCGCCTTCTTAATAGCAGACGGGGCGTCATCCGAGAAGGCTCCGGGCTAGAATCAATGTCTTGCTTCATATGACGCTTCAGCGGTCTCGATAAGTTCGACTCCTTCCACCCTCGTTTAGGTGAGGGGAGAGGGAGAGGACGAGAAACACTCGCGAAGGACGCTTTTTCTATAGCGCCCTTGAGCTGGCTGCCATGAAGCAAAGCTAGCTGAAGGGACGTCTGACCGTTGGGGATTCCCCACGACCTCCTTAAGGCTTTCGACTTTCCTTTCTCCTCTGGGCATGTGAGCTTGGAAGAGGTCTAGGCCTGGGAGCGCCGCAGGGACGATCAAACGCCCCCTCCACAACACTGATAGGGCTCACTTCACTAAAATTTTCACTATCACTAGCCTTACCTTTCGAGTCCGCCATCTTGGACTTCATGTCTCGAATCGTCGCTTTCAGATTGGCGATTTCCGATGCCGAATCCGAAAAAGACACTCTGAGAATGAGATTTATAGGGAGAATCTACAGTAGTAGGGTTAGAATTATCATTGAAAGGCTCAATAGGCCTTGAATTCACACCTTTCAGTCTTCTAACTCTATCCCTCTCTAACTTCTTTTTCAAATAAGAAGTCAAAGTCTTCCATTCTTCTGCATTCAAACCCTCGCATTCCTTACAAGTGTTAATAGCAGAACACTGCACCCCCCTACATTTACGGCATACAGTGTGAGGATCAACCGAAGCTTTCGGTATCCTCACTCTGCAGCCTACATTCACACACATTCTCACTCACATTAGAATCAGACATACTGAGAAAAATCCAAAAGAGTATTATTCCAAAAACAGTCCACAGTAGCGAATGCCAAAACACGATCCAAATACGTCACCAAAAAGTCGAAAAAACGTTGATCAAATGTTGAAAAAAGAATCCAAGTCAGGAGGTAATAACAACAATGTTGTGATACCACCGGCGACAGAGAAAATATGATAGAAACGGGGATTGTTCCTAGTCCTGCCGACCCAGGGCATGGCCGGTAGATCACCTACGCTACCTGTAGCGAGTGCGCGAAATTTGAATTTCTGTCGGGGACGACGGAGTCTTAGCTATGTATATATCTGACAGGTAAGTTGATTGTATGAAAATGAGTATTGCTACAATCAAAATAATATATATGAAAATGAAAAAGAATACTGTACTTGCGATTCCACTTCCATACGAATAAGTTTTCGTGCCCCGAGCGCATTCGCTCGGCAACGATGCATACAGGTAAAAAAAAAAAATAAATGAAAAAGAGCGCTTACGTTACGAATTTTCATTCTACACAGTTTTCCAACCAAAATATACGCTCGGAGCGAGCGCTCTCCCGCCCTCGGCACCGAGCATACACAATACGAGGATCATTCTGGGAAAATGAATTCCCCGCACTTACGCCCTTCAGTCCGGCACTCGGGTAATCGTTAGGCCGGGTGGTGAAACCCAAGATCCTTTAATTCACAATTGAATTCAATGGAAATAAATATGAAATGATTGTACTTACAATTCAGTTTCACTAGATAAATAGAAAAAGAAAAACACAACCATGCGAAAGCAACGACGATGAAGCGGGCAGAGAGCGATGATACACGTCCACGCCCAGCAGGCCGAAAGCAAAAGTGATTGTTTACCTCCCAGTTCCCCCCGCGCGCGCGCGCTGTTCCCCCCCCCCGCCCCCCGGACAGCAGTTAACTACCGAACCCCTTGTTCGAAAGCTTACGACCTATCCAGCTGCCGCTAGTACCTTCCTATTGTAAAAGGACCGAAGGTTTGTATGCCGTGTCGGAACAAAATTAGTTTCCTTTATGAGAATCATCCCTTAAATTTTGCACTAAATCTTTGCAAATATTAATATGATAGAGCAGTTAGACAACAGTAAAATTTTACTGAAATTCCTCTGAAAGGTTGACTCGGTCCAGTACTTCACGTACCTGTAACCCATTTTCTGTATGGAAACAGTCTGTGCAGTCCACAGTTGGAATTAAATTATTCTATGATGTAATGTACTCAATACAAATTATAATCCATTAAAATACACAAGGTCAAGTTATTGCCAATGAGTTCTATTTGTTGCACTGTTGTTCAGGTAGTACTGACAGACCTACTGTCTGTAGCAGAGTGGGGAAACATCAGTTTTCTCGTTTCTTCTTCTGAAAGAACTGACAGAAGTATTTTCCATCTTCAAAAGATTTAGTTGCAGCAACAAGTCTAGTCAGTCCTTTATAAAATACACAGGGAGACATTACAACCTAATAAGTAGTTATTAGGAAATGATACTTATTTAATAATGCACAAATGGCAGTGTTAAAGCATCCAAGGGAATGAAGCAAACTCATTACTTTATACCAGAAGTATATAACAGTTGCAACATCCCATATGTTCAACAAGCTAGAGCTGTAGAATTCCTTTGTCAGCTCTTCCCAACCAGGAAGGTATTCCAGAGTGGGTGGAAGGGTCAGAGATTTGCCCAAACTCCTCCATCAATGGCTAAATCTAAAAAGAACAAAAGTTTGTATTTGTGTAGGAACATTTAAAAACCTTGTCTGACAGTAAAACAGTTGTTCCAGCTCACATCCACAAGCTAAATCCTATGTAAAGAACTTCAGGTTTATGTGTAAGGAAAAATTCTTATACACTAAGGAAAAATACAAATTATGTAGTACTTAAAAAATTTGCTATTTTTGGCTATACGTATTGTTAGGGAAATGCATTTAGTATAGACTGTAGTCTGAACAGGTGTAGTAAGTACCCAAAGGGAAATTAATAAAACAATTAGAGGTATAATTTATGAAAGGCTGCTATAAAGTAGCATTTATGCTAATGGACCTCAAAGTGAACCACAAAATATGTGCTTTAACCAAGGACTGACTTGGTGATCTTACAAAGCATAGTAGGAATAATTTTCTGAAGTAAAGTTAAAGTATCATATTAAGATTGAAACTTTACTGGAAGGGACAAGATTGCCTTATGGAGTGCACAATCTTCCAGTGACTGCAAGAATAAAATTAAATGCAATGTTAAATATACAGTAGATTAATTAACTAAAGGCTTGATTTGAACTACACGTTTAAAAGAATGGCAGGGTTGGTAATGTTATGGATTCTGAGAATACTAATTAGGTCATTTGATTTTGATATGAATGGTTCATATTGTTATTTATTCATATTACTAAAGTTGTTGTAAGACTGTTGTAAGAGTAATTTATGAAGAAATTCTCTTCAGGCTAGTTTAAGTATGATGACCATCACAGCCTAATTTATAGGGAATTGGCTAATTCTATTCTTATGTATGCTAACTACCAGTTAGACTGTTTTGTTCAGTTAAGAATCATTAATAGGAATTCAGTTAACCTGTGCTAACTGTGGATTTAAAATAAAAATCTAGCATTAAATAAATTGCAGGTTACGTGATAACCGTTTAATTTACCATCAAAGATTTTTGATATGAAACACTCATTACCCTTACCAGTAATATGTGTGTGACCACTATGGCCAAAAGACTACATTCTGTTTACACCAAACTCATTCCTACTTGCTGTAGATGACAATGCAAAAATGAAAACCAAGCACAATACTGTACAGAAGAAAAACAGCCAGAAACAGTCAAAATTATTACAGCCGATTCACACCCTATGCACAAGGTTACGGAAGGAAGAATTCTGACATAAACAAACATTCCAATGCCATCTGGTGGGAAACTAGTGATTATACAGTCCACTTGAGTCAGACAAGCACTATTATTTTACTTACTTTGAGTGCCAATCACACTTCACAGCACAAGGGTGTAAGTTTACTTTAACTGTAGGTAAGATTCATACAAAATAATACAGTTTTTCTTGATGTAAGCCACTTGCTTAGCTGTAACTCTGTCCCTGAAGGTGTTAACTAGCAGTTGCTATGAAGCTATGTTAATTTAGATACATAATAATATCCATATCTAAATACCATGGCTTGTAGAAAGGAAGGGTTTGTATTTATTTAGAAACCAAGCAGTATTTTCAAAGATGCATAGAACCTTACAATTTCACAGCTCATCAAGGTCACATGAAATAAATATATCAATAACCAGAATCACATCATTTAATCTCATGTTAATATAAAACATTACAAAAATTTAATAATTTGTCATGATGCTTAACTACTTTTTGAAAAGTAGGACCACCAATGGAATGAAACATACAATATATTCCAAGTTGCACAAATGTTGCTAGTAAATTTTCACCACCTTAACTGAATTGCACCAAAATTAATTGTGACAAAGTCAGTGAACATAAATCATATATCCTGCTCCTGAATCTCTATAAATGCTAAACTCATTCCATTTATGATAAATTCACAGGGTATAATTACTAAAAATCTCAAATTAAAATAACTTTTCATTGTGAGGTGACACAGTAATTCAAATACTGAAAAATATTGCAAACAACAAAAATTATAATACAGAATACATGCAAGCAGCTTTCACAACTTGTTTGGGTCAAACAAAAAAATAAACTTTGATTAAAGGTAGGTATTATAACTTTTCAATAGTCAAATAATTTGAGAGAATGCATATTTCACATTTTTTATAACAAAACTGCTTTGTTTTATAGTATGAAGAACAATTTCTTAGTGTTAATAATAACATACAAACTGAAATTATAAACTGTTCAAAACTATGTTACTCATTCACTTAAATACGTCTCTTCTGTGTCGAAATATAGAGTACATTATTACCTCTAATAAAGGCGTCACCATACTTATTCTTCAGCTGACCATTAAGATATTCCTCACTCTGCTCTAAAGCAATATTCATATAACCATCTAAACATGCCAAAACACCTGAAAGCAAACAAAACTGTTTTCAGCTTTTTCATAAACAGTTAATATAGAATATTTATCATTGATGTCTTACCTGATAAGACTAAAAAAAAAATAATACATTTTTTTTATAAAATCTGTATTTTTCCTAGGTATTCAAACCTGTGCCCTTAATATGGGAGTACATACTATCTTTGAAACTTAGTAAAACAATGTCTTTTTTCCTATGGGATAAAAAACCATCACCTTATATAGGAGACTTACTTTTTAGGAGGGAAGTCAGTCCCTTTAACTGAGGAGTTGAGAGCCACCGAAGTATTGCCAAGCTCCTGATGGGCTCGAAAGTAGAAGTCATGACTTCTGTAACATACCAAATTGGTGATACGGTGGCCAAAGTAGTAGGGTTCTGGGCTAAGTGCCCCTTATAAAGCAAGAAAAATTTTGGAGAACTGTGACATCTCAAGAGACCATGTCAGAAGTCAGTTTAGTTCTGGCTAATGCACATCCTTCCGATCATCTCACGAAGCCCGAGGAAGACATGTCCTTTAGACACTTCTCTCTCTCTTGGGAGAGCTAGTAGTAGAGAAAAGTCACCGATATCCAGTTTAGGAATGTTGAACCTTTTTGGAAAGTACCACAGTACCCTACAGAACAAAGTAATGATTGATCTGGATCATGGACTCAAACCTGGCAACAGATGCCAAATGATTCGGAATTCATTATAACATCTGAGACGGAGTCGAGATACCAATACCTGCCTTTTGAAAGGTGATATTAAGGAAGATCCATGCAAATCGTCTATTCTCTTTGCCAATGCCTGAGTAAGATGAGATGTGGTCTTAAGAGACAAAATCTGTCTGAAGATACTCTCAAGGGTGTGTGCGAAGCACAAGAAAGGAACTCTAAACAAGAGTCAAATACCATCTAGAGACTGGGGTCCTTGTGATGGCAAGACAGAGAGAAGTTTCCCATCGTAGTTGAATCTTAACTAAGGAGAAACAATACTACTTCCCATGAAAGATGAATGTGGACCTATGTCTTCACAATTGAATCGGACAGAAACAACCAGCGAAGACGGCTTCAATCCCTGGAATTACAGAGGGCTGAAAGAAGTATCTAGCTATTTCTGTTGCTACTTAGTGACAAACCGGATTGCCATTAACAGAGTCTGTAGATAACAGGGGACTACCTGTATTTTCAATCCAGGGTGAACAATGTTTGTTAAACACCTTACCAATGGCAAAAATACAGAAAGACGACAAAATTATCGAGTTCTCCAAAACAGTCATTCTGAGTCATCGCAGTGGCCTATGATAATGTGCGATGGAGCAGAAGACCTACAGACTTCCGTTGTACTGGGCAGTAAACAGAAAGATGATGGGGAGACTTCCACGACATATCTGTCTGATGATTCTTACAAAGGCGTGTGTGGAGCACGAGACAAGAAACCTAAGCGAGAGTCAAATGCCACTCAAAGACCTTGGGTCTCTGCGATGGCAAGACTGAGAGGTTCCTCATTAGTAGCAAAACCTCGAATGAGAAGAAACAATACTAAGACAAAAAACCTCTCCATGAGAAAGCAGTGTCCACCCATCACTCGAATCCAGAGGCTGAGTTGCCATTCAGTACCTTTCATTCAGAAACATGTCTGGCTGATAGAGCTATCGAGTGCAGTATAATTACACTTGAGTACCAGCAGGTTAACCAAAACAGGAGGGAAATGAAACCCTTGTTTGGTGAGAAATGCCAACACGTACTGTGGTGTTGTTACTCAACAACACAACTGGGTGTCTCCAAATTAAATCCCGATAGTCTCTGGGGGCCCGAAATGTTGCCTTGAGTTTCAGCATATTATTGAGAAGATACTTACTGTCTCAGTCACACATTTAGACAACCGTCATACAGGTATGTGCCTATTACTTAGTCGGAGCATCTGGTAACATATGCTTGTCGCAAGGAGAATATACAAGATTACAAGTACATTCAAAAGGTTCCTGTTAATCAACCAACAGTCTAATTACTTCCTCATCATTTGAGAGAGGAAAAGATTAAAGGCTGTTAGCACACCTCCTTCATTCTCTAATGAAGAGAGCAAAGACAGGACACTGAAGACGACTAGCTCTTAGCCGAATTGGCTGTTCCCAAAATGGGAACATAGGTGAGGTGGAGGTTCGATGGAAGATGACCAAGGCCCAGAAGGGAGCAGATACTTCCTGAATGATATCCGCTCACCAGCCTCGGTTATATTGCTGTTAAGTCCAGAGACTCAACACAACCCTTCATCGAGGTATGCATCAGCAAAAGATGAATACCCGTTACGAGCGTTCACTTTCCTTCTACCCTCTTCCCAGAAGAGAAACAGAAGAAGCCAGAGACTTCTTAAGGAACTGAGAAAGGGCTAGCCTGACCATAAGGTTGAGTCAAATGGTTACAAAGACCCAAAGTTCTTGACCAATACCTGAAGGAAAAGGCATTCGCCCTGTCACAAACCTTGACTACTGCGGTATCTGTCAATTCTCTGGAAAGAGAGAGGCAAAATCAAGTAAAGGACTGTTCCTCTGGGCCGAGATGACTTGGGACTTATGAATCTTGAGATTTGAATTAGGACAAAGTCCTTCTTCTTAGCACCAGAATAGCCCACAGGTTGCTGTCTGTTGTAGAGTAGGAGAGCCACCCCTGATTGGGACATTCTCTATATGGCAGAATTCCTTTAGGAATGATCACATTCAAGGACCTTGAGCCTTACAGAAAGTGAAGGATCACAAATCCTGTCAGGAGACTCCCTGGAGAGACACTATCATGATGTCCTCCAGGTTCAGTGTCTTATTGTGAGAGGAACGTTGTGTGTGCCAAGGGCAACAATGAGAGACCCAAGTCCGGATGAAGCAGAGACAGGACCATGTGCGGTAGACACAGGACCCCTACTAGGTAAAGAAGAATTGCTCCTGTTGCAGCAGCAGAGGAGAAGAGAGCTTCATTGGGCATCTAGAAACTGAATGAATTCCTTGTCTGGAGAAAAGGTAGTCATCTAGTCAAGAACGCCCCTAAGAAAACCTGTCTCTCCTGGAAGAGCAAGGGCCTCGAGCAGTGAGGGTTATTCACAGGAGAAGCTGCAGTCCTATTCCCGAGATCAATGTGCTGACAAATCAGCACAAAGATTTTCCACCAAATGAAAGTCAAGGGTATTCGTACCACAAGGAAAAACCTTTTTGAGTTTTCCCAAGGTGCGAAACTCCTGACTTTTTCTCCTTGAAGGGAGATTTGACAGGACCCAATGAAACTTTCCTTGACTATACAGTAGTGCCTCAGGATACAAAATTAATCCGTTCCGAAGTGGCCTTCGTAACCTGATTTTTTCGTATCTTGAACCACATTTTACATGTAAATTGCCTAATTCATTCCAAGCCTTACAAAAACACCCCAGTAAATTCTATAATAAAGCTAAATTGACCAATAAACAATGAAATACAACAATTTGGACCATTCAATACCTAACTTAAACTCCATATACTACTAATATGTACTACATACCTGTAAATAAAGTGTACTAGTGTACATGGTACAAGAAATACTATACGTACATACGTATGTAGTAAAATGTGGAACCTTACCTTTCGAGTGAGGCGATCTCCGAAAGTGGCGACGGAGGAGGAGGACAAATGGCAGAAAACATGAACACTTAACTTTATGAAACACATTAAAAAATGGCAGAAAACATTAACACTAAACTTTACGAAACACATTAACAAATAGCACAAAACATTAACACTTAACTATACAAAAAACTTAAAATTAAATTTCTTTTTTTTCTTTTTTTTCTTTTCACATTTTTTTTTACTATTTTTTATACTTTACGTTTTTTTTTTTTTTTTTTTTTTTTCAAAATTTCAATTTCTTCACCACCGAATGGATGCCAGTCCGTTTACGGAATTTATCAAACCACCCCTGAGAAGCCTTGAAGTCTGGGGTTGCCGTCGATGTCCCTTCTCCGTCGTCTTCGGCCTGGGCAATCAGATCACCGAAAACAGTGCTGGCCTGGCAGATTGCCGTCTCGGTTATCGTATCACCAGCAATTTCTTTGTCCTCAATCCATACAAGAAGCAGCCTCTCCATCTCATCATGCACGTGGCTCCTCTTGTTGGACAAAATAGTCACGCCCTTGGAAGGTGTAGCTGCTTTGATGGCTTCCTTCTGCTTAAGGATGGTGCCTATCGTCGACGGATTTCGGCCATATTCCTTAGCGATCACACTCAACTGCATGCCAGCCTCATACTTCTTGATTATCTCCATCTTTGTCTCCATAGAAAGCATCCTCTTCTTTCCGTGAACTTCAGCAACCTTCTTGGGACCCATGACTATACGTACGTAATTAAGTTACTAATTAACTTCTCACACAACACGATAAAGTACAAAGCGAAATTACTAACATGAATTTACGTTAAGAAACGAAATCGTATGTGTGAACGAACGAATTCCGTGTGTGTACGATAACGCTGGTGCGACGGAGTGGCCGAACGGCGCCTTTACGTAGAACATGATGGGGTAGATGCTGACCAATAGGAGAGCAGGATCTTACGGCGGTGACTAGCATCAAGAACCAATGGGAGAGTGGGAGGATGGTGGCGAGTCTACAGAGTTAGAGGCGTGCGAGTTTTAAAATTGTTCTCGGTGGTATGGGCAAATCTCGGGACTTTACAGTAACACCCTTTCGTAACCTGAATTATTTTCATATGCAGAGGCAAAAAAATCTTAAATCTTTGCTTTCGTAACTTGAATTTTTCGTAAGTTGGGACTTTTGTATGTCAAGGTTCCACTGTACTCTAATGTATAATGGGATGATCCGAGGATTGATCTTGTGATACTAACCCTTGTAACTGAATTCCAAATAAGAGAAACTTATTGAAATTCTCTCTGTCTGCCTTGTACCTCTCGGAACAACCAAGAGGGTCAAGTCAACAGGTAAGGAGAAAGGGCATTCCTACCTGTGCTACTAGAAGAACAAGCAGGAGGGATAGATCATGGGGAATCACCAAATTGAGATGACTGCAGCACAGGGAAGGAAGGTGCTTATGCCATGGCAAAGCACCAACCCCAGGAGAGCAGAAAGTTCCCTCAGGTAGAGCCGAGCACTCAATTCGGCCGATTCAAACAGGTCGAGCCAAATCAAGTGAGCTGAGGAGACCACGTAAATGTGACTATGGGCGGTACTTGTCTGCTAAGAATTATCGCTTTCCTCCCATCTGCAATAAGTCTCCTTTGAGTCCAGAGCCCTTCGAGAAGAAAGTTCAAAGAGGGATTCTGTGTCTGCTATCTTATGTGCTTGGAACCTTTGGACCAAAACACAGATGGAACCTGACCAAACAATTAAAAAAGTGGTGGTAGGCAGTGTCAAAACACATAAGAGTGTCAGAACTTCTCTCATTCTGTGCCTAAACCAGACTGGAGAGCAAACTCCCCCTTCCTGGTTGAGGAACACCCAAGATTTCATAAAATCCCAGGCAGTCAGCATTACAGCAGCCAAGCGCTCATGAATAAAAAAAAAAATCAGAGCACTTGGCAAGCTCTTGAAGTTCCCAGGAACTTGAGCGCTCGGCAAGACTCTTGAATCTCATAAAAACGATCATCGAGAGTGGTCATCTATCAACTTCTGAGTGCTCATGATTCCAAAGAATCTGATCGCTCAGCGAGCGCCAGAAATTCAAAAGAATTTCAAGCACTCAGTGAGACTTCCAAATCTCATTAGGACATCATCAGAAGCGATCTTCTAGCCTTCTGAGTGCACGATTCCATAGAATCTGTGCACTCAACGAGTGCCAGAAATTCTAATTAATTCAAGTGCTCGGTGAGACTCCTGTCTCTTGTAAGAACAATCATCATAAGAGATTTCTCTCATTTTCTGAGTGCTCATGATTCCAAAGAATATGAATTTAAGGAATTCAAGAGCTCGGTGAGACTCCCAAATTTCGTAAGAACGATCATCGGGAACAGCCCTCTCTCAACTTTCGAAGAAATCGAGGAGGAACATGCACAGAGCCAGTCTTAGATGCAGACTTTTAAGAACTGGATTGAGCGCACCACTTGAGAGATCATGCACTCGTGGCCCACAAAACACGAGACCCCACAGGAAAATGTGAATTGAACCCCGCCCAAGGGTGGGAAACGCTAAGGAGAGAACCATGGCCTCCTCAGAGAGAGGCCATCCCTTAGAAGTTCCATAGAACTTTCAAGGGAACCACCTCCCTGCCTATCCAGATGTTCAAATCCTCAGAATCAAGACATAAGGTGGGAACCTGCCGAGCACTCAGGGACTGCTAGTGATAGTGCTTGTAGGAAGAGACGAGATACATGAATGTCTCGCATTTTCTCTCGCCATGTGCCTGAACTGGGAGGGTGAGAGGATTCTCCAACAGCAGTTCGGGATGCTCGCAATTTGTTAGAAACACGAGCACTCAAAGCAACTTGAGAAGTGCCCAACACAGCACCAGTCTAAAGGCGGAACCTCTTGAGTTGATGATGGGAATGCATACCGAAGATTCGCTCCCACAGCTCCCAAAACACAAAACCCTGGGGCATGCAAATCAGTTCTTGAGCCTGATGGTTGGGAACAACCAACAAGAGTTCCCACTACCTCTTCAGGAGGAGGCAGGCCCTCAGAGATCCTGCAGGACTTCTTAGGGGGGGAAAGCAGCCTTCCTCTTCATTGGCTGAAGGGGGCCTATCTGGTTTCCCGGGACCTCTTTGAGCCTCAGAAAAAGAAGGGAAGGGCAATGGAGGATGACATTCCTTTCACAGGACTTCTTCTACAGGATGTTGATTAGGAAAAGTCAATGGCAGTGGCAGGAGTCACAGGGCAGCTGGGGCTGGAGCACAGATGATGCTGCCCAGTGACTGGTTGTCAGGGCAACAGTAGCAATCTAACAGAATGCACAGCAGGAGAACAAACAAACAAGGGGTAGTGCCACAGCATACTAGTGTCACAGGTACACTCCTGAAGGTTAGGATAGCCAACAGTAAGATATCAAACAATCTACTGCTGTATCCTTCGAGTGCTCACTGTCAACCTTAAGAATAAATTAAATATATAATTAATAAAAGGAGACTCCTCTCAATCCGAAGGGGTCTACCCTCCGACATGAGAGGAAGAGGGTGAAGGAGAAGGAAAGAATACCAGGAGAGAAAAACTGGAGGCAAAGCTCCAAAGTTTTCCTCCTTGCAAACTCTCTGACAGTGCAAGCAGCAGGAGCAACATCCCATAATCATGTAAGATACTGTCATGCCCTTATCAAAGGGAAGACATGATAGGAGCGAATGTTACGCAATTGGCTGCCGACCCTGGGACACACACTCTGGGAGATGGTGACCTGCAAGGCTACCATAAATCATTGGTTTGTATACTATAATAATATCAAACGCAATAATATACATTAAAATGATATTGTTATGATACAATAAAGTTTGTTCATACTTACCTGGCAGATATATATATAGCTGTATTTTCTGAAGTCCGACAGAATTTAAAAAACTTCCGACACACGCAGTGGTCGGCCAGGTGGTAGTACCCATTCCCGCCGCTGGGAGGCGGGTATCAGGAACCATTCCCATTTTCTATTCATAATTTTTATTCCACTGTCCCCTGAGGGAGGTGGGTGGGTACTATTTTTTAAAACAAACTTTTTTTTTTTTGGGGATTATATATCTCTGCCAGGTAGTATGAACAAACTTTATTGTATCATAACAATATCATTTTGTTCATGAAACTTACCTGTCAGATATATATATAGCTGAATCCCACCGTTGGAGGTGGGAAGGGACAGAATAGAAGGATTTTGGGAAACAAATGCATGCAGATGATTTACATCTTGGTTCCACCTGTTAGCATAGCCGACTTCGTGATTACTGTCACCCAAGTCTGCTTCTGCTTTACTAGAGTTGCCAGCGAGGTAGAGACCTATAAAGCTGGTGCACTCCAGATGATCTGTCAACGGGGGGCGTGACCACAATGTGACTAGACCATATTGACCTTACATGAGGGCTAAGAAGTAAAAATAAATATATATATATAAATATATATATCACCACCTGACCAACCTAGCCAAAGTTAAGGTGTGTTAACTAAGGCTTAAGAGTTAAGAAGTCGCCGTTGTCGGCGACTCAACAACTAAATTAAGAGCTCTTCCTAACCATTTTCTACAGGATAGGATGAGTGGTACTTCTTGCCCCCAAGATTGTGTCTGCAGACACGTATGGCCCTAGCGAGCAGCAGATCTCATATGCCATCTTCACATCTCGCAGGAGGTGTGAAGTGAACACAGAGTTGCTTCGCTAAAACATGGTACTCAGGATGTTGCTGAGTGCCATGCTCTGTTGAAATGCTTCCAAGGCCGCGCCCTCACCTCGTGAGCATTCAGATAAAAAGATTTCAAATCTTTTGTGCAAACACAATGAAGGAGCTTTTTGAAGAACTCTTAACACTGAAAGCCAGGGGGTTCTTCGATATGGGCAAGTCTGGTCTTTTTCGGAACACTGCAGATTGCCCGAATGACTTAGACTTTCTTGAGTTTTATGTAGATAAAACTTGAGAGACCTGACAGGGCACAGGACTCTCTCTGGCTCCTGCCACTAACTTGTGCCATCCTTGCTTCCAAGCTCCTGGCCAAGGACAAAATGGGTTTCCATTCTTAGGCCACAACGAAAGGCTTAGAGAGCACACCGCCTTGTGTTCTCTAAAGCCAAAACTTGTGACGATGGCTTAAAATCTCACTAACCCTCTTTGTCGTATCTAGGGGGTGGTTAGAAGAAGGCCTTCCTGATCACATGCAAGAAGTTAACAGTAGGAGAGGTTGTTTCGAATGCTTGACATCAAGAACTTCAGACTACGTCTAAGTTCCATATTGAAAGCTTCGATCTGGACATGCACAGTCAGTCCGTCTGTACTAAAGTCAGGTGACCGACCAGTTGACCAGTCAGACGAATCAAGGACAGCAAGGCTGTACCCTGAAGACCATAAGACACTATTCTTCGCTGAAGGATGAGTGTCTGGACTGCCCTGGGCGATTCAATCTAAGCAAACCTTGGGGGGTGTATCAACGCAACCCAACGTCGTCAGCGAATCAACTCCTGACTCGAGCTTCTGGTGCCCGGAGAAAGGAGCAAGGAGCAAAAAGGCGATTCAGTCCCGAAGGAAGAATGCCTGACAGTCCAACCTGGTCTCATGTTACACGATCATCGGGGGTGTATAAACGCAACCGACTTCGTCAACAAGAAACTCAGGGCTACTATATGTCGCCTGATCTCGCACGAGTGTCTGACTCCGAGAAAACAGGTGAGACAAAAAGTAGATGTGAGCGAGTTTCGAGATTCCACAGAACTCAAAGATCGTGAAGGCTTTGTTGTTTGACAGACGCAAATCTCTGAGCCCAAAAGCCGTCAACAACAATGTTTGCGTATTCTTTAATAGTTGTGACTGCCAGCTTATCCCATTCAGACGGAAATGGAAGACGGTAATCTTATTCCTGTCAACATCTCGATAGTCTGAACGTTGTAAGACTCAGAGCGGAGAGGTTATAGGTACCTTTCGAGTTAGAGTAGACCGATCTCTTCGAAAAGGTCCTTGGAAAGTGAACTAGGAAGGATGTGACCTCTGTGAATCCAGGATCCTGAAGGCCAACATGGGGCGATCAGCGTCATTGTCGCTCCCTGTGACGTCATAAATCCTCATTACATTTCCTAAGCGATTGAAAAAGGGGAAAAGAGACTAAACATCCATCCCCGTTTAATATCATAGGATGGCGTTTAATGGTACCGATCCCGGATCGAGAAAAAGGGAGCAGAGAAGAAGAAGCCTCTTCGTCCTCAACATATCGAAGAGAAGAATGACAGGGCGTCCCTAAAGTCTCCACAACTCTCAACTTACTTCAAAAGAAAGATTCCACTCGGAAGTCAAAAGTTGCTGCCGTCGATCGAGACGATTCGTACGGACTTTTGCAATCCTGTAACGAACCTCTAGAGGATCGTTACATTCTACGCCTGTTGTTATAATAGGCTCTTTCTCGTAAACTCGAGCAGGGACCGAGAGAAGATACTTCTTAAGATATGAGAGAGCTGTGGAATATCAGAGTTGATGTGGACCACTGGTTCCAAAAACTCGTTTCTAGGACTGGAGGGACGACCGAATTGCATTTACTTCTTTCAGATTAAGATCCAGGACATCTGAAACACTATCCAGATGTCCGGCACCTTCTTTCTATCATGACGCACTGAGAGATGTTCAGAATAATTCCTAGATCTTGAATAATATTTCAGTTTCCCGGTAGGAAAAAACTGTGGTCTGAATTGCAGTCTATTCGGGGAAACAAACTTCTTCAGGAAGGAAATGGTCCCCAGCAAGCTCATCCATTCCCTCCCCGAGTATGCTTACTTCCCTATAAGGCTGCACTTTGCCTAAGCAGGAGACCTATAAAAGTGCAATGTTGCGGTAGACTCGTAGTTCTATACCGTGCGGTAACGAGCACCGAAAGGATTAAGAGATAACTCTGTTGAACATAGTAAGGCAAAACGAATGCAACTTTTATTCATTCACGTAAGAAATCCCCTCAATCTTAGGCTAAAGTCCGTGATTGTAGGACAGAGATACAGTTAGTCAGTCAATCCCGCAGGAGAGACGTAACCGCCAGCACAGAGATACGGTTAGTCAGTCAATCCCGCAGGAGAGAGAGACGTAACCTACCGCGCATGACAGCGCACGATCTGTTACTGGCTCGGTTGGAACTTGGACTGGACAGCAGCAGCCAGCAGCTTACGAACGTCGTCTCTTAACTTTATGTCTGGGTTGCCAGCTACCCTATTCTACGAAGAAATAGGTCCGTTATTTTTTGAGCAAAAAGAGACTCTCAAGCTGGTATATTTAAGCGAAACAGAAAACGCTAAATATATAGATGCGTTTGTGTCGTCAGAACACTACCATACAATGGTAAAAGATAAATCGGAAACTCCTGGAAGGCTGCAGGGAGTGACGATTAAATGTCCTTAAAATAATAGACAATAGACCTCTCGGTTGCCATCCGAAGAGGTAAACTACAGCAAGGCGTGTATGACTTGAACCAACCAGTAGTAAAATAACGCAAGGCAAAATATTTATTATATCACAATAAAGTTTGTTCATACTTACCTGGCAGATATATATAGCTGAATTCGGAAATACAGCTACATATCATATCTGATAGGCAAGTTTCATGAACAAAACTTAAGAGAATCGAAGCAGACAGCTCAAGCTTCTTATGTTATTGGACATAAGCGTTCATTGACGTAGTCTACAAGTCTATTTCTTGTACGAGTCTGCGAATGACGAATGAGAGCTCTTCCGAATCTTGTCAATAAGAGCTTATTCGCTTACGCAATATAAAGTTAAAGAGATGTTTGTCAATGAGAACTAACCCATTTATGGGACAAAGAGATATTTTGTCAATGAGGGGATACCCACTTACTTGACAAACGATAGTATATTGTCAATGGGGGAAAAGTCACTGAATTGACAAAACGTAATCCAGGAAGTCGAGAATTTTATTTTACCGATTCCCGTCTCAAATGAGAAAGGGGCAAGAATCCCTGTTAAGAGACAGGGCTTACGGCAGGTAGAATGACGATGTTCAATTCGGCAGCGTATAGGTCCCGACCTAGAAAACTAATAACAAAATCTATCATCTGGAAAACCCTTTCCTTTCAGATCGGCCTAAAAAAGCTTGTGCAAAATTATCCTGGGAGGAGGAAGAAACTCTCCAACCAGCTTCCTCTCCCGTATCACAACTAATGCCTGCTAAAGCTTAAAATTTATTGGCAGTATGGCAAAGGTGGCAAAGGAAGTCCTGTCTTGCGCTTTCCTGAAGAGCGTCCTTTTGATGAATGCCTTTGCAAGAATCCTACTGAACGTCGCCGAGACGTCGAGCCTTTACATAACCCGTAACTGCCTTATCGCAAAGTCTTGACTGCGGTAGAGAAAACGAGATCTTCCCTTGAGCTTTCCTTAACTCCATCCACCTTTGCGAAAAGCAATATAATATTGACAGAGACCTCTTGAATTCACGAAACCCGAGGTTCTTGCTGGGTTCGAAGACGAAGTTGTCTGTTCACTTTTAAGCTTCCTCCGAAGCACTGCTTAACTTCACATTCTTGAGGCTCAATCTTAAACAAGAGCTTGAAGTTGAAGAGTTCAACAGAAACGTTCAGCCAGGATACAAACCTGGTGCGCGCCGCGCTCGGCGTCCATTTGCGAGGACGCTCGGCGTCCTGGCGCGCGCTCGGTGTCCACTGGCGAGGACGCTCTGCGTCCACTGGCGCGCGCCTGGCGTCCATCCGAGCGTCCCGTTCAAGCCGAGCGTCAAAAGAAGCGTGCAGAAAAGCGTCACGCTCCTGACAGGCGTCAAAACAAGCGAGAGAAACTGCCTTCTTTTTCATATTTCTCGGTGGAAAGACGTACACGTGATCAGGCAACGTTCGCCTTCTTACTTCTCACTGAAACGCATAACGAGAGAGTGAGGGGACGTGAAGCGCTCTTTCTCTAAAGCTTCTATTTAGAGGGCGCGAGTCCTTCGAGATTCGTGCACGTGCACGATCTTCCGCAGCCTGGGAAACGTCAACAGGTCCTACCGAAGGGACGCCAGATCGATGTGGGTTCCCCGTAACCCTCCTTCGGCTTTCGACATGCCCTCTCCCTGGTCCTGGGAGTCCTAGAGGCGTTATGGGGCGGATCTGACGTTCCCTCCTGACGAGAGAGAGGACGTGAAGCGTCCTCTTCTCTAAAGCTTCTTAGAGGGCGCGAGTCCTTCCGAGAGCTCCAACCCTTGCGCGGGGAGGACGCCTCGGAGGACGCGACCGAGAAGCAATCCTTCAGGATTCTGTGCACGTGCACGAACTTGGCAGGGTTCTGGGGATTTTTCATCAGAAAACTGCCGAAGGCACGCCAGATCGGTGGGGGTTCCTCGTAACCCTCCTTCGGCTTTCGACATGCCCTCTCCCTGTGTCCTGGGAGTTCGACAGAGGTCTAGACCTAGAGGCGTTATAAGGCCGATCTGACGCACCCTCCACTACACAAGGGGCACTGTCACTGCACTTAGCCACTTCACTATTGCTCTCTAAAGCAAGCACTTTCGATTCTAAGATACGAATCGAAAGAGTATCAGAGAAAGGGTAATTCCTCTACAGACACTGCTTAGGGCCCGAAGGCAACATTACAGGGTTAGGAGTAACAATAACAGAAGTAGCACTCTTCACAACAATGAAGGAGAGCGATCACCTCTCGCAGACATATTCATAACCCGTAGGCCATACTATAGGGTTAGGCAAAATAAAGTCTACAGGAAGGTTGCAGGTTCACTACCTGACTTTTGTTTACTGATTAATTGCGTACATACGAATCATACTTTTTCCTTACGGAATTAGACATGTTTACTGATTAATTGCATACATACGAATCATACGTCTTCCTTACGGAATAGACAAAGTCCTCACACTCCTTACATGACAAATCTCAACAAAGAAGCAAGACCCCTACCCCTCGTACATACCAAGTGCGGATCTACCGAAGCTTTCGGTAGCCACACCCTATCTTTGCAGACAACCCCCTCTGAACTAGCCTAACTAGATTCAGATATCTTATGCAAAAATGAATCAAATTCAAATCAATTTAAGATAGCGTATGCCTAGCCACAAATCCCACAAATCCAAGTAAATAAATCAAAAGACAATTAGGATACTTAGCGGCAATGAAGTTTCCAAAATCCTAAGACGGAGGTACTGAAAACAGGTGTTTTCAGCACCGCGACAGAAAAATTATGAATAGAAAATGGGAATGGTTCCTGATACCCGCCTCCCAGCGGCGGGAATGGGTACTAACCACCTGGCCGACCACTGCGTGTGTCGGAAGTTTTTTAAAATTCTGTCAGACTTCAGAAAATACAGCTATATATATATCTGACAGGTAAGTTTCATGAACAAAAATATATAATTAATAAAAGGAGACTCCTCTCAATCCGAAGGGGTCTGCCCTCCGACATGAGAGGAAGAGGGTGAAGGAGAAGGAAAGAATACCAGGAGAGAAAAACTGGAGGCAAAGCTCCAAAGTTTTCCTCCTTGCAAACTCTCTGACAGTGCAAGCAGCAGGAGCAACATCCCATAATCATGTAAGATACTGTCACGCCCTTATAAAAGGGAAGGACATGATAGGAGCGAATGTTACGCCCTTGGCTGCCGACCCTGGGACACACACTCTGGGAGATGGTGACCTGCAAGGCTACCATAAATCAATGGTTTGTATATAATAATATCAAACGCAATAATATATATTAAAAATATATACAAAAATAATAAAAGAAAAGATCCCACCAGGAAAAAACGAGTTTAACAACAGTCAGGCAAGAGCTCATGAAAACATGTCAGCATCACATGACACCTGAAAGCAAACTGGAATGTTTACATCCAGGCAGCTGGGTCTCCCCGCCTACTAGACAGTAGTTACAGCCTAACCACCTTGTTCAAGAGTTTTAACGACTGTGTTCCCCTTTTGCCCCAAGAAATTCCTAAGGTAAAGGACCAAGGGTTTTATATTGTGTAGGAACAATTAATGGTCATTCCAGCTCACATCCCAAAGTTAAATATTATGTAAAGACCTTCAGGTTATATTTTTGTAGGAACAAAAAGTCAAAGCAACTAACAAAACAACTAGAACTCTAACAATCACCTGTACCTACCTTGTTACAACAATAAGGTTTATGTACAAACCATGATCCTTGTTCCTGAACAAAATACTCAATGAAAAAACACCACAAAATTAATACGAACAAAACAAACTGCTAAGCTTATTAGGTATCAACAAAAAAATACAGTAATTAATCTTAAACTTATCCAACAGTACAACTTATCGACACAATATAAATTACACATAAAAAATTAATTCTACTCTCCATTTCATATGATTATCATTGAGGACATGATAGTTATAACATACATTAAACAGTTTATGTAATACTAAATCATACAGATTACACATACATACCTCTGTAATCAACACCAGAATTCAGTTTCACAACAACAGGTCGACCAATAATTTGCTGTAGAAATTCATTGGGTGTCTGTCTTCTACTCATCTTGTTATCTTCAAGTAAACCTATAAAAATAAAGGGATGACAATATCATTATATAAATTTCCATAATGAAATTTATTACTTGGATATACTTACATACTACTATTAAAGATAACTCTCTCTCTCTATGCCGGCAGGCAAGTTGGTATTCTAATATGTAAATGAAGAAAATACCTTAGCTGACCTGGATGACTGTCTAGTTCACCTGTTCTCTACGTCTACCAGGTGTGTTTTGAATATTATAGCTCTTGTTAGAATTCTCCTTGACAGCCGACAAAGTTGTGGGTAGGCTGGGGGGTCTATTTCAACAGCACATAAATATCCAATTAATAAATTTTAAGGCAGCCCCCGGTTAATGGCAGACTCAGTTAATGGCATCCAGTTTTATGGTGGTAGGATCATCAATTTATGGCGCCATAACGGGACAAGTTTCGGTTATCAGTGTCATACGGTGCCAATAATAGAGTTATGGCACCATTACATACCTAACAGAGGCGCCATTAACCGGAATCTGGTGCCATAGGCGCCATTAACCGGAATCTGGTGCCATAGGCGGCGTAAATGACTGAGTTTCGGTTAATGGCGGTTTTGCTTATCAGCACCCCACCAAGAACAAAACCCCCACCGATAACTGGGGACTGCCTGTATTATGAAAATTTACATTATTTGGGATGAATTTTACCTTCTGTTAAGATAGGTGATTTATACATCGAGAACAGATGGTGGGCAGTGCACCTAAACAAAATCCACCCAGCCAAGTAAGCTAAAAGTATCTTACATGAAACCCATAACATACCTGCAAGATCTGGAAACCTTCCTAGTTATTACTGGTACCATTCAGGAAGCAAGGTTCTCATATATGCTTCAGCCAGCATGACTAGAAGTGGTACGTCCAAAAGCCCCAAAACAATAATCAACTAAAAAGGAATACCTAATGATGGTCTTATATAAAATGTGTACCTTCATACTCCCAACAGAATCAAATGCTTTAAGTATTGCAAATTTTAAAGTATACTGTATATGCGTGTGTAATGTGCGATCTCATGTATCGTGCAACCCCAAAATTTTCACCCGTAAAAAATTATTTTATCATGTATCACGTGTATAAAGCAAGCTCCTTTTTTGAGAGACCAAATTACCATAGACTAACCTCTTTTCCTCCATATCTTTATCCCATTTCTGGTTATAAGTTGACAAAGTAAGTAACTATGCAGTGCTTCCCCACTTTTTTGCAGCGATAGTTTTCGGAACCCACCACGGAAATGCAAAAACCCCTCAAAAAATGCTTATAACTGCTTAAAACTGCCAAATACCCTGTACCCCTTAAACTAAAATGCTTATAGTTTACTGCCTAATTTAGTATTTCAAACAAAAATATACCTTAAATTATCATACTAGTAAAAAATTTATTATCAATTCAAACAAATATACACCCCAAACCATCATCCCAAAATGCCCCAAGTCATTTTAGATTAGTGCCCTTAAACAACTGTTACTCTTATGTATATATGCCCCTAAAATGCTTATAAAGAGGAATTACTAATTTTAAAACACTAATATTAATGTAAATACAGCAAAAATCTATAAAATGTTATTGTTATAATACAATTAAGTTTGTTCATACTTACCTGGCAGATATATATATAGCTGTATTCTCCGAAGTCCGACAGAATTTCAAAATTCGCGGCACACGCAGTGGGCCGGACCAGGTGGTAGTACCCATTCCCGCCGCTGGGGAGGCGGATATCAGGAAGGGTATTCTTCTTCCCATTTTCTATTCATATTTTTATCAGTGCCACTGTCTCCTGAGGGGAGGTGGGGTGGGCACTTTAATTATATATATCTGCCCAGGTAAGTATGAACAAACTTAATTGTATTATAACAATAACATTTTGTTCATGAAACTTACCTGACAGATATATATATAGCTGAATCCCACCTTCGGATGGTGGGAAGAGACAGAATAGGATTTTTGGGAAACTAAATTAAGTAGACGATATACATCTTGGTTCCTCACCTGTTAGCATAGCCGACTTCGTGATTACTGTCACCAAAATCTGCTTCTGCGTTATTAGAGTTGCCAGCGAGGTAGAGACCTGTAATGCTGGTGCGCTCTAGATGATCTGTCAACGGGGGCCGTGACCACAATGTGACTAGACCATATGACCATACTTCTGAGGGCAACGAAGCTAAAACCACCACCTGACCTA
This sequence comes from Macrobrachium nipponense, assembly GCF_015104395.2. Lineage (NCBI taxonomy): Eukaryota > Metazoa > Arthropoda > Malacostraca > Decapoda > Palaemonidae > Macrobrachium > Macrobrachium nipponense. The sequence goes on along the minus strand of NC_087201.1, from coordinate 52,448,032 downwards.
ACCTATCCAAGTTAGTTCCATAACTTCTAGGCTAAAGAAAAGGAACGCGCCTCAAGCGACTAACCCTTCAAAGTTAAAAGCATACCTATCCCTTTTCTATAGGATAGGATTCGTGTTGCTTGCTGCCCCCAATAATATATCTACGGATATGTATGGTCCTAGCGACTTACAGATCTGAAATGTCGTCTTCACATCCCGTCGGGAGTGTGAAGCGAACACAGAGTTGCTTCGCTAAAGCGTGGCACTCAGGATGTTACTGAGTGTCATGCTCTGTTGAAATGCTTCCGAGGCCGCGCCCTCACCTCTTGAGCATTCATATTAAGAAAAAATCTCAAATCTTTATGCAAACATAATGAATGAGACTTCTTAAAAGAATTCCTTGACTATAATGCCAGGGTGTTCTTGGACATGAACCAGTCTGATCTTTTACGGAACACCGCCGATTGTCCGTGACCTCGACTTTCTATAGTTTTATCAAGATAAAACTTGAGAGACCCGACAGGGCACAGGACTCTCTAATGCCCTTGCCCAATAATTTGTGCCATACCCTTGGTCTCCAAGCCTTCGGGTCAAGGGTTCGACCTGGTTTTCGTTTTTATCAAGAACGGAAGGCTTAGAGGACAGACCGCATTATGTCCCTTTAAACGCTAAAACCTCGCTGATGATGGCTACAACCTCACTAACCCTCTTTGCCGTGGCTAGAGCGGTTAGAATGTTAGCCTTTCTGGTCACGTGTATTAAGTTCGCAGAAAGGATAGGTTCGAAATGCTTTTGGCATCAGAAACTCAGACTACGTCTAAGTTCCATGCCAGAACCTGCGATCCAGAGAATTTCAAGATCTCCCCAGACCTCAAAGATCGTGAAGCTTTGTTGTTTGACAGAACCGAATCTCTGAGCCTAGAGGCCGTCAACAACATATTTGCATATTCTACAATAGTTAGGACTTCTAGCTTATCTCATACTTCATACGGAAAGATAGAACCATAAGAAATTCACAGAAGTCGAGGTGGAGGAACAGTCATTTCCCTTCACTATCTCCAGAAACGGCCCCCTCCGATTGAACACTGAAAATAGGCAGCACTGCTTTGCCTTGGCCAAGAGACTGCCATTAATCTTGAAGATCTTATCGCTTTCTCGATAGTCTGAACGCCTTCAGACTCAGAGAGGAGAGATATTAGATACTTCACTAAGTGACGATGTTAGATTACACGATTCTCTCGGGAAGGGTCTTTGGACAATTCTCTGAATTACCTGACCTCTGTGAATCCAACCTCTTAGAGGCCAACATGTGGAGACTAAAGCTAATCCTTAGGATCATGAATAAGGGAACAACTTAAGAGAAGAACTCCTTCGTCTTCAATATTACGAAAAACTTAACGAAAGGACGCCCTCAGTCTCTCCTCAACTTTCGACATACTTCTAAGTGATGGGCTTACTCAGACGTCAGTAGTTGTTGCCTTCGATCGAGAAGACGCGCACGGACGTGCACTAGTTTAACGAACCTCTTGAGGATCGTTACGTTCCGTGCCCACGCCCATAACCAACTCTCTCTTCTTGAGCTATGAGAGAGCTGAGAAATTATCCGAGATGATTTGGGCCACTCGATCCAAACTCACCCTTCGAGGAACTGGAGAGCCGACCAGTTTGGCTTCCAATTCTTTCAGACAATGTGCCAGAACATCTGTTCCTCTGTTCGAATGTCTGGCACCCTCTCGCTATCACCCGAGGTGATCCTCAAGCCGTTGAGAGAAAATTAGAATTATTACTAGATCTTTGATGTTATTCCAATTTCTTCGTGAGGAAAAAATGTAGAGGTCTGAATTGCTGTTTATTCAGGGAAAACAAGCTTCTCCAGCGAGGAAATGGTCCCCAGCAAACTCATCCATTCCCTCACTCAGCCTGCTTCCTTCCCTAAATAAGGCTGCGCTTTGCATAAGCAGGAGAGCATTATTATAGTGCTATGCCGCGGTAGATTCGTACAGAATTCTGTTACCGTGCGGTAAACCCGCACCGAACAAGTATAAGAGATATCTTGTTGAAATTATCTAAGTAAACGGAAGGCGTGTTCATTCAAGATTACTATAAATTTCCTCAACCCGAGGCTAAAATCCATGATTGTAGGGCAGAGAGACGGCTTATTCAGCCATTCCCGCAAGGGAGAGAGACGTAACCAACCGCGCATGTCACCGAGCTAGCCGGTACTGCGTAGATCACAGTAACAGCAGCCTTGTTCATCGTCTCGCACTATCTGCCTGAGTTGCCAGTACTCCTTTTACGAAGGGATAGGTATGAATTATCGAGCAAAAGGAAACTCTCAAGCAGGCATATTTAAACGAAACAAAATTCGCTAAATACAGAAGCTGAGTTGGTGTTGTCGTAACAATACCTGAAGAGTTGTTCTTACTCCGAAAACTCTTGGAAGGTTGAAGGGAGTGACAATTAAATACATTAGAACAACAGTTCTTTCGGCTCCATCCGCAGAGGTAAATACGATATGCGTATATGACTTGACCCATGCGTTAGCAAAATGACGCAAAGATAAACTACGTAAGTATTGTAGTAATTTGAACATCGAATTCTCTACTACATCTTTCCTCGACGAGGAAGAGAGAAAGAAAGGAAAAAGACTGTCCACGTTCTAATGAATGAGACTTTTTAAAAGAACTCCTTGATTCTTTGCCAAGACTCTTGCCAAGAAAAGGGAGTAATATTCGAATAGAGTATCATCAAGAGAGAACCGAGGATCGAAAAGGACGTTCAATGTTCTTATGATATTGGACATAAGACTTCCTGGATCTAGTCTACAAGTCTCTTACTCCCCGGATGAGCCTCTGAAAATGAATGAGAGCTCTTCCGAAATTTGTTAATGAGTTTATCCGCTTAACGATAAAAACGTTAAAATCTATGTCAAAGAGAACTACCCCATTTATGAGGGGTCCCCACTAAAATGACAAAACGTTTAGTATCTTGACAATGGGGAAAACGTCCTTACTTGACAAAACAATTGGCAGTTTGCTAATAGGGGAAAACCCTTTAACATGACCGAAAGTCACCCAGGAATCCGAGTATATAATCTTCCCGATTCTCAGAGAAATCGATGAAGAGGCAAGAGGGATCGAAGAAAAAATTCGGGTATGTCTCTCCGCTAACTCCGAATCCTTCTTTAAAAATTTCTGTAAAGAAATGTCCTATGGAGAGTCTTGAAAAAACCTCCCCTTGACGAGCGTTTAGAAAGCGTCAAGCGTCCTAAGAAACGTCCTGAACAGCAAATAAGACGCTGTCTACAAGTCTTTTCTCTCGCAAAGCGTCCTGTCGAGCTTCCACCGAAGCGTCCTGGCGAATGTCCACAAAAGCGTCCTCATAAGCGCTGAAGCATGCAAGGCCCGCCAAGAGGCGTCCTGGCGAGCGACCTTGCCAACATCTCAATGTTATGACGAACCGCGTTTTGCGGATGACGTTGAATATTTTCAAGGGACGTCCTCATGCGAGTATCCATGGAGAGCCGCACGCTGCTCTGAAGTGTGTGAACACTAAAGGAAGACGTACGGCTTTCGTCTTCTTAAGACGGGCCTTAAAGACCTTCATACCTTCTTACAAAGACAGTGGCCGCCTGTGCGGCAACTTGCGTCTTAGTAATGCAAAGAACATCTCCAGAAACGCCCTCAGCACAGGAACGCCGAGCGTCCGAAAGACACCCTCGCAAGGTGCTTGCCGAGCGTACTGGAGAATGTCTCTACTTATAGGACGTCGAGCACCTCCAAAAGCTTCCTCACGTCTAAATTGCCCTTCTTATGCCGAACCCAGAGACATAAGTTGTTTGACTGTGCAAAGCAGCTTGCCGGACGTCAAACTTATGCTCTTTCGAAGTAAAGCGAACGTTACATAACGTATACGGAGCGCCATGAGGAGAGGAGACGAATACTGAGTTGCTCCTCCAAAAAGGTGGAATCAAGAATGTCCTTGATTACCATATTCTTTTGGAATGCTAGCGAGGTTGAAACAGCTCTAACTTCATGAGCGTTCACTCGCAGGAGGCTCAAATCACTCTTCTGGCCAAGATGAATGAGCCTCCTTAATAATGTATAAATGACGTTCACTCGCAGGAGGCTCAAATCACTCTTCTGGCAAGATGAATGAGCCTCCTTAATATGTCCCTTAGGAAAAGAGCCAGTGCATTCTTCGAAAAGGGTAAATGTGGTCTCTTCCTGAGCACCACAAATTACCCGAAGGACCTCTTACTTCCTTCGTTTAAGTAAATAAAATTTGAGAGCCCTGACAGGGCACAGGACTCTTTCATCCTCTCGACGAGAGCTTCTTAACGAGGCGCGAGTCCTTCCGAGAGCTCCAACCCCTGTGTGGGGAGGACGCCTCGGAGGACGAGAAGCAATCCTTCAAGATTCGTGCACGTGCTCGATCTTCGGCAGCCTGGGAAGCGACAACAGGACCTGCCGAAAGGAAGCCAGATCAGCATGAAAAACTCGTAACCCTCCGTTCGGCTTTTGACATGCCCTCTCCCTGGTTTCCTGGGAGTCCGACAGAGGTCTAGGCCTAGAGGCGTTATGGGGCCGATCTGACGTTCCCTCCTGACGAGAGAGAGGACGTGAAGCGTCCTCTTCTCTAAAGCTTCTTAGAGGGCGCGAGTCCTTCGAGAGCTGCCCAACCCTTGCGCGGGGATACGCCTCGGAGGACGAGAAGCAATCCTTCAAGATTCGTGCACATGCACGATCTTTAGCAGCCTGGGAATCGTCAACAGGTCCTGCCGAAGGGACGCCAGATCGGTGGGGGAGCCCCCGTAACCCTCTTGCGGCTTTCGACATGCCCTCTCCCTGAGTCCTGGGAGTCCGACAGAGGTCCAGGCCTAGAGGCATTATGGGGCCGATCTGACGCCCCCTCCACAACACAAGGGGCACTACACTTCACAACACTGATTGGAGAGCGAGCACTTTAGTCTAAGATTACTTGATGTAATCCTCTAGCAGACACTTCTTCTAGGCCCGTAAGCCATACCACAGGGTTAGGCAAAATAAAATCTACAGGAGGTTAGAAGGTTCATTATTTCTAACTTCTGTTTACTGTGGAGGAAAACTCCTGATTCTAACACACTCTAAAATGCGTACATGAATCCTACTTCTTCCGTAATCAGTCACACATTACACTAATTACATTGAACTTATGCAAAGAAAACATGTAAACGTCATATATACTAAGCGAGTGTCTACCGAAAGTTCCGGTAGCCTCACCTTACCCCATGCAGACAACAAAGTCTGAAACTAGGCTAACTAGCTTCAGACATCAAATGCAATGAAAAAATTTACGATAGCGTATGCCTAGCCACAAATCCAAGTCAATAATCGAAAGAATAATTAGGATACTTAAGCGGCTAATGAAGTTTCAAAATCCTAGGCGGAGGTCTGTAAACAGTTGTTTACCGACCGGCGACAGAAAAAATATGAATAGAAAATGGGAATAGTTCCTGATATCCGCCTCCCAGCGGCGGGAATGGGTACTACCACCTGGCCGCCCACTGCGTGTGCCGCGAATTTTGAAATTCTGTCGGACTTCGGAGAATACAGCTATATATATATCTGTCAGGTAAGTTTCATGAACAAAATGTTTAATATAAATGAAATAAATCATTACAAATTAAATAAATCTGTCTTACAGAATGTTTGACAACTAATCAAGTTACCCCTGTACTGTATATATAAGCATAGCCATTTTCTCTCAGTATTGATGTGTCCGATTTTCCTATAGTATCGGTAAAAACAATTAAAATTATCACTAATTCGCTTATTTTCATACAGCAACACTGTCTAATCACCAATTACTGTATATTTTCATTTTGTTTGTTACTAAATAGTACAGGTTTTTATGGTAAAAATAATTTAAAGGAGTAAGCAAGAAGTGCGACCAGGGCAGGTGAGGCATGAGAACATACATGAACGACCAGGGCAGCTGAGGCAAAACAAACAGGAGAGGCCCGACCAGCAGGATCAAGAAAATCAGTATCAGCAACAGGAGCAAACAGGGCAACTGGGTCAGGAGGCACAGCAGGAGCTGCCCAGTGACTGGTCGCCAGGGTAACATGAGCAATCAAGACAGGAGGCACAGCAGGAGTAGATGGGACCACAGATACAACAAGAGGCAATGCCACAGCATGCAGGAGTACCAAAGTTGAAAACCCTGAAGGCTAAGATAACCGGCAGTGAAAATCCGGCCATCTACTGCTGTGCCTACAATGCTCACTGTCAACCTAAAGTAAAAGGCAAATATGATAAGAACACAGAGACTCCTCTCACTCCAGGGTGAACTGCCCTACAAAGTAGGAGGAGGCCCTTGTGAAGAAGTCGCCCAACAACCCCCATATACAGTACACACAAATTGTAAAAAATGATCCCACCAGGAAAAAGGAGCTTAATGGCAGTCAGGCAAAGAACTAACAAAAACATGTCTGCATCACATGGCAGCCAAAAGCAAAACTGGGGTAAATTTATACTTTACACCCAGACTGCCTCTCAGGCTACACACAAAAATATCTACACTTTCTTAACTTTACTAAGAACTAATATTTTATTACCTAATTCATATTATTAATTAACTAATAATTAATAAATAATATCAACTGAACATTCCAAGGACTTGTTTTGTATGGATGAAACAAGTGTAAGAAATATTTGAGGAGTGTGGAAGTTCATGGCATCCATGATCCACATCAGCTGGGTTTGTTGACAAAACACCACGGGCCACCAATCCATCATATAAGAGAATTCGGTAACTAAAAAAAAATCATATCTTGCTAACTATTAATTGGCGAATGGAAAGAAGGGGGTGTCATAGCTGGGTTGCAGATTTTTTAGTGTTTTTTTCATTCGTTTTTTGGGAAATGCTGTTGTTTTCGACTTTAATCAAAGTCGAAATTTAAGCATTTCTAAAGTAATCATGGTATGAAACATGCAAAGGGCATCAAAACAAGCAAGAAAAATATTGTATGTAGCCTGAGGCAGTTCGGGTGTAAAGAATAAATTTACCAAATCCTACTGGATAAGTTTAACAGCGTTTTCCAGCTTCGCCAAAAGTTACTCCTAATGTACAGGACCAATGGTTTATATATTGTGTAGGAACAAATAAAGGTTTCCTCTCCCCAGGCACTTGCAAATTAAGGGTTTGCATAATTACTAAGGTAAAACACCTCTGTGCGACCATTGATCTGAAAAAGACCACTTTTTCACTTGATATCTAATTGGTGAAACAACAATACAATTCAATATTTAAGCATAATATTCAAAAGATTGAAGTTCCGTCAACAAAATGAGATATATGAAACTGCCATACAAAGTAAAATAAGCATGTGAAGTCTTTGTAAAATATGTGTGCAAGGCAGTTTTTAAATCCAATATGGTGTGTGATGGTTGTGTGTGCAATTCGGTTCTACAATCGGGACACATCCTTCCCAACCTTCCCAGTGCTCATTTGAACAAAATTTGCGAATATACGTAATGTTTATTAATATTAATCAAGATTGCAGCTGTAATCAGCACAATAAAACAACACTTTGTTGCCTACACTAGTGAAAGTATGAGACGTCTCATTCTAGGGGTTATGTTTTGAACTTAAATGCATTTTTATCTTGTAATCGGTGGTTTTATCCTTACTGCCATCACAACTGAAAACTCCGCAGTGCTTATTTGATTGTAATTATACACATTTCATTCTTAATTCACTCTAAATACCACTTGAAATACAGTCATACCCTTACATACGAAAAGTCCCTACATACAAAAAATCCAGGTTACGAAGGCAAAGACGAAGATTTTTTTGCTTCTGTGTACGAAAATAATTCAGGTTGCAAAAGGGTGTACTATAAAGTCCAAGATTCGCCCGGGGTGCCGAGAACAATTTTGAACCTCGCCCACCGCCAACTCAGTAGACTCACCACCATCCTCCCGCTCTTCCATTGGTTCCTGATACTAGTTGCTGCCGTAAGATCCTGCTCTCCTATTGGTCAGCATCTATCCCATCATACATCTACGCAAGGGAGTTCTTTGATCATTTCGTTTCAGCAGCGTTATCGTACACACGTGGAATTTGTTTGTTCATGTAGATTTCATTTGTTAACGTAAATTCATGTTAGCGATTTCGCTTTCGTTGTAATGTACGTATGTTACTTTGTCGTGTTGTGTGTGAACTTAACTACTTACGTTATTAGCCATGGGTCCCAAGAATGTTGCTGAAATTCACGGAAAGAAGAGAATGCTTTCTACGGAGACGAAGATGAAGATAGGCTAATCAAGAAGTGTTAATGTTTTCTGCCATTTGTTAATGTGTTTCGTAACGTTAAAGTGTTTTGTAATCTTATAAGTAGATGTCTCGAGCTCCTCCTCTCACCACCAACAACTCATGACTGATGACCATCTCCAGTGCCAAGACGTGTTAAAGTACTTTTTCGGAGGGTGGCCTCAAACGCGGTAGTCAGTGGCTCAGCTAGTCCAGTTGGTTGTTTACCCTAGCACACAGCCTAGTACTAGTACTAGGCTAGCTAGTAGGTAGTTTTCTTTTATGAAGATTTGCAGGCAGAGCGGTAGCCTGTTTACTGAGATACCTAGCCTAGCCTAGGCAGCGGCAGTAGTTTCAAGTTTGACCAAAATTTGCTTGCTTAGGCTAACCTACACTAGGCATACCCTAGGCTATCTACTAGGTATGAGGTGGCTAGCTACTAGTAGCTACCTAGCTAGTACAAGCCACCTACCTAGGTAGGGAGGTACCTACCTAAGACCAACTTGGCCTGCCTTTGAATTTTCTTCAAGTGGGCTCGTGGGTAATTTAGGATTAATGTGAACCTTGAAAGCTTCTTATGCTATGACAGATATTCAGAGATACTATTAATATTAATATAGATATATGATAATAATAAAAGACATTTAACAAGTAAACTCACCAACGTTGTCAAACAAATGCTGCACTTCTTTAATGAGTAGTATTAATATTTGGTATACCCTTGCACCGGCTCCCTGTCGCGTCCTAATTTTCTTCTGCTGTGCTTGTGGTAATGATTGTTGCAATGTTTATTTTCCAGTCACAAAATTCTTTCACCATTTTATTATTTCGTCAATTTCTTTTTCTGTTGTTTAAAACGGCAGATATATATATATAATATCTATATATATTATATATATATATATATATATATATATCTATATATATATATATATATATATAATATATATATATGTCTTATACAAAGAATAATTTCATTATGAAAGAATTTGCTTTCATGAGCCCCATTTAATGGTTCACCAAGCGCCTTTTCCCATTGCTATTTCTCTTTCACAATCTCACAAAAATTGCTTTTAAAAACCAGGCTTGTTCCCCCCAAAAAATTTTTGACGTCCATATATTCTGGGACTATCCTTGTTATTGAACTGTACTTACAAAGTAATAAATAATTAATTTTGGTTTTGTTACGTCCAAGTATATAAAATAACAACAAATAACGTAATATGCATGTTGTTGTTAACATAAATGAATGAATCAATAAAATTGAAGAAATATGCTTGAATTTCAGTGCTAACCTTCAATATTATAAGTAAAATTCTGTTAACTAAAGTCAGTACTTTGAATAACATCTCATTGGGTACGGCATAGACCGCATACCCAAATTGTCTTCTTGATATAACTAAAATAACATTTCCAAGTATTTCACCTTGTATATACCTACATATGCAATGACATTTGTAGAAGAAAAGGTCCAGTTTTGGGAAAAACGAACACCCCCCATAAAAAACTCTGGGTACGAGCCTGAAAACTTTCTGTAAACTAATTCTATTACAAATACTATGAACGGGATTTATCTAGTGTAAATTACCTTTAAACTATTTTTCCAGTTCCCTGTTTTCAGGAACCAGTAATCCTAAAAGAGAACAGGTTAACCAGGCACAGATAAACCCAAAGCCTTTTTACCTGTATTTTAGTACCCTAACTTCAACTTATTAGCAAATGGCTGTTGATTTCTTTCATTCAGGGGGACATTTATCAAGTCATATTCGCTCTCACCTAAGATTTTGTTAGTGTGTCAGATTCAATTAATAAGAGAGAAGAACTAAAAAATTAACTCAACAAATTTATGTACAATCATACAGAGTTAATGTTCAAGAAGGGAAGGTCGACATACCAAAGACAGTACTCCAAGCGTTTCCTTTTTTAAAATTTTTAAGATGGTCAGCAATAGGTTCATGCTACAGTTACAGTATTAACTTACAACCTTAACTTCTAGATAAAAAAGAACCGAACTTAGGCAAAAGGTCAAACACTTGGACCTGTGAAGCCAATCAGCGCTGGAAAGGAAATTGAGAGTAGGTAGGTCTGGAAGTATAACAGGAGGAAAACCTTGCAGTCACACTATGAAATATTTGTTAAGAGTGGGTGGTTAGCGAGATGGAAGAAAGATGATGTGAATGGAAGGTTTACAGTGAAAGGAATAAAAGGGGTTGCAACTAGGAACCGAAGGGACGCTGCAAAGAACCTTAAGTACGGTGATCGCCTTTGCATTTTCTTTTTTGTAAAATACCAAGGCCACCTTCCCTAGCGGTGACCTTGGTAATGCGTACTATGGTTACTGGTAGCCTACCTGATTTTACAATACCACCCTCTTGTCCATACTTCCTCACGTCTACTCATTACTGTTGATTTCCAGTAAACTGGTTGCCTTTCCTTCTTGGTCTAGGCCTGCTGCGTTTAATGATATCCTGAGTGCAATTCTTTGACCTTCATGCAGACGAAGAGTTTTTTCTGGCGACCGTCTGTCTTGAGGTAACCTAAGAATAAGACAGGGCGGCCAGTCTATAACGTCACACGCCATAGGCTCACCATAGGCAAGAACCACTAATCTTTCTCTAGGAATTATTATTTCAAATTTTGTATTAATTTTCTTTTTATGGCAGTTTACCACTAACCTCATTATTTATCTGTGTAAGTTATTCTGATAAATAGTCTATCGATAAACAAGGGTAAGAACTTCAAGTAATCATCTATCTTTTTTTATCGTTTTAAAAGATATATAGGACAAACATACCTCTCTAGCATCGCATATGAAACTATCCCAGTTGTGAGACATATTTTAAGGTCTCTACTCACTACAAAGTGGCAAGCAAACTGGCTGACGGACCTGTGATGCGAGTTGCCTTGGTTACAAATTCTTGACACCTCTTCCCTGCACAGACGGGTTGCCTATGCCTAAACCATTTTTGATGGGACAAAACTTGAAAAGGACATATGCCCGGGTTGCCAAAGCCCATCATAGCTCAGTTCCAAGGATCTGCAGGTGTAGATGATATTATTCTGGGTATTCATAGTCCTATGGGGAATCTTTCTATTAGCTCCCTAAAGGAGGACATAGTATCTTTTCCCAAAAAGCTCGCTTCGACCGAATACAGCCAAAGTGACAACTGAAGGAATTAACGAGAGCGCTCTGGGTTATATTACAGAATCAGCCCCTAATTCCCCAGTTCCTCCATATACACCTGCCACTTGGTTTTGATCGTCACGACCCCTGGGGAAAATATGATAACTAAACAACCTCTCTGTTGATGACTCCTTCATCTTTTCTAGGTAATGACGAGAATATGGCCACTGTTTTGTCTGGCTGAGGTGATGTAGTACATGATAATATGAAAGTCCTATACTGCCTAGGCACTGATGAAATCAATAATTTTAAGATTGTAATATTTTAGTATATGAAGCCTTTTGGCCCAACATCTAGAATCAGATTACTCTGATGAATCTTTTGATGCATACTTTGTATATGAGGAAGCACTTGTGCAAAGGAAAAACCCTTTGAAGCTTTTACGGCATCAAAATTGTTCGATGTTAAGAGAAAAGTTAGGCTGTTCGATATAAGAAATTTGACGAGAGTGAGGGAGATTTTATTCCAAAATTTCAATATTTAAAGACAAACATTATTAGACATATAAAAACCCATACTTCGCATATTTTTCTCATAAATAAAGAAAAAAACTATTAAAGCCTGGGAGAGCCTCGAAGAGATATCTTTCCAAATTCCAGGCGGATGATAAAGATGTCCATTCAGTAACTCCTATAGTAGATTCACATCAATGCATTTGATGTCTAGGCCAGTCCCTTAGGACGCTCCTGATTGGCTGTTGATAAGCTAATCACAGGGCTGGAAACTCTCAGTCTCTCACGAGTTCACATGGGTAGGATCTATGTTCCACCTCTCCTGAGGGATACGTCTTTCAAAAGTATCCCCCCCAGGAGAGGTGGATCATACATCCTGCCTAAGTTAACTTTCTCGAGAGACTGAGAGTTTCCAGCCCTGTGACTGGCTTATCAAGAGCCAATCAGGAGCGTCGTAAGAGACTGGCCTAGACATCAAATGCATGGTTGATGTGAATCTACTATAGTAAAATGTTCAGCTTGTAAAGGGAGTTGTATACTACAGTAGAGACCTTTTGTGATTTTAATAAAAACGAGATCCTAGAAAGATGCCCTAAAGATATAATAGCTGTAAAGACATTACATGGCACAAACAATGCCATTCAGCTAACTTTCAGTTCCGCATATTTCCCTGTGTAAACATAAGCTGTATTAACCTCGTGGTGAAAAATTTATGCAGTGTCCAGTGCCATAAGTTCTCTGAGTATGGCCACGTGAATGCAAGCTATGATAACGATGCCAGGTGCTATATTTGCATTGACAGTCATGATATAAGGATAGGATGCAAGACAAGGAGATTCCGTTTTACCGGAGCCAGCGTCCTTCATATAACTCTGATAAAGTCATACGTTGCCAGACAGCAGCTGAGGAACTCTTGAAGACCCTCTGCAGACTTTTTCATCGGCAGCTCAGAAAGCTGCTGCTCCAAATCTTCCCCTGAGTCCCAATGTTCAGATCACCCAGTCTGTGGGTATTGCTTTTAGCGACCAGGATACTCCTGATATCGCCAAGAAAAATTTAGATGTGACAATGGTTCAAGATGCTACTTCAAACGCAGGTTCCAGAAAAAAAAATGTGGGATCTACTCACACTGATACAAAAGATCTATCCACAAAACCTAAACCTTTAAAAATCAAAATGGACAATGGATTTATCAGCCTTCCCAAGCATAAGAAAGGCAGACCTACATATGTTGAGAGCAATGAGATAGAGGTATCAAATGAATTTATAAGACTTGATCCCTTTATGCCTATATCGAACTCATACCCATCAAAGAAAATACTCTTTCCAGGTCTTGTCAAAATCTAAATTTCAGTAGTCAGGAGGATATCACAGATGCAAGTTCTCCAGTTTCAAAACATATATCTGTGGATGACGCTGTGAGCAATAAAGAAAGATATATATATAATATATATATATATATATATATATATATATATATATATATATATAGATATATATATATATTTATGGATATATATATATATATATATATATATATATATATATTACAGGCGTCCCCGGGTTACGACAGTCTCAGCTTACGACGTTCTGAGGTTACGACGTTCCGAGGTTAGGAAGCTTTTCAATTATATTCATCAGAAATTATTTCCAGGGTTACGACGCAGCATGTTCCAGGGTTACGACGCATGTTCCAGAGTTACGACGCCTACAAACGCTGATCTGGCAGATGAAATATGACACCAAAAATGCAAAATAATCAATATTTAAAGGTTTTTTTGATGAAAAATGCAATAAGAATGCAGTTTGCATAGTTTTGAATGCACCTAAAGCATTAAAAAGTAAGGTTTTCTTAGGATTTTTGACAATGTTCTGGCTTACGTCGTAACCCGGGGACTGCCTGTATATTATATATATATATATATATATATATATATATATTCAAATATATATATATATATATATATATATATATATATATATATATATAATATATATATATATATATATATATATATATATATATATATATATATATATATATATATATATATCATAGAAGATCTCTGTCTAAACCATCACATTATCAAGGGAAAACTAGGTAGTGGTCAATTACCTAAAAACAGTTCTGTCTAAAATGGTGTGAGGTCAGAATGAGACAGAACTTAGTACTAACTGATTTATTACTTGTTGTTGTTGGAGATTAAGCTGGCTTCATGCCAGCACGGGCTCTTCCTCATAGAGCAGCTATTACCTGGGCACGCGGTATACATAGCAGTGTGCAGACGGAAACGGGGTGCCTGACCCCGACCCTCGCTACCCGCACACAGACAGAGGAGAATTTGTGTTTCTTGGCAGTTAATAAAATAATAGTAAAAGACATAATGGACTTACATTGATGAATCATATATCGCCGAAAAGGCCAGGAAATTCTACATACAAATATAGATGAGATACATGATCGTGATTAATGGGTAAAGGAGGTCTTTACAAGTACTCCCCCCAAGACAATTATTGATAATTAATAATGAATAATTGGAAGATTTGTATAATGTTAATCACAATATCCCGTTGGTATCAGGAGCCGTCCTTGAGTTCTTGATATCTGTGGTTGTGGGGTGGTCTCGACTGTTGATTCGTCTGGTGGGCTTGCCGGTCGGGCATCATCCTTTGTCCAGCCCCTGGGACGACCTCACCCTCGTTTCGGGAAGATGATTTCTCCTCTTGAGGTCTTGATTTGTGGAGGAGTACTCAGACGTTTACCGGTCTCCTCCCGGGTTTCGTTATCCATTAGGAAAGCTGACTTTAATCTGTCGACTGATACCCAGTTTTCCTGCCCGTGGATGTTGACGAGGTAGGCCTTGGAATTTCTTGTGATAACACGGTATGGGCCTCTGTATGGTCTGGTCAGGGGTGGACAGTGAGCATCGTCCCTCAGGAAGACATGTGTGCAGGTTCCCAGGCCTTCTGGGCTGTAGTTATGTGTCCTGTCCGTGAACATCTTCCGGCGGGGCGCGAACTCCTTCGCTATTTCTCTTAGTCTTCTAAGTGATGCATCTCGGTCGTCTGGTTCTGTAGGGAAGAATTTCTCCGCTACTGTCAGTGCTTCCCCATAGACTTTCTGCAAGAGATTCTTTGCTGTTCGCTTCTGGTGCTGTTCGGAGACGTAGCAGGACCCAGGGCATTAATGAATGGTGGGCGTATGCCGTCATACTGCAGAGTTTTGTCCCAATTAGGCATGCCAGAGAGACCCAGAGTTTTGACAGGAATGCTGGGCCCCTGTCTGTAGTTATGTCGTCTGGCACACCGAAACGATTTATCCAACTTGATAGTAGGGCTTCCGCATAGGCACTTGTTGACGCTTCTGCTATTGGGGTTGCTTCCGGCCATCTTGTAGAATGGTCTATGACTGTTAGGAGGTATCTGGCACCCCTGATTGTGGCAGAGGTCCTAAGAAGTCCACGTGAATGTGCCCAAACCATCTTCGTGGTTCAGGGAAGTCTCTGATGCCTGATTCAGTGTCCTGGGTGATCTTGCTTGTTTGTCACGGTTTGCAGTTCTTTGCCCATCTCTGCACGTCCGTTTTTATCCCGTGCCACACGAACTTCTCAGTCATCAGGAATGCTGTTATACGTCCTGATAGATGGGAGAGGCCGTGGATAAAGTCAAATACCTGCTTCCTTCATGATGCAGGTATCAGGGGGCGGGGGCGGCCTGTGCTGATTTTGCAGAGAAGTGTCGATCCCTGTTCTCCTACTGGCACGTCTTCCCACTTCAGTGCAGTGAGTGCCGTGCGGTAAGCTGGTGTTTCAGGGTCTGCAGCTTGTTCCTTCACCAGGTCCTCATAGTCAATGCCCAGGTGGACTGAATTTATTTCAATCCTTGACAGGGCGTCAGCATTGGTAGTAAGTCTCAGGGGGGTGGTGGGGTCCTGATATGCTAAAGTGGTGGCTCTGGCGAGGGCTGCCTTTATCTGCTCGAACGCCCTCTGCTGCGGCATTTCCCACATCAGTGTTTTTGGGTTCCTGTTCAGCACCTTGGTCAGGGGATACATGATACGGGCGATGCCCAGCACGAATCGTCAGTAGTACGTAGTTGACAATGCAAAGGGACTCCTGCCGGGATTTGATCATCTTTGGTGTAGGGAAGTTTTTTACTGTATCTACCTTGGAGGCCATTGGGGAGACCTTGTGCCCCAGGAAGTCCACATCCTCTACACCAAAGGAACACTTGTCAAATCTGACGACCAATCCAGTCTCCTGAAGGCGTTTCACCATGGTCTGGATGTGTCCCGGGTGCTCTTCAGGGGATCTGGAGATCAGGATATCGTCCACGTAGCAGACACAGAAATGTAGGTCCCCCAAGATGCTGTCCATCAGTCGTAGGAATGTAGCCCGGCGTTCCTGAGGCTGAAGGTGGAGTAGGAGAAGATGTATGTTCCGAATGGCGCGATGATGGCCATCTTTGGGGTGTCATCAGGATGTACTTGCACCTGAAAATAAAATGTAAGTAGATCCATTCTAGTAAAGATTTTAGGCCTGTGTAGGGTTCCTGTCAGGTTCTGCATGTTTGGTGGTTGTTACCAGGTTTAATCGATGCCAGTCCCCACAGCACCTCCATTTGGAGGGGGGACGCCCATGGGCTTGATGCCTTTTTGCAAATACCCATCATTTCCATTTCTCCAAATGCTTGTTTAGCATCCTGGAACTTCTTGGGCGGCAGGTGGTGAAATTTGGCGTGTCGCTGGGCTGTGGTGGTGAATGCCGTGCTTGGCCTGTGTTCCCGGCAACTGGATTCATCCACGTCCTCTGCTGCTGTGGTGGCGCCTTTTTCTGTATATTGCGTGTGTGTCCCCCTCTTTGAACTTCTCTTCTATCAGGCTGCAGGCTGCAACATGTTTGGAGGCCTTGGTGGCCTCGTGGAGTTTATGTGCGATGCTCACCAATTTGTCCATCGGAAGTGTGTCTGCCTCCATAATTTACGCCCTCACCTCCTGTGGAAGGTGCCATAGGAATAATTCTCGCTATAGGGTGATCTCCCTTCTTTGTCACTATATGGTTACATTAAAGGCTTCTGAAGGTAAGCAAGACCATATTGAGTCTGTTAATGGCAAAGTCAAAACCACTGTTTATCGTCACTCCTCGGGTCACCAGTTGTGAGGTCGGAATGAGATGGAACTGAGTACTAACTGATTTATTGTTGTTGTTGGAGATTAAGCTGGCCTTATGCCAGCACGGGCTCTTGCTCATAGAGCAGCCAGTAGAGATGATTTATTACTTGGGCACGTGGTTACATAGCAGTGTGCGGACGGAAACGGAGTGCCCGACCCCGACCCTCGCTACCCGCACACAGACAGAGGAGAATTTGTGTTTCTTGGCAGTTAATAAAATAACAATAGCAAAAGACATAATGGACATACATTGATGAATTATATATCGGCGAAAAGGCCAGGGAATTCTACATACAAATATATACATGTGATTCTCTGCTAGATGAGATACAAAATCGTGATTAATGGGTAAAGAAGGTCTTTACAATAGAAAAAAAAAAAGATTCAAACAGTGATAAATAATTAATTTCAGTTTTGACATTCCTGCAGTGGAACTGTAGTAAAGGTCTACAAACTCGAGCAGAGGAGCCAAAAGTTTTAATGCACGATCATAACCCAGGTATTGTGTGACTGCAAACAATAAAATTGGGAATGAAATATACAACCCTGGACTGACTTTTACCATTCATACTTCTCCACCTCCTCATGAATATGGTGGAACAGCACTAATTGTTAATAAATCACCTGAGCATTCCGTCAATTGTTCTCAGTGCTAATTTACAAGCTGTGGTTATAAGTTCTTCTAGAGAAACCGGCGAAAGTCTGCTCTCTCTCTCTCTCTCTCTCTCTCTCTCTCTCTCTCTCTCTCTCTCTCTCTCTCTCTCTCTCTTCTTGCCTTCCACCGAGTTGTAGATTCACAAAAATTCAAATTTTAGATTTAATAAAACAGCTCACCCTCCTTTCTTTTTCTCGGGTGATTTTAACTCTCATAATCCGCTATGGGGTGGAAATACTTTAGGTAAAGGGTTGGATACTTGATGACATTATCAGCTATAGTGATCAAGCTCTTTTTATTTTTTTTGATGATGGGCTAATGACCGTCGACAATATTCATACTGGATCGTCTTCAGCTATAGACCTAAGTACTAAGTAGTACTTATGCGCTCATCATCTATTTTGATTGCTCATACTTTGGTCAGTAAATGAATAATTCTTGAGTGGCAGCGATCATTATCCCATTCATCTGAAGACGTCAAACATTCTCCTGCCCAAGATTTACTGAAGTGGAAGGTGAAAGAAGAGGATTGGTTAAAATATCATACAAGTTTAAAATTCGACAAAGTTTCTTAGGCGCAATCGTGTTTTCTGTATGAACCGAGGCCCAAGAAGTTTTCAGCCATGACCCGATGGTGGCCTGTTCTATAGCGTTGCCAGACGCGCGCTTATGACTAGCTTCAACTTTAAGTAGAATAAAACCACTGAGGCTAGAGGGCTGCAGTTTGGTATGTTTGATGACTGGAGGGTGTATTTCAATTTGCAGCCAGAATTCTAGCCTCAGTATCTGAGAAAGACAGAAGAAAAAGTGCGGACGGACAGACAAAGCCATCTCAATAGTTCTCTTTTACATTTGAGTCCCACATTGATGCTTATCACTATTTCATAGGTAATTAGATGCCAAAAATTTCTCTATAGACCTTATTCCAATATCTACAGTTAGTTCCATAGACCAGCAGTTCCTTTTCGAAAAGCAGTTACCATAAGAGAGCAATTTAACAGAAATCAAGGTGAAGCAAAAATATAAGTTATAAAAATTGTTTTAATTTACAAATAAACTGAAAAAAATAAAACAATTGACAATAAGAATAATGACTGGCGAATAGGATGATCCTGGTCAAGTTTCAAACCTTGGAAAACTTCGCGTGGACGTTCTCTCTTTCTCAGTCAGAGAACCTGCATATGGTCCA
The DNA here is from genome assembly GCF_015104395.2 of Macrobrachium nipponense. Taxonomy (NCBI): domain Eukaryota; kingdom Metazoa; phylum Arthropoda; class Malacostraca; order Decapoda; family Palaemonidae; genus Macrobrachium; species Macrobrachium nipponense. The sequence continues at coordinate 52,429,108 of NC_087201.1, read as the reverse complement.
CACTATTGCCCCTTATTTTTCGAAACATCAGAAGGATCTGTAACTCATTACACGAAACATATTATAAACTTGAAATGCAAAGAGCTACAAACATAAATGTGTGCATATATGTATGCTTAGTCTTGAAAACAAACCTTGAACGTTAAGTATAAACTATATGGAAATATAAAACCTCATATCAATAGAGGTAACACCAACTTTACTCCTTAAATTATCATTAACGTTCGAAAAACCTGACTGAAGTAAATTTAACTAACGACTTTAAAACGTAATATAAGCCCTCCGACTTATATATATATATATATATACTATATATATATATATATATATATATATATATATATAGATATATATATATATATATATATGGGTTTAGTTGCTAGACACTCGTTATACTAATAACGTAACTATTGTTAAAAGTTTACAAAGCAAATGCACCGTACATATTGCAAACCTTACCTCAACAAATAGCCAGTCATTTAGTTCCTTGATAAAGCAGTGACGAAGGTAGTGGTGATGATGGGAGTCTTCTATAGAGCTCTTGAGTAGTAGGTATTAGGTGTTGAAGACGATGACATTCATCCATGAGAATTTACCTCCAGAGCCACGGTTCTCAATCTAAAATCTGACAGCCTTTGCTTCTTGGCTGTAATAAATTTTCATCAAGTCCGGAGAAGACTGATTTTGTGCTGTAGCTTACGCTGAACTCTCCGTCTCCGTCCTACCTTCTTAAGGTCGCTCACTGCTGACAACAGTTTCTAAGCCTGGTGTTAGGTGGCGAACAACCTGGCAAACTTAAATACGGTTCAAGAATGGCTCGTTACTTCGAAATTGTCGTAGGAGGTAGTTAGCTATGCAAATAAAATGCATTTTCTTTTAATATAAAAAAGAATCAAACTATTCCTGACCAAACATTAATTAACATGAAAACCACAACCAAACTTAATACATATAATATGTAAAAAATCAAATGCGCATTAATGGGCATTTTTCTACAGTTCCATGGTGAAATAAAACTTATGGTAACATTAGGAAATCAATATGAAATATTTTATAAAAATAAAAAAGTCGATCCCCTAACGCAAAGTTATTAGCAACGTAATTTAGCACCCTCCTCCAGAAAAAGGAAGAAATAGGCCAGTGTGTCAGAAAAGTAGAGGGAATCGTGGGTTTATCTAAGTGGCACCAATTCTGTGTGGAAGAAAATAAGAAAATGATCAGGAAAATAGAATCCAATTCTCATTCCGACACTAAAAATTAATGTAATTCCTTTATTACCAATAGTCAAGAGATTATTAAACATTTAAGAAGTAATTTTGCCGATGTCTCTAGTCCAGGCAATTACTCCCTTAATTCTCAAAATATAATGAAATGTTAAGATAGGTTAGATCTTGGAAGTAATAACAATGAAGAATATAATGCAACATTCTCACTAAAAGAAATAAGGGATGCGTTGTCGTCTACTGAGCGTTCATCTCCAGGTGAGGACGCTCTTCTGTGCAAGATTTTGAAGCAGCTTCATGAAAATGCCAAAGGGTTCTCTACTGAAGATTATGAATAGATCTGGGAAATTCTGGTATCCTCCCAAAGAGCTGGAAAACCTCCTTAATTATACCCATTGCCAAATCAAAGAAAGATCTAACAGATCCATCTAGTTACTGATAGTGGAATGAGAGAGTGGAGACTGGACAGCAAAACAGAGAATGAGAAAATAGATATGAAACATAAATCTAAAGGTGGCACTTGGAGAAAATCCCATTCTTTTTTATGGAAACATGCATATATAGTATATATCCAGTGTTTGCTGTCTAATGACAGTAGTAAGTTGATAATATTTTAAAGGAAGCTTTCAGTTTGTTGTTCAATAATTATTGAAAGTAGCATGAGATGTTAATTGTCAATAATACAACATTTACAGCGTACATAGTTGATACAAATCCTAACAACTTTATGTACTAAATTTTATAATAATTCTGATATATATCGTATCAGAATAACTGAACGCTTAATAGAACAAAACTTGGCAGTAATGATTATGGTAGTACTGTAATTATCATGTAAACCATATTAGTAATTTCGTTCCTCATTCTATCTCAACACAAACTGGCACAGGTAGATATGAAGTTATCCTTATATAGCTTTTTATGAGGCAGAATGATATTAGGCTATTTAATTTCAGTAGGATATGCCATGTCACAATTTAAGAACATAAGTGAATTCTAGTTCTAGCCTAAGTCTACTATGTGGCGCCACTAGTAGCATTGTATGTGCAATATGAATATAAAGGACCTTTTATGCAATCAAAATCTGCGTTTATGTACGGTCTCCGATATGGCATCCAAAAGAAGCAAAACACTGCAATCTACACCGAAAGTTATGTTATTTTGATGAAAATGACTAAGGAATCGGGTACGACCATGCCTCTTGTTGAAATTAGTACAGAACGAACTATTAAAATGGGTCTAAATTTGTTTGAAGTCTTCCTGATCATGTTTTATAATTTCACATTATGTTACTCGCGTCACTCAGGATTGAACGTTTTGAGCTCTGGCGGTGTGGATTTTGTCGTGAGCCGTAGTCTCTATCTGTTGGCAAAGAAGAATAATAATTTCAGGCATTATTGTTCATTATTGTATATGTGTCTTAAAAGCCAGAAAATCATTGTAATATATATACATGTAAAATTTAGTGAAATAAACTTTTCGGCTTTGGCTTACTCATTTTTATTATCGAAAATGTTAAACTACATGATATTTTAGGTATCCCGACAAAACGTAAACATAAAAGTAAGAAACTATAATTCAGTTATTATTTCCCTCATTTATAAGATATCAGTAATATTTTTAGTATTTTTTTGAAATAAAAGCAACACATATTCGTAAGAATGAATTTCTACTAACATATATTTTTGTGCTCGCCAAACTTGACAGCTTTGTAACATGATTTTTCCTTAGCATCCAAAGTCCCGTGACGACAAATGAATTCAATGTGCACAAAATTTTCATGGCCTCATGCAAACAACTCCAATTATCTAATTGATGAGAATTTTATATAACCATATACTGTAGTTTATATTCTTTCCAGCATTGGGGTAATGGGAGATGGAAGGCATTCTTTAAGTTTATTACAAGGCTCAATGTTTTTGGCGGAAGTTCACGGCTTGAACAGAGATGGCGGGAGTGGAATTCATAGTGCCAAGTGTTAAATAGTATTTTCTTGGAAACGTTATTATTTTATTAGGTTACGCTAGATATCCAATTCCGTATAGTACGGAATATTACTAGTATGCAAAATCAGAGGGAAAAGACCGACAAAGATTATTGAGATACATTGCTGTCGCTGTCTTGGATATATGGCAACAGTGTATCTACGCAGGCAGGCAGCAGGGCACTATGGGCTAGTAATGGTGGGCGCGTGAGTTTGAACACCTCAAAATGCCTCACAATAATCCAGGTATGTCACTTTTCATCCATGTTTCCTTCCTTCGCACTTCTTTTCCATATTTAGTGGGCATCTTTTACTTTATAGTAGCCGTAAAAGGTCACGTATATCTCAGAAAGTAGGCAATATTGTGCCAAGGAAAATAGCCCCCCACCCTCGTAAACACGACCGAAAATAGCGATAATCAATGAAAACAAACGTCGAAAAAATCCTGTCATTTCCTTATAGAGACCTCAAAAGTTGTCAGGGTCTAGGGCAAAGGACGCCTGCATCCCTCAAACCCAACTACCACCACGAAAAGCCCGATCCACAATTGTGGCTTTGGAAAATTCCCTCAACATCGAACCAAGTTGAGGTTCTCCCAGATCTCGACTTAGGGTTTATTATCGTCTTGGCTTAAGACGAAATTAATGGGCTAAGTTGTCGGAATATGACCAGTCTTATATTCGATCTTTATTATGAGACACACTTTTAGTACATATAAGGAAGAAAATAGGGCCCCATTTAGTACCTTTTTAGGGTAGGCTATCGGGTGATGGTAACCAACCAGGCCTAACTTCTACCTACCTAGCTATACTACTTCCTAAGGTACTAGCCTACGTATACTTACTACTTACGTACCTACCTAGTTGGTATCCAATGCTCGGTTGTAACCTATATATCCTATAGCTTACTATATCTCATAGGTCGACTGTTCAAGGAAGAGAATTTAGGAAAGTACCTAGGTAGGTAGGTAGTCTTTGGCTGGTCTGGATTTAGCTGGGTAGCTGCTTCACTCAGGCAGATCAAGCAGAGGCTTCAAGTTGGCAGTGCTGAACTACCTCATCCTACTATTAGGACAGGAAAAGTCTGAAATGCATGATGCAAATGGCCCATCTCTTTTTGCTCTAGTAGCAGTAACCTCCTACTAGGTAGTTACCTTAGTAGTGCATTTGAAATGATAAGTTTAGAGAATGAAGGGAGCTGCAAGGGGAGACTGCAGGGTGAGAGGTCACAACTTATGGTGGGCAGCTTGTACTTAGAATTGACCCACAACCTTCTCCAAAGTGAGTTACCCCACCCATAACCCCACTTTCCCATCGGTCCCCCTTACCATAGGATAGAGTTCAAGGTTAAATTACAGGTTAATTACAGTCAACCGCTAAAAACTAAAGGAAAATTTTTAATGAGTAATCATGATAGTGACTATAGAAAACTGCAATTTCCAAAGAAATACCCGACGAGCCACTATTATCTAGATTAACTGCTTGCAGAACAACTGGATCAGGCCTTTCCGATGGTTACTAGTGTAATTCGGGGGGTTCAGTTGCAGGCAAAGCCTCCCGGCCAGGTTATAGAACAGCACCCTGAATGAGCTCAGGAAGGTTAGGTCTGGTTAGGCCATGGCTTGGAATTTTAGGAAATGTTAGGTTTGTTTTGGTCTTCAGAACCTAGGTATTCCTGTTGTTCTATGCGCTCCCTTAACTTATTGGCACAGGATATTGGTATGGCAGCCGTATTCCTGATTGCGATAGATATTGGTACGGCAGTGAATTTCGCTTGCATCAATTTCAGACTTCCTGCCGTACAAATAACATAGTGTAGTGGGGGTACGTCAGATTCTGTCAGTGGTGCTGTATTACGCTATTGACTTGCTGTAGGTATGGCAGTTTGCTAATCATGCAGCAGTTGCCGTACACTGTTGCTAAGAGCTATATATGTATGGCACTAGAAGATCAGCGACAGTAGTAGTAATAGTCAAACTGAATTGTTTCGCTGAACATGTTCAATTCAAAATGTCAAAGTGAAACACCATACTGTCATCATACTGTCATCAACATTTTGACAGTAAATGAAAATATAAAAAATCACAATAATACTTACATCTATTTAGATTTTGACTATATACATGAAAAATAAAACTAAACTAATCTATCTGTGTACTTCATATCCTCTTTGAATCTCCTCTGAACTGTGTAATAATACATCAGTTTTTGCCGAAAAACAGGTGTTTTCAGGTTTCAACAAGCTGAAAACAGCAATAGACATCTATGAAGAGTCAAACTTCCAGAAATTGTATATCCATAGGTCACAAATGATTGAATCGGCCCTGTAAAGAGCTTTGAGAGATTCAAAGAAGCCTTGAAGTACACAGAAATTGTGCTCTGCTGTATTCATGGTAGTAAGGAAAACTACCAAAGTCGATCCTCTGGTAAATGGCCTAATCAATCGTAAGTAATCATCCAAATCAGGTCTATACAAACAGCATGTTTCCCATATTGGACACTACTGACTGCTGCACTACCTTACTAGCTAAGCTTCAAATCTTTGAATCTCCTCTTCGGACGGTTCGGAGCTCTACTTAGTCCCATTGGTCATTGTTTTTTTCTGCTGTGGTAAGGCCTACCGAACAACAGGAACAATAGGGCAACACAATTAAAATAATGATTTCTGTAAGCCCAGTTATTTGATTTCATTAACTTTCAGACTAAATTAAAAAGGACTTTTTGGTTTTTCCAAGTTTTTTTTTCTTGCTCCTGTCAAAATGTAAAGGGTAGTTACCTTTACATAGGGATGTAGCTTGCGAATATGAGCTGGAACAGCTATGTAAACTAATTGGCAAAGTAGTAAACTACTGATAGGTAGGGCTTCCGGAAGCCCTGCCCACTTGTCAGTCTGAAGTCAACTTTGCTTCTGGCTGCTGTTGAATTCAGACATCTTTCATGACTCTCTGACTAAACTTTAGTATTCATTCCACTTTCTAGGTTGTGGACTGCTTTGCAGTTGTTTATCACAAATACAAGACTAAGGTCTTACATAAGAAAGTCCCGCCCACTCATCAATCTGCACTCCACTTTGCTTTTGATTGATGTCATGAGAAGACTGTGTTTTTCTGCCTGACTGCCATTCTCCGAATAGTGGGGGTTTGGTTCTAAGGGAGTGGTTTCCCCTTTTGCAGTCTCCTACTGCTTCGTCAGTAGAGAGCCAGTAGAGGGGAGCAAATGACTGTTACGGCTACTCTCCAGTGCCCCCCTTTTCCTCGGAGGGGGAGTTGTCCTCAGAAGGAGACACTCCTCTGGCCAAAGGGGGATTGTCTCACCTAACCCAACTTGTCTTGCAGATGTTGTGGAGCTAGAGGGGGTTAGGGAGTTATGGTCATCCGTAGGCCTCTCTGGGGAGCAGAGTGTTTCAGGATTGATCACACACTTGAAGGCCTTCCAGTAACCGTTTCCACCATGGCTGTGATGACTGCCACGGTTATGGTGTGTACTGGTTCGAGGGCCACATATACTTTGTTGATAACACTGCACTTGCCTTCGGTAGTGTGCCCACAAGTGTTACCCTTTACTTTATCATCCCTTGGTGATGCCCTTCTGAGCACCCTGCTGCCCAAGGCCAGCCTTGGCTGAAAGAAGAAGTCAAAGAAAGTGTTCATCGTCGTCAGCTTCTTCAAGTGCTGCCACCTCCTCCCCTTATACCTCTGAAGCTAGCAAACAAAGGAAGAAAGTTGCCTCATTCATCTGTAATAAGTTCTGTAGGGCCTCTTGCAGCCAGCCTTCCCCCACGGAGAAGGCTGGAGGGTTTCCCGCTAGCGGTACTCCTAGTACTGCAGCTCCTGATGCTGATTGCACTATAGTATTTCCAAAATGACCAGACTCTGGCAGGATTTATAACTACAGCAGAGAGATAAAACCATTTCTCCCATTACAGATATGAAATATCTTTTCCGTTACACAGAATTCTAAATCAGTTACGTAGGTTCATGATTGATAAAGTTTTTTTATGCAATAACAGGAAACGGAATCAGATTTTCTATCAACATGGCATCTCATTTTGGTACTGTTGCCAATATTTCAAACAGCTCCACATGTGTTTGAATCCATGGATAAGCAAGCTGCTTAAAACTGTCTCCAGGGGACACGTTTAGTGGTTGCGTATAATGTCTGGAGGCATTTCTCCTTTCTACAAATATCTTGATTTCTTAATATTGTAGGTATAGAATAAATTGGTCAGCAAGGAATTATAAAATAAAGCAAAACAGAGTAAGTTTGACGATTGAGAAAATAAAAAATCGTAGACAGGCAAATCTCTCTCCCTCACAAAATAATAGATAGGAAACAGTGACTGAATATTGCTTGAATATGATATGGCAACAAAGTTTTGGCCTGACTGAAGTGTAGAGTGACCTTGACACCGACTTACAAGTCATTCCTGGTCATCTCACAGCCATGGATGACATCAACTTAACAGCTGAAAAAAAGCAATCTTCTACAAAATAAATAGGTATTTCATTTATACAACTTCCCTTGTGGTTACATATAGCTGTCGTCTCCTGACGTCACGGCAGAATTTGAAATTCGCGGCAGCGCTAATGGTTTGACAGGTGATCCCTCTACTCCCGCCCTCTACCGGGTACCAGGAACCATTTCAGCAATATGTCAGAAGTTTCCTGCCGTCGGAACCGATAACATGGTTCCTCTGCTGGTTGGAATTTGGAATTGATCATCTTGGTTTTTCTCCTTTTGGTGATGTACCTTAAGTTTTCTGATCTTTTTGCTAGCAGTGCTAGAATTATTTTGGTTTTGAAGAATTGTTGTCCTTTTTAGGAATTTATTTTGTTTTGTCACGATGTCTGACACTGGCTCTATTCAGTATAGGGTGTGTAGTAGTGGGTGTAAGACTAGACTTCTTAAAGCTTCACTTGATCCTCATAAAGATTTATAAATTGCTTTATAATACACATTTACATTGTGCATAAATACCTGCCCCATAATTTATTTTGCCATGTAGATCATGAGAAATGGAAGGAAGTAAAAAATGTTGAAAATAAGTAATTTTGATTTAAAGAGTATTTTTATATTATACAAAAGTATTGTTGAGTGAAATTTGTACACCATAAACTTTCCAGGGGTTGATGTTGATACTAAGCTTTGTGTTTCTGACGATAACATGTAGTAATTTGGGTCTCTCCTATTAGCTCTACTTCCCCTTTCACTGACTATCATAAGATTTTTAAACATTGACTTGAAGTAAAAGTGACTTAAGCTGGTTAGAGAATGAAATTGAGTTAAGTGACAGTGCCCTGCCTTGGAAATCCCCAGGTAGATGCTCAGTTTGCCTACATATGTATACAGTGGTTTTGTACAGTACACAGAGTATAAGCAGGAATGTCAGGTAAGTTATACATGGAGAACTTTTTGTATTGTTTTTCTCTTTGCAGTTAGTTTTAGTTTTTTTTTTTTATTGCAGATAAGGAGTTGACTGATGGAAGTAATACTGTGTTTATTGATGCTACAGCTCTTGGTGAGCTGTCCACCCAGTTAACTCAGCATGACTTAGAAACATTAGTTGGTTTCAATATTCAAGCTGCTGAATTTGAGGCACTACAAGAAGATATCCCAGAGGCTCATGTAAGAATAGTTTTTATTTATCATGCCCCATTAGCTTTATTAACTGTGATGTGTTCCATTTTTAGTATACATAATAATAACAGAAATTTGCTTACTGAATATTTTATTACCTTCAGTTTCACCATGGCACATAAAAACCTCTTATGATTATGCAGTATTTCTTAGTGTCTAATTCCCTTCATGTAGGTGATTTGGGATGAATCTTACATACTGTTAAAGATAGCTTATATCTCTGCCCTGATAGGCGAGTGGGCACTCAAACAAAGGAAATGATTGATTGGCTGCCTAAATGACTATCTTTTGTATGCTCGTTCTCCAGAAAGTGTGTTTCAAATGTTTTAGCTATTGTCAGGATTCTCTCTCCTGCCATAGTATATAGGCGCTCTGGTATTCCATGTTTTTTGCTTTTACGATACTGTATGTTTATTTTTACATGATTTTATGTAACTTGACTTTGCATCTGTTTAGGTCAAAACATGTATAGTAATATGTACCTCATTGTTCATACGTAGAAGAAACTGTCGGTCAAAACAATAGGATAATCTTCTTGCGCCAGCTAGAAACCAGTTAAAAACAATCAAAGATTGTAAAGCAAGGAATCTGTGGCATCTGGCAACTCATGCGTATACGAGGTGGAAGCTGGTCACCGACCAGGCACAACCTCATGACACACTAGTCTTTCTTTGACCGCCTTGGAGAGTAATCGCTTTTGCTCTCCTCCCAAGCTGGTAGCTTTGTTTACAAATTATTTCTTTTTGTTTCAGTGTGTTTGTGTATGTGGAGGGTTTTTCGCTTCCTCGTTTGGATGTTTCAGCATCTCCTTCTTCCAGAAGTGTTCCCCCTTGCATCCGTTCTACTGCTGCTGTCTCCTTCCCTATCTTCCATCGATTTGTCATTGGAAGTATCGGGAGTTGCACAGGATGAGATTATATTTAATATAGCCCCCTCTCCCACTGGATCTATTGTCCTTCCTGAGAGGGAGGAGCTTCGCCTTCTGTTTCCTTCATTTCAGATTCCGAACTCCAATATGTCCATGAAGTTTCTTCATCCTTCTCTCGTGCGGCATAGAAAGTATTATTCCACTAATGTGATTCAGCTGATGTCCCGTCACCTTAATTCAGACGTGATCTGTCTTAAGCCTGGTTTGACCCTGGATCAGGTTAGGTCTGAAGGTACGTCATTTTCATAACAAGAGGCCTTGCTATTGAGGCTACTGCCTCTTCCATCGTTGGAAATATCGGGAGTTGCACAGGATGAAATTATGTTTAATATAGCCCCCTCTCCTGCTGGATCTATTGTCCTTCCCAAGAGGGAGGAGGCTACGCCTTCTGTTTCCTTTATTTCAGACTCTGAGCTTCAAAGGGTCCATGAAGTTTCTTCCTCCTCTCTTGCGGCATAGAAAGTACTATTCCACTAATGTGATTCAGCTGATGTCCTGTCACCTTAATTCAGACGTGATCTGTCTTCAGCCTGGTTTGACCCTGGATCAGGTTAGGTCTGAAGGTACGTCATTTTCATCGCAAGAGGCCTTGGCTATAGAGGCTACTGCCTTTCCCATCTTTCAGGCTGTGGCTGAATTTGTGGTTCACTGCGGTAGCCAGGATAGCTTCGGGTTGAGCAGAGGGAGGTTTAATTAGTTCTTCCTCCTTTGTCAGGCTATTGCAGTCTGGTGCTAAGGCCATTTCATATCAAGGCCACCTTAGTGCTACTTTGTGGGTCAACCCTCTCCTAGCCAGGAGGGATGCGGCCTTGTAGAAGGTGGCGGGGTCTGTAGATCTGGAGTCCTTGTCGGCTCTCTGTAATGGGGATCTTTTGTTGTAGCTTCTTTTCCTAAGAGCTCATTTGGAAGATGCGATCGACCGGCGGCGAGCAGATATCATGGATAGGATAGTGCATTAGGTGGTATCCAAATCGGATGCTTGTTCTTTTCCCCCCTCCTCCTCTGCAACGGCAAACAAGGTGGACCGCTCCTGTCAAGTTGTCCTGGAGTTTGACTTCTGTGAGCATTACTCTGTCTTTTTCTCCAAGTCAAGACAGCAAAAGCGTCCCTTTTAATCCTGCCCCTTCAAAGCTGAAGGAAGGGGCAGAGGGGGTCAGTTGGTAGAGTGGGCCCCTCACCCTCTCCGTTGCCACAGGTAGGGGAATGCTTGACGGGCCATTGGGCCAAATGGCAGCTGCGTGGAGAGGAGAAATGGGTAGTTGATGTTCTTCGGGTGGGGTATCTACTACCCTTAGACTTCTCTCCCCCTCATTCGGACAGACCCCTTCCCAATCCGACCTATGCTCATGGCTCCTCGAAGTACTTGGCTCTTCAGGAGGAAGTGTTGGAGAGGTTGGACAAAGGGGTAGTGGTGATCGACCTTTCCACTCTAAATGACTTTGTAAGGAGGACAAGGTTCAGATGGAGACGCCCTGGACAGTTTTGGCAATGATAAGAGAACAACTTCTTGCTGTCAATAGAATTAAGGATGCCCATTTTCAGATTCCAATCCATCCTTCATCCAGGAAGTTCCTTCGCTTCAGTCTGGGAGAGCAAGTCTTCCAGTTCAAGGTCCTTTGCTTCGGATTGATTACAGCCCCTCAGGTGTTCACAAGGGTCTTTGCCCTAGTCTCGACGTGGGCTCGTGCTCGAGGGATTCGCCTGTTGAGATACCTCGACAACTGCTGGTCTTGGCAAGCTCCAGGGAGAAACTACTTCAAGACAGGGATCACCTTCTTCAGCTTTGTCGGGAGCTGGGCATAGTAGTAAACCTGGAGAAGTCCAATCTGGTTCCCAGCCAGAGAGCTCTCTACCTGGGTATGGATATAGATACAGCAGCATCGAGGGATTTTCCGTCAGACCAGAGGTTGAAGTTCCGGTTGTTGGCACGATTATTCCTGTCACAGTCCGAACAGCCAGCTCACCAGTGGTAGGTCCTTCTGGGGATTTTGTCTTCTCCAGAGAAGCTGGTCCCTCAAGGTTGTCTTCACCTTTGGTCTCTGCAGTGGAGACTGAAGACTTCTAATCTCCGGCGGGGTATTCCCCTCTCCAGAGTTCCTGTATCAGAAGAGGTGAGGAAAGATCTTCCTTGGTGGTTTGATGACCAAAATCTCATGGTGAGAATCCCTCTATGTTCACCCCCTCCAGACTGTCTCCTGTTTTCATATGCTTCCATTGACGGTTGGAATGTGGAGGAGAAGCTGTTTCACGTCAACATTTTGGAGTTGAAAAACAACTTTCTTTGGTCTGCTTGAGTTCCGGTAGAAGGTCGTTCAAATGTAAACAAACGGGGTTCTGATGTCTTGCCAGCTCCATTTAATGACAGTCAAGTTGCATCAGTGGGGGATCAACAACTCATTGGAGCTGTCTGCTAGTTGCATTCAGGGCCAGAGGAATGTGGTGGCCAACAAGCTGAGTGGTCGGAACTAAATCCAGGGCACAGAGTGGTCGCTGCATCAGGACGTGGTGGACAGGCTTTTTCATGCCTGGGTAAGGCCTATGCTAAACCTCTTCGCCACTCACTTTTAGACAGGAAGCTGGAGGTTTACTATTCAGTGGTCCCGGATCCTCTTGCTCTAAGCAGAGGATGCTTACAGCATCCTTGGGACAGTCCCTCTGTTTTGCCTGATCTGTCAAGTTCTGAACAGAGAAGTGAGTTCTCAAAATCTCAGGATGACCTTAGTGGCACCTGTGTGTCCTCAACCAGAGTGGTTCCTGGACCTTCTGTCTCTTCTGTCAGGTTCCAAGAGAAATTCCTCCATGGCACAGCACCTTTGCCAACCTCATGCAGAAAGGTTTCACCAGTCAGTAGAGTCCCTGTCTCTTCACGGCTGGAGACTTATCAAGTATCTCCTCTGAGTGAGGTTTTTCTCAATAGGCTGCATGATGGATGTCCAGCTATCTCAGGAAATCTTCATCAGCAGTTTACCAGGGGAAGTGGGCAGTCTACTGTGATTGGTGTCGTAGACAGGGTTTTTCTCCACTTGCTTCTGTTCAGCCGATAACAGATTTTCTCATCTTCCTCAAGATTTGAACAGTCTTTCTGTTTCAGCTATCAGAAGCTACAGAGGGGCCTTGGACTTGGTGTTGCGCTTGAAAGATGTGCTTATATCTTCATCCTAGGAAGTCTCCTTGTTGTTCAGGAGTTTTGAACAGTCCTGTTCTCCAGGGCAGCTCTAGCCTTGTGCGTGGGATCTTTCTCTAGTCCTAAGAAGTCTCACTCGAGCTCCATTTGAGATATGACTCTAAAGACAGTTTTCCTGTTGGCTGTGGCTTTTTTTTTGAAGAGTTGGGGAGCTTCATGGCCTAAGTTATGATGTTAAACACACCGCTTCTGTTCTCGCTCTTTAGTTTTTGCTCCTATGCAGTTGCGTACTCATACATGGGACTCACCTGTGCCTTGTTCTCCTAAGGACGCTAAGCGCCAGAAGCCCTGTGCTAGTCACCGTCACCTATGCACCTGCCTCATCGTGAGGCTCCCACACCTGAGAGCCCAGTCCCAGGTGCACTCCCATCACTAGCTTGCAGGCATGCAACCACCTCTCACTCCCATGCTTCCTGCTCTTGTTCCTGCGCTTCCTGTTCCCGCTCCTGTTCATGTACCTGTGACTGCTATGGGCTTGCAACACTCGTTGCATTCTTCTTCTGGACACTCCTCTCATCAGCAACAACAAGCTCCTGCTTCATAATTGGACAACCCCTTTCTCGCTCCATTCAGGGGTCAACTTACAGAGATCCTCAATTATATCAGGAAAGCTCCTCCTGCAGGAGATACCATCGAGACTGCTACTGACCTATCTCCGGTTTCATCAGAAGACGAAGAGGGTGCAGAACGAGACTGCACAACCTAGGGCATACACGTCTCTTCATTGTTCCTTATGTCGAAGACTCGGCACAATTTTTTCTCTTCCCAAGATGGTACTTTCTATCTCGTCTAAGAAACCCATGAAGGTTGTCACAGAGTGGCTCTCAATGATGAGAGAGCAAGGGAAGGGTACATTTGCACATCCTCCCTCGCATTTGATCAAGAGAACCTATGGGCCTTTCCTCTACCGAATAAACCCCCTCCCTCAGAGTCGCTGCCTCCTCCCAAGGGACATCTCTAGTTTCTTCAACTCGTCTCATCACAGAGGCTTCACTCTGGCCAAGATTTTCTTCTGTTCTGCAGAATTGAACAACTTCATGAAGAAACTTTTTAACGTGTTTGAGGCATTCAGTTTCCTGGACTGGACAGTGGGAGCCCTCACTAAGAAGATTGAAAACGCCAAAGGATTAGATGACGCCATTACTGCAGACCTTTTCACTGTGGTTTCGTGTGCTGATAGAATCGTTCGAGACGGCTCTTTGGAACTTGCGTCTCTTTGGTGTTTATTCGCTTCACCAGGGGTTATGTCATTGCAGAAATCTGCCTAGTTTTTCTTGCCTCTGGACCATTTTCATCTCTCCTCAGGCAATGGTAGAGCAGATTGCTTTGGACCTGCAGAAGAATTCTCATTATCTTCTGATGCAGTCATCACATCGCCCCAAGACTTCTTTGACGGTACCCTTTCGTCAGAAGTTCATCTCTGCTTCAGTAGCGCCCCTTTAGTGGGAAGAGAGCCCAGTCTAAGCCCAGGCCCTGCTGCAACCTGTGCTTTCAATCAAAGTCCCTCAAGAAGCACGCCTCCTCCAAGTCCCAACCTAAGACGTGAGCCAGAAGTCCTTCATGGCCCAGTGGGAGCCAGACTTCTCTCGTTCTGGGAGAAGTGGCATAGCATAGGAGCAAAAGCATGGATTGTCAGGGTATTAAAGAAGGGCTATTGCATCCCGTTTATAGAGATGGCATACTCAAGAGGCTCAGAGAGGCATGTGGCTCTTTTGAAGGAAGTATCTACCCCTTCTGAAGAATGCAATAGAAGAAGTAGATGTCCACTTCCAAGGCTTCTACAATCACCTATTCAAAGTTCTCAAGGCATCAGGGGGCTGGAGACTGGTACTAGACGAAAGTGCCCTCAGTCGCTTTGTAGAAAAGACCAAGTTGAAGATGGAGACGAGCCAGTCAGTCATGGCTTCCATTCATACGGGCGACTGGATGATCAAGCTTGATGTGCAGGATGCATATTTTCACATCCCTGTTCATCCAATGTCCAGGAAAGTACATTAGGTTTGTTTTCTAAGGGCAGATCTTTCAGTTTCAGTCCTTAAGCTTCAGCCTCTCCACGGCTCCTCAAGTATTCTCTCGACTCCTCTCTCTCTTGCCAAATGGCTTCATCTATTAGGCATCAACATCAGTCTTTATCTAGGCGACTGGCTTCTTCGTTCCCCATTGAAGGAAAAGTGTGTGAAGGACCTTCAGACAATGCTCCAACTCAAGAATTATGCATCCTCCTAAATCTCCAGAAGTCCCAGTTGGTTCTAACTCAGGAGGTTCTTTATTTGGGGATGATTCTCAAATCTTGGACTTCTCAGTCTTTTCCTTCCCCCAAGAGAGTTGCAAATTGCATTCAGACAGTCAACAGCTTCCTCTCTTTCTTGATGTGTTTGGCCCTTCAGTGGATGAGTATAGGAATGCTTTCTTCAGTCAAGACCTTCGTTCCATTGGGCAGGTGCACATGAAAAATCTCTGATTTTCCTCAAAGCCAACTGGGACAGGGAGACTTAATTGGATTCTATTTTCTTTCCTATCACTCGCGATAAAGTTGGATCTGCGGTGGTAGCTTCCAGACAAGATTTTCATTGGGAAGATCCCTTCTTCATCCTAACCCCAATATGGACTTCTACTCGGATATCTCGGATCTAGGCTGGAGACCCCTTCTAAGGAATAAGAGGTTTCTGGAACATGGTCTCCAGAAGAAACAAATCTCCACATCAATATCAAGGAATTGAATGCCATTCATCTGGACCTACTTCATTTCTCTTCATCTTTGCGTAACAAGACGGTGGGTTGTGCATGCAGACAACACCACAGTCTTGTTGTATATCAAGAAACGGGTACGCACTCCTTTTCCGCCATCATACGGCAAAAGAACTGCCTTTATGGGCCCATCAGAATTGAGTGATACGCGTCAGAGCAAATTAAATGTTGTGGCAGATGAGCTGAGCCATCGGAGACAAGACCTTCCTACCAAATGGACCCTGGACGACAGGAGATTGTGGGGCATGCCCCTCGTAGATTTGTTTGTAATATCAGGGAACAACCGTCTTCCTCTTTTCTGCTCTCCAGCCCTGGATCCTCTGGCTTGGACGACGGACGCTATGCTGTTAGACTGGTTGGGTTTGGACCTCTATGCCTTCCCTCCCTTCAGATTGGTCAGGTTAGTCCTAAACAAGTTTGCATCTCACAGCAAGGTTTCAATGACTCATCGCTCCATTCTGGCCCATGAAGGAATGGTTCCCAGACCTTCTTCATCTTCTGGTAGACTTCCCGTGGCTGCTTCCCCAAAGACCATGGCTACTCAGACAACCACATTTCAGGAGATACCACTAAGAGTTGTCCACTCTCACTCTGACAGGCTTCAAACTGTCAGGAAACTTATCAGAGTGAAAGGATTTTCAAGAGCAGCTTTTGAGGCTATTGCAAAGTAAAAATTACTTTTAAAATTTTATGTATTCATTCATTCTCAAGCTGAAAGCTGCTTCAGCCAGCAATCTCCAATCTTTTTAAGGGTTACCATTGTTTCACAGTGGAACTGCAGTCTAACATATTGTAGTATATTATGAAAAAATGTCCAAAAACAAGAATCAAAGGTAAAACTTTTAAAAAATCAGAAAATTTAGTGCAAACTTCAAAGTTGAGGAAAATTTATTAACATTTCTCTGGAGAGTCATTTGAAGTGATTTTTTTGTTTGTTGCAGGTCGTAGATTCAAGTGGTGTATTGATATCAGATGGCGTCACCGTTGGTAACATTGTGGAGGTTGCTGGTGCTGGTGGAGGCATTGTTGATGAAACACAGCATCTGGAGGCTCACACTCATGACCAGCCCATGGAGGTTGATTCTCTTGCAGACCAAGCACAAGTTATTGGTTAGTTTTTAAAATTTTATTGGAGCTTTTGTGTTTTTTAAGCTGATCTGGCCAGTATATTTTTATTTTTACAGTAATCTCTTTATTATCTGGAACTTGACATTACCAAGCGTGCCTGGACCAGGGAGCAAAACCCCAAAGATGTATATCGTATATAGTACTTTGTTATGCCTGACTCACGTATTGTGCAACCTCCAAATTTTCACCCTTAAAAAATTAATTTATCTATATCTTGTTTATTATGCGAGTTCCATTTTTTGAGAGACCAAATTACAGTAGACTAACCTGTTTTCCTCCATCTCTTTATCTATCCCATCTCCTAGTTAAATAAGTTGAAATATAAAAGAGTGATAAAAGTATCATTAGTAATGCAATGCATACTCGTTGCGTAAACATATACACATAAACAGTGAACAAGAAGCAGCTTGAACGTTGCTATGAACAACTATAAATTGAACATTGCTATGAACAACCAAATTGGATAACAACAGCAGTTTTGCCTGCATTTCAACCATCATACAGTAGTAAATAATTACAGTAGGGCCTCGATAATTGCGGGGGATAGGGCCCAGAACCCCCCGATGTTATCCTGGTACCCCCCCCCCCCCCTGTAAAAATTGCTTTAAACTGCATACTTTAATAATTAACCCCACCAAGACCACTATTCCAATGTTTATAACTGCCTACTTTAGTTCAAGCCCCAAATATGTCTTCAACTATCACCTTAGACTAAATTCAAGACAGTTTCAAAGTTATATTACATTAGCCTTAAAAATATATGGAGTATACATACTACTGTACATATGTAGCCTACTAGCCTATGGATTACAGTTAGAAGCCTACATACGCATGTGCCATTACGTACTCATGTGGGGCTCCTTTGTTTTTTTTTTTGTTTTTTTTGTTTTTTTTTTTTTAGAAGAAAAGAGAGGGAGAGAGGTAAAAGAAATATCAAAATTATGTAAATCATATGGGTAATCAACAATCTATGATAAAGATGGCTACGATTTTGCAGTGCAATCGGAAGAATAATAAAGATAATGTTACCAGCAGCATGCAGTAAAACATCTCTTCCCCTCCCTCTTCACAACACTTTAATATATTACGCATAATAACCTTCATCTGACGTTTAGGCTTCTTTCCCATAGGTGCAAAAGAATCAGTACTTTTGGATGCCACATAATTAACTCATTTATGGGTACAATTTAAAGAACGCGGCAAACACCACTTCAGTAACATAAAACAAAACGGCTCCCTTGTTTACTTTATGCCTTTTTTGTTTGTGTGTGTGTTTAAGTTATATGTCTATAATGTCACAAATCTTTTATAAATTTTCCTATCTTCAATTTCCCCTTAATCAGATCAGCAAACAAAAGTATATTACCTAACCATTCCTTTCTATTTTCATGATTTGGCTGCTGCACCAAACTAAAAGTACATAGTATATCTATTTTGTGAATGAACCTATTTATGATAAAAAAAACATGATTTACTGTAATGATTACAGCACCCAACTATAATATTAATGTATAAACAGCAAAATACAGCAATGAAAATTATTTTTGTCTTTTGTTTACGTTTAGAACCAGCTGATGGGACGTTTATTACCGAAAGAATTATTTTGGAAAACAATTTAGTTGCTAAAAGAAACTAATTTATTAATGGAATTATTATTATTTTTAACTTTGTAAATAATGGTTTATGATATGATACAGTAATTTCATATTTCATTTTGAGAGAGAGAGAGAGAGAGAGAGAGAGAGAGAGAGAGAGAGAGAGAGAGAGAGAGAGAGAGAGAGAGAGAGAGATAGCAACTTGAATAGCTTGAGAGAGCAGCTTAGGACGAGAGTAACTGTTGACTAGTTTGAGAGAGCAGCTTAGAACGAGAGTAACTGTTGACTAGCTTAGCTCGAGAATAACAATGAAATTTGTATTTTAAATATTTTTCTGGTGATAGAAATGAAACATTGATAGTGATAAGATATTCTCTTGTATACTGTTATAATATGTGATAATCATTGAGTCAACTATAAAAGTTGTATTGAAGCACAGTTTCGTAAATCACTGAAAGAATGAAAATATGGCAACACATTTACCTACAAATGGCGGGGACCATCTTGTTCTTTTATCATGATAATAATAGATCAGTATTATAGTTTTTTTTCTGTAAGTGATGAGAGAGAGAGAGAGATTTTGCTATTTACATTCATAGTATTTGAAAATTTGTAAATAAGTTTATCCTAAAAATGCATTTAGTCATGAAAAGAAGATGAAAACACTGTATGATAAAATTCGCGATTTCGTTAATTTTCTGGGATATACGTAGTAATTGGGCTTCACAAAAAAGTAAGTAAAGTGATTTATGACAGAGTTTAGAGGATACTTGTGTAAAAATACATCGGTAGTTTGTAGAACGGTGTAACCACTATCACATTGTGTAAAAATAGTATGTACGAACGAGACTGCAGGTTTGGTGACGTCACGGTTTTGGTGACGTCATGGTCATACGTATTTTTTGGTGAATGAATATACATTTACGATCAAAAATAGTTACTGTACTGCTTACAGTACCATACTGTAATATTAATGTAATCACATCAAAATAAAGTAATCAGTGTACTATACTGTAAACTTGTAAAGTGTATTTTTGTCTTTTGAAAAATGTATTCCCAAGGAATTATTCCTTGAAGAGGCTTTTTATTGTGAAGATATGCCAATAATATATAAGATATGCATTTTATCATGAATTTATGACAATAATACATAAGGTAAAAATGGTTTTATTACTTTACTCTTCGATCGCAAACAACAATACGATAATCTATGACAATTATCGTTTGTATGACTGCAGTTTTCAGAGAAGTTGATTACGTTATACCAAAACAATAATGAAGTTCGAATTGAAAATTAATGTTCTAAATGTTATTATGTACTACTGTAATTACACTACTACTATTAACATTTCTAAAAGGTTAAGAATGACAAAAGGTTGCTCTGAAGTGTAACTCAGTGTTTACATTTCTGCTGGCCACTCAACTACAAGTTGATGTCAATGATGTGGAATTATTCCATGAATAGGCTATATATTATGAGGATATGCCAATAATATATAAGGTGAGAATGGTTTTATTACTTTTATTGTCAGTTAATATCATAATGTGAATCTGTTTATGCATTTGCTGGTTATCGGAACAGGATGAGGCTTAGCCTACCACGGACAAGCCTGCGATGCTGCGATTCATACCAGTGATATAGACTGAGAAGTGGTCCAAGGAAAAACCCGTGATTAACTGAATCCGTGATTGCTGATCCGCGACTAAGCGAGACCCCACTGTACCATAGTTGTGTTACAAATGATGTTATGTAGAAGAGGACTGATATATTTTTTCACACTATATGTACCCTTATTGACTATGGAGAAAAGATCTGCAAGGAAATATACTGTTAAATTTAAATTGCAAGTTGTCGCTGAAGCTGAGAAAACAATATTCAAGCTGCTAATGACTTAAATTATCGTGCAATGGCAATATGGATGAAACTCCCATAAACTTTGATATGCCATTAAACTCAGCTGTAAATAAAATTGGGGATAAAAGTATTTTAATCAAAATTACAGGGCACGAAATAACACGCTTTTCTGTTGTTTTCATGCCAGAAAAAGATAAATATGTAAAGCTTCTATCATGAAATCAAGTTAGATAGTCAACGGAATCTGTTGATTTAAAAAAAAAAAAAAAATGCTTCCCAGTGCCATCTATTAACAAAAATATAACTAAATTTAGTTCACAACGAGATGTATTCAAAGTCACAATTTGACTTAAAAACACTTTGTTTAATGAAAAATAACCTTGTTATATATAAACAGTATCTAGAGAGTCATTACGCTAACTAAAAGCAAGAAAATCACTCTAAATTGAGTTAAATATGTCGAAGTAAACTTTCATCATAATTGCCCTCAGCTGATTTCCATACCGAAACATTGATCGCTATGCTTGTATTTTATACATGGAGTCCCCGGTTAAAGGCAATCCTGTTTTTTGGTGCTTGTCTAGCACCATAAAATCAGCGATTTATGGTGCCATAACACACCGATTTTCAGTTATCAGAGGTGCCATTAACTGGTTATCAGCACCATAAATCACTGAGTTTCAGTTAATGGCAGTTGTCTTTAAAAGATCCATGGAAAAGATGCTTATTCATTATGTGTGTATTTTACACGTATGTAATACAATACTAATACTATGTGAATATTACATATGCAATATATAATCTTGTGTATGATGCGACCCCCTGAAAATTATCTTCAAATTTGTCTTCAAAAGTCACATGATACAAGAATATGTATGGTATATAAATTTTAAAAGATGTTGGAAAACACTCTGATGGTTAACAATAGTACTGCACAACTTCAGGAAAATCTTGGTAACATTGCTAACACTCATAAACAGATGAGAAAGTGTTTTTGGAGGAGTTTCCAATGTGGGGGGATCGGTTGAATGGCTGGGAGCAGGGGAGAGGAGGAGCAGTAAGTCTGTGTAGATGAACTAACTCAGAGAAGGGGTTATTTTGGAAGATGGATGGAGCTGGGGAGCAGCCTCCCTGGCTGGGACTGGGAGTGGGAGGGATGTAGTGTTGGAGGGGTGAAGAGGGCTAGTATACTTGCACGGTTTCCTGTTTTTATGTTTATGGTAATTAATATTAAAGGCTATGCACAGTATTGTACTACACCTTGTAATGAAACACATCAACCACAAAGATGATATAGAGCAGGGGTGGGCAAACTTTTTAGTGCAAGGGCCACATTAAAAAATTCACAATTTATAGGGCTGCATAGTATATTAACCCTTAAATGCCTTTTAGACGTATTAAATGTGGACAAAAATTGTATATTGGGTGCTTAACCCTTAAACGCCGACTGGACGTATTTTACGTCGACATTTTCTGTCTCTCGGGTGCCGACTGGACGTATTTTACGTCGACATACAAAAGTTTTTTTAAAAATTCGCAGAAAAATACTTTTAGGCCTACCAGCCGAAAACTCTTGAATCACGCGCCTTGGGGGATGCTGGGAGTTCACGGATCAAGGTGTTGTTTTGTTTACAATCGTTACGCAGGCGCGCAAGCGCGAATTTCTTTCTTGCCGCTCTAAAAAGTATCTGTGACACATCTCGGAAATACTTTGACATAATTTTTGTACCATCTTAAATTAGCCGTTACATGGAGTATTATACTATATGAAAATGTGCACATTTTTATGCAGAATACAACAAAAAAATATTCATGATTGTAGCTTTTATCAATTTTGAAATATTTTCATATAAATAACGATGTGCCAAAATTTCAACCTTCGGTCAACTTTGACTCTACCGAAATGGACGAAAAACGCAATTGTAAGCTAAAACTCTTATATTTTAATAATATTCAATCATTTACCTTAATTTTGCAACTAATTGGAAATCTCTAGCACAATATTTCGATTTATGGTGAATTTATGAAAAAACTTTTTCCTTACGTCCGCGCGGTAACTCTTCCGAAAAAAATCGTACATGCGATTGTGGTAATGTTTGCACCATTTTAAATTAGCCGTTACATAGAGTTTTATATATGAAAATGTGCGCAATTTCATGCACAATACATCTAAAAACAACCCATGCTTGTAGCTTTTATCAATTTTGAAATATTTTCATATAAAAAATGATAAGTGACAAATTTTCAACCTTCGGTCAACTTTGACTCTACCGAAATGGTTGAAAAACGCAATTTTAAGCTAAAACGCTTATATTCTAGTAATAATTCAAGCATTTAACTTCATTTTGCAACAAATTGGAAGTATCTAGCACAATATTTTGATTTATGGTGAATTTATGAAAAAAATAACATTTTCTTTACGTCCGCGCGGTAACTCTTCCGAAAAAATCATACGTGCGATTGTGGTAATGTTTGCACCATTTTAAATTAACCGTTACATAAAGTTTTATATATGAAAATGTGCGCAATTTCTTGTAGAATACAACAAAAAATAATTGAAGGTTGTAGCTTTTCTCTTTTTTGAAATATTTGCATATAAATCAGGATAAATAGAAAAAAAAACCACGTTCGGTCAACTTTGACTCTACCGAAATGGTCGAAAAACGCAATTGTAAGCTAAAACTCTTACAGTCTAGTAATATTCAGTCATTTATCTTCATCTTGAAACAAATTCGAAGTCTCTAGCACAATATTTAGATTTATGGTGAATTAAAAAAAAAAAAAACTTTCCTTCCCTCCGCGCGCGGATTCTCCGCCACAAATCTCCGAAATGCATACGTCCCATTCTTGGAATATTTGCTCCGTTTCATATTAGGCATTTCATAGAGTTTTATATATGAAAATGTGTGCAATTTCATGTAGAATAAAACGAAAAATATTTGAAAGTTGTAGCTTTTCTTATTTCTGAAATAATTGCATATAAAAAAAATATATAAAAAAATTAGACATTCGGTCAACTTTTACTCGTCAGATATGGTCGAAAACTGCATTTGTAAGCTAATATTCTTACAGTATAGTAATATTCAATCATTTGTCTTCATTTTGAAAGAAATTGGAAGTCTCTAGGACAATATTTAGATTTATGGTGAATTTTTGAAAAAAATATTTGTTTACGTCCGCGCGTTATGAATTCATGCATTATTTTGTGATAATATTTTCTCTGTGTTGCTTTTATTGTTTTACAATGTGTTATATACCAAAATGATCGCAATTTAGTGTACATTACAACGAAAAAAAGGTAACTTGTTACCTTTAACCATTTCGCGCACAGCACGTTTTGAATACAATTATATATGAAATTTGTTTTTTGCGCTATCATATATCGCATTATTTATATATGATAATGTAATCAATTTTTTTCTGATTTGGTTGCTCATTTGATGGTTGCATACTAAACTTCAGTCAATGACAAAAAAAAAAAAGGAGCCAAAAATGCTGTGATTTTTTGAAAAAAATATTGTTTCTGCTTCCGCGCTCACTCTGAAACACCTCCAGCACACGGGAGACATTTTTTTTTTACCGCTTCGGCGTTTAAGGGTTAATTGACGTATGATACGTCGACTCAACAAATTTTTTTTGTTTTAAATTCACGGAAAAATAGTTATAGCCCTACTTGGTGAAAACTTTTGAATCACGCACCTTGAGGGATGATGGGAGTTCACGGATCAAGCTGTTGTTCTTTTTACAAGCGTTACCCAGGCGCGCATGCACGAATTTATTTCTTCTCGCACTAAAAAGCGTCAGCGACACATCTCAGAAATTATTTCGTCACTTTGATGTCATTTTTGCACCATTTTATATTAGCCGTTACGTAGAGTTTTATATATGGAAATGTGCACAATTTCATGTAGAATACAACAAAAAAGAACCCATGGTTGTAGCTTTTATCAGTTTGAAATATTTTCATATAAGTAAAGATAAGTGCCAAAATTTCAACCTTCGGTCAACTTTGACTTGATCGAAATGGTCAAAAAACGCAATTGTAAGTTAAAACTTTTACTTTTTAGTAATATTCAATAATTTACCTTTATTTTGCAACAAATTGGAAGTCTCTAGGGCAATAGTATTTCGATTTATGGTGAATTTTTGAAAAAAACATTTTCCTTACATCCGAGCAGTAACTCTGCTGAAAAAAAATCAGAAATTCTTTCGTCTGATGGTCCTAATGTATGCACCGTTTTATAATAGCCGTTACATAAAGTTTTATATATGAAAATGTGCGCAATTTTATGTAGAATACAACAAAAAACAACCCATGGTTGTATGTAGCTTTTTATCAATTTTGAAATATTTTCATATAAATAATGATGTGCCAAAATTTCAACCTTCGGTCAACTTTGACTCGACTGAAATGGTCGAAAAATGCAATTGTAAGCTAAAACTCTTACATTCTAGTAATATTCAATCATTTACCTTCATTTTGTAACAAATTGGAAGTCTCTAGCACAATATTTCAATTTATGGTGAATTTTTGAAGAAAAAACTTTTTCCTTACATCCACGAGGTAACTCCTCCGAAAAAGTCAGAAATTCTTTCGTCAGTTTGTCGTAATGTTTGCACCATTTAATATTAGCCATTACATAAAGTATTATACATGAAAATGTGCGCAATTTCATGTAGAATAAAAAAAAAATAACTCATGGTTGTAGCT
>NC_087201.1:52384116-52399116 GCF_015104395.2 Macrobrachium nipponense | reverse complement strand
GAGTAGACTATCTCCCTACTGATTTGTGTTATTTACAATAGAGAGAAAAAGAAAAAGTTACATTTTTTTCAAAGTATTTATGTAGTATATTTTGTTACAGATATGGGGAAAAGGGTAAATACTGTTATTGCATTATGCATAAAGTTTTCAGTTTAAAATTGGATGGTTTTTGTTTATAAGCATATTGAGTGTTTGCAGTTATGTGGTACAGTTCGACTTCAAAAATTTGTCATTCCATGGTCCAGGAACTCCCAGGATCTGGGACATTTTTGAATCAGTCGCCAGTAGTAGTTCTTGAGCAGCTGTGAGGGTGGTGCCACATGCTTCAGTTTTTGGACATATTCATATTTGGAACCAAGGCTTGCTCCAAAAATACACATGCACATTTTATTTCTAACAAAAATGCGTAAAATTAAAAAATATATTGCATAAAAAAGAACAGTAATTTGTGTATATGTATACTCATGGGAAGCTGGACAGAATCCAGAATTCTTTAATCCCTACACCCACAAGCCTGACAGCCAGAATCCTGACAGGCCAATATACTGACAAGCTCAAAATCTTGACAAGCCGAAATCCCACCAGAAAACATACGTTTTGTTTTCGTTAATAATTTTGTTGGGTCAGGAAAATAATGATGTTATTAATTACGTAAATATATATAATTAAAATATAGGCTCACTCTTAAATAAAGAATCAGATGTAAATGTATAATTAAAAGTTTCAGAGTTTGTTTCCAACATTGGTAAAAGAATGACAATTATTTATTAAAGAGATAAATAGCATGCTATTCCGCAAAGATAATCTAAAACATTTTGATCTTCATGTTCACTCATCACCTTAGTGATATGTCCTTCACGAGTTATTTTTAGTCCATATACAGTAATACCTCGACATACGAGTGTCCCAACATACGAGAAATTTGAGATATGAGGAAAGTTTTGAGCAAATTTTTGCCCCGAGATACGAGACAAATTTGAGATACGAGGATACGAGACGGTTCCCAATGCGGCTGCTAGGTGGCCGAGTGTGCGAGAGGCTGCTCACGAGGACAGCATTGCTCGCTTTTTCCCGTCGGATCTCCGTCGCGGCGTAAAGTTATCTCCGAGCATCGGCCGTAGTGTTTGCATTTTTGACATGTTTTTTGCGTTAATCAGTGCAGAATTAAGTGAATAAGCAATGGCGGGTCCAAAGCAAGCGAGTGCAAACAAGGGTAGTGAAATGAAAAAAAAAAGCTTTGATGACAATCGAGATAAAGCATTGAAATAATAGAAAAACACGAGAGTGGTGTACGAGTGACTGAGCTGGCTCGCCAATATGAGAGGAGTACATCAACAATATGTACCATCCTCAAGCAGAAGGATGCTATAAAGAGCACCAAGCCTTCCAAAGGACTAACCATCCTTTCCAAGCTGCGCAGTGATATTCATGACGAGATGGAGAGGCGTCTTTTAATATGGATAAAGGAGAAACAGTTGACGGGAGATAGCGTGACCGAGACGATCATCTGTGAAAAGGCCAGCAGAATCTACGATGACTTGAAAGGAAAGCAAGCAGCTGAGAGAGGGGAGACTTCGACACCAGCGGAAACCTTCAAAGCCAGTCGTGGCTGGGTTCAATCATTTAAAAAAAACGGACTGGGATACACTCAGTTGTGAAGCATGGGGAAGCAGCAAGTTCCAACTCAAAAGCCGCGGCGGACTACGTCAAAACCTTTGCCTCAGTTATCGCAGAACAAGGTTTCAACTGTGATGAAACTGGCTTTTTCTGGAAGAAGATGCCCAGGAGGACATTCATCACGGCAGGGGAGAAGAGACTACCGGGCCATAAACCCATGAAGGACCGGTTAACTCTAGCCTGGTGTGCCAATGCCAGTGGTGACGGTAAGGTCAAGCCACTGCTGGTGTACCACTCAGAAAACCCACGTGCTTTCAAGAGCCAAAGGATCTCGAAAGAAAAACTACAAGTGATGTGGCGCGCTAATGCTAAGGCTTGGGTTACGCGGCATTTCTTCACAGAATGGGTTAATCTGTGCTTTGGTCCAGCAGTCAAAAAATATTTGGCCGAGAAAAGCCTGCCAATGAAATGTCTCCTGGTCCTCGACAATGCCCCTGGTCACCCTCCTTGTCTCGAAGAGGACATTCTTGATGAGTACAGGTTCATAACAAGGTTCTTTTATCTGCCCAGCCCAAACACCCACGCCACTCCTCCAGCCATGGACCAACAAGTAATTTCCAACTTTAAAAAACTGTACATGAAGCCTTTGTTCAAGAAATGCTTCGATGTCACAGACAACACCAATCTCACCCTTTGTGAATTTTGGAAGGAGCATTTCAATATCGTCAATTGCTTAAAAATGATTGACGATGCATGGCAGGGTGTCACATGAAGAACTCTTAATTCAGCATGGAAGAAATTGTGGCCAGCTTCCGTCGCTGAGAGGGACTTTGAAGGGTTCGATACGCCAGACCCTGATGAACCCGAACCTGTTGTGGTGGATGAAATCGTGTCTCTTGGAAAGTCCATGGGGCTGGAGGTAGATGAGGCAGACGTGAACAACCTTGTCGAGGAGCATCAGGAAGAGCTCACGACACAGGAATTGATCGAGCTCCAGGAGATGCAACATTCGGAGGTGTTGCAGCAGCTCAGTAGCAAGGAGGAGGTGGAAGAGGAGGACCGCCTTTCTACGAAGGAAATCAGAGACATGGTAGCGAAGTGGCAGGAGTTTTCTGATTTTATGGAAAAGAGGCACCCAGACAAGTTGGCGTGTGGTCGTGCGTTAACCTTTTGTGACGACACGTGTTTACGTCATTTTCGTAACATTTTGAAAGGGAGACAAAAGCAAACATCCCTAGATAGGTTCCTTTTAAAAAGGCCGACAAAAAGTGAAGGTGAAAGCGAGTCAAAAAGCGAGGCAAAAAGAGCCAAGCCGGAAGAAGAAAATGAAAAAATGAAAATGAAAACAAAATTAGAATTAAGTTTAGTGTAATGTAAGATTAACATTTATTTTTAAGTGTGTGTACAGTAAGCTAATTTCATTTGTTAAATTTAAAGTTTAAGTTATGTTACGTAGTGTTACAAAAGTGTAGCGTACTGAACGTGTTGCCGCCAAGTCTCTCTCCTCCCCTTTCTCTCTCCCTCCTCCGCACACACTGCCGTTAGCTGCTACTGTCTGTCTCAGAGGTAAGAACTCCATAATAATGTCACATTTTATTGCAGACCATAACCAGTACGTAGGTATCTGTTATTTTGTGGGCGTAGGTTGTGAATTAGAACAATTAAAAACATTTTTTCCACTGTAATACAGGCGGTCCCCGGGTTACGACGGGGGTTCCGTTCTTAAGACGCGTCGTAACCCGAAAATCGTCGTAAGCCGGAACGACGTTCTTGAACATGTCCACAGGGAAAATTTCACTACTAATTTGCAACACTGTGTATTCACAAATTACTGTATATTTTCATTAAAATACAAGAGAGAGAGAGAGAGAGAGAGAGAGAGAGAGAGAGAGAGAGAGAGAGAGAGAGAGAGAGAGAGAGAGAGAGAGAGAGAGAGAGAGAGAAATAACTCCTTAGGTTTCAATAGATTGAAATGAATGTCTGTAGGCAACTTTTTCCCCCTCCCATAAATACATATATTTCTCCAGAGAAGAGAGAAAGAGAGGACTGTGCAATTATGTTTGTCTGTCTATCAATTCTTTTGCTGAGAGCGAGAGAGATAAAAGGAAGAAATAGAAACACCAAATGTATGACAAGTATCTTGTGAGAGAGAGAGAGAGATGAGAGAGAGAGAGAGAGAGAGAGAGAGAGAGAGAGAGAGAGAGAGAGAGAGAGAGAGAGAGAGAGTTGTTTAAAAGAGAGAAATGGAATGATTATTGTATTTAAAATACTCAGATATGAATTTTGTACTTGTATTATTATTGGAAAATATTAATGATAAACTTATTACATACACGTCCATGAAAATGATCTCATCTCAGTAAGAGAGAGAGAGAGAGAGAGAGAGATAACATAAAAACCATTAAATTCGTTGACCATTGTATGGCATTGTTAAGCTTGAGTGTCACTCGAGTTGAGGTGGGGAAATTGATACAGAAAAAGACAAAGGGAAGAATTTTCTTTTGAAATTATTTATCGTATTATTACTATTTCTATTATTATTATTATTATTATTATTATTATTATTATTATTTGAAAATATAATAAACACGTGCATCTACCATAAAAATTCTCTCATCTCAGTAAGAAAGAGGAATTATCCTTACAAGTGAAATGGAAAGGTCATTTTCATCTCTAAAATACGACCATTATGAATTTTGTAATTAGTTTTATTATATTATTATTATTATTATTATTATTATTATTATTATTATTATTATTATTATTATTAAATAACTGAAATTATCAATAAACATTTTACATACCCAGTACATAAAAATTCTTTCATTTCGGTAAAAGAGAGAGAGAGTGTTTATCTCTTTGTTTCTAACGCTTCCAGCGAAAGAGAGGGAGGGAGGGCGTTACCACTATGACTCATTATTACCTTGTGTGGCAAAAGAGAGAGAGAGAGAGAGAGAGAGAGAGAGAGAGAGAGAGAGGAGAGAGAGACGATGAGAGGAAGAGAGTTAGTTAACCTTAATTAAAAGTGACATGGATAGATTAGTACGTATTGTATTTCTTTAAAATACTATCACATATGAATTTTGTAATTACAGTTATTATTATTATTATTATTATTATTTTTGAAAGTATTAAAAACAAATAGTACAAGTACATAAAAAATCTCGAGTCTCAGTAAATGAGAGAGAGAGAGAGAGAGAGAGAGAGAGAGAGAGAGAGAGAGAGAGAGAGAGAGATGAATGCAGGACCACTGATTGCAACACCGCAGCTCTCCCCCAACTCTCCCCCAGCTCTTCCCCCTTTTGGCTGTCACAGAACATGATATATATCTGACAGTTTTAGTACCTGGAAAGGTTACAGAAAAGACTGGGATTTCCTTCATTCTTCGATAATTTTTTAAATATAAGCTAAAATCTTACTAATTCACTATGGTGTTTTCTTTAATGAATTTATATTATTGCTGTATAAATTAATATTAATATTTGAAAATAGTAAATCATTTATTTATCATACTAAAAAACATACATCTTTGTAGTATAGAGAGAGAGAGAGAGAGAGAGAGAAAATTATAGTGATTATTTTCTTGGAAAATACAAGAGAGAGAGAGATAGAGAGAGAGAGAGAGAGAGAGAGAGATAGAGAGAGAGAGAGAGAGAGAGAAACTGTGCTAAACTATAAAGGATTCTTATCTTATCATAATATGTGTTTTTTAAAAGCATCGTAAACTCAGAGCGTCGGAAGCGTCAGCGTCGTAACCTCGGAACAAGCGTCGTAACCCAGGGCGGATTTTTCAATGAATATTTAAGAAAAAGCATCGTAACCTCGGAACGTCGTAAGCGGAGCCCGGTCGTAAACGAAACCCGGGGACCGCCTGTATACTGTTTTTAGGTGTTTTTTCAGAGGGTGGGAACGGATTAATTTGTTTTAGTTATTTTATATGGGAAAAATTTATCCGAGATACGAGCAAATTGACATACGAGCTCGGGTCCCGGAACGCATTAAGCTCGTATCTCAAGGTATTACTGTAACAACATTATCCGCTTCCTCTGGCAAATAAGGTTTTAAACTGAAAGTTTCTGGAATTTCATTCGATAGAAGAAATGCCAAGCCAGATAAATCCTGTGTCACTAAACTAAAGTTTTCATAATTGCTGTAGCAAATTGATAACCCAAGTGGAGTGATTTCTTCATAAGCACTGTCCTACGAGGAAAAAACAAAGTTTGCTGTTCCAAATCTGATGTTATAGACAGTGGATTTAGATCAGTTTCATTTTCATCAGTGATGTTAGTCAAATCTTGAAACAATCATAAATTTATACCTAACCTTACTTTTCCCAGTATATCCCCCAGGTGCATGAATTGTGTACAGCTGGTAAAATAATGTAGGAACTGTCTTACAAGTACCATCCTTGATCCAATATTGAGCTTCTGATAATCTCTTCAATTTTTTTTTTTTTTTGCCAAAAATCGATATTGCAATTTAATGTAACATATAGTTCTAACAGGATGCTGATTTCTTCTAATGGCCGCACACAGTGCCTAATCCGCTTATAGTCTATCTTAATTAATGTATTTTTGGAATGTAGAAGACATGGTACAATATTTTGAGGAGTAGAGACAGTACTTTACTGAATCATTTGACATGGTCGATCTCTTGTTGATTTTGCTTGTATTTTCATCTCATGTAAGATTTTTGCAACACTAGCAGCACATGAACAAGGAGATTGATTGTGTTCAACAAATTTTGTTGGTGAAAGCTTTCCATTTACAAGTTTAGCAACTGCTCTGCCTTTGCAGTTATCAGATTTATGAAATTCACAGCACTTCTAATAAGAATTGTTTTTGTTTTTATCCTTCACCATCAAATATCCACGTACGAAGATTTTATCTTTTCCTTTTAGTGACAAGCTTCTTACATTTCAATAGGTGGTTTATAAAAGAAAATGTGAAAATTATATGCCAGGTTTAGACTATTTTCAAAAGCAAATTAAAGAAAAAGTATGCAGACAGCAAATATACAGTGTATGAAGAGGTAGGAGTTAGGAATTACAATGCTAAGCTACATGTAGAAAATCAGTGATTAATTATTAAATACATACATAATTATGGTTAAAGGAAGGTTAAATAAAAGTGAGGTTGGGCTATAAAGGGTATACAAAAAAAAAAAAAAAAAAAAAAGAAGAGGCAATTGGTCTTTGACTTTTTGAATAGTACACACATTTGCTAACATGCTATTCATTAATATTTGTTATCTTTTAACAATTACCATCTCAACTGAACAAAAGTTCGATACACACAAACCAACACAAATATGTATAAGCATATACGTATATAGGTATATACATATATGTCAGGATTCTGGGCTTGTCGGTATCTTGGCTTGTCAGGATTCTGATGTTGGGCTTGTATCTGTCGGGGTTATGGCAATAGGGTTTGTGACCCAGACCCATACTCATGTATCTTCCAATCATAAAAATTTTGTTCAAAAACATGATTTCATTAGATTACACTGCTAAGCTTTCTACAACTGTAATTTTTTTTTTGGTAGAACCATTGAATGATGCTTTTTATATCAGGTTAGCTTTTAACTAATATATAGGCCAAGAA
Organism: Macrobrachium nipponense; assembly: GCF_015104395.2. NCBI lineage: Eukaryota > Metazoa > Arthropoda > Malacostraca > Decapoda > Palaemonidae > Macrobrachium > Macrobrachium nipponense. Next base: position 52,391,893 of record NC_087201.1, on the reverse strand, counting down.
GCCAAAGTTCATTAGGTTAAATGATCTTTGTACATTAAATCAAACTTACCAACATTAAGACTAGTCTAAGAATTCATTATTATTTCATATAATAATTAGCAACCACCTACTACTGTGTGCAAGACACTGGCATAAACAAAAGCTGGTACCAACATAAATAGTCAAATCGAGAAACAGCCATTTTCCGATGTCAGCCTGAGTACCTAACCCACATTTATCAAGATGTTACGTTACAGTTGTAAACAAGGTAGAAATTTGCTAATTTTCAATGGTGACTTTCATAAATAAGAATAAAATAAATCTTTATCTATCCTTCTCTTAGTGGAAAGGAAAGTGCTAAAGTTTGCCACTAAATTTATGGTTGTAGCTGTGGCAGAAGAAACAAAGGTGAGAAAATAGTTGTTTTGCTACAACAACTGAACCAAATCTGATAACAACAATGTCTTGCTTGCATTTCAGCCATCGTACGATAGTGAAAAATTGCTATGGAGAAAATATAGGCACAGAAATATAGTACATACTACTGCTAAGTTTAAGCTGCATTTGTAGGTGAAGCTGAGGAAAGAATGTATACAATGCTAATGACTATATGTAAATTATTGTGCATCAGTAACATGGATGAAACTCGACCGCATATAATAGTGGAGAAAAAAGTATTTTAATAAAAGTTGCTGGGCATAAAAAACAGATTCTACTGTTGTCACGCTGATAAAAGATAAATACATGGAGCTTGTATTATGATGAAATAGGGTAAAAATAGTAAAAGGAATCTGTTGATTTTTTTACACACAAAACTGGTTATCGATGCCAAAATCCAGTTATTGGCACAGATAACCACTGAAAATCACTAATTTTTGGTCATCAGAGATTTTTGCTTATCATCAAGCCATCAGAACAGAAATCCTATCTGATAACTGAGGACTAAAGTAGATTCACATTAGCCGTGCATCTGATGTCTAGGCCTGTCCCTTACTACGCTCCTAATTGGCTGTTGATAAGCCAATCAAAGGGCTGGAAACTCTCAGTCTCTCTTGAGAGTTCACATAGGCATGATGTATGTTCCACCTCTCCTGAGGGCCAACCCTGTGATTGGCTTATCAATAGCCAATCAGAAGCGCCGTACGGGACAGGCCTAGACATCAGATTACAGTTGATGTGAATCTATACCTGTATAGTATATAAAACTATTTTATTATAAAAATGTCATCTTTACTTCATTTAATTTACTACATTTATAAATAAAGTTGCATTTTTGAATTACTTTGATAATTTTCAAATAAAATAAGTCTGAACTGTGTTTCATTTAGCAACTAATGGTTGTAATGGTGCTCTCTCTCTCTCTCTCTCTCTCTCTCTCTCTCTCTCTCTCTCTCTCTCTCTCTCCTCTCTCTTCCTCTCGGGCAGGTTTAAAGAAGCAAAAGGAGCAGATTTTTTTGTTTTTGCTGAAAGTGGAGTTGTAAGCATTTCCGGAGAGATGCTTATGGGGCAGGCCAGAATATTGCTAAGAAACTATGCCTAACTAACGACAGTAATTATTCATGTAGAGTGTGTTTTAGGGCAGTTTCTGTCATCCGGGATTTTCTGTGGTACAGTAGTTGCATGGTCCCAAGAGTGCTGGTTTTATGAGGTCAGATTGTATTAACAAAGTTAGGTGTGGAAGGGTACATAGTTGCCCTTCAAACACCTCTATATTTTTTTACTCGCCCTTAGCTGATTTTCAATTACTGTATTTTTGAGTGGATTGTTCACACCTTTGTAAATTTATATGGCTTAATTTTATGTATGTAACTCACCAAGTAATTACATAGCTATAGTTTCACTATCCGTTGGCAACTAGAATTTTGGAAATTTGCGGTAGCACTATTTTTTTTTTTTGGCTAGGCGACTGATCCCACCCACTTTTTTGGTAGAGAGGAACTAACTCAGCACAGAGTTCAGTTATTTCTGCTGGCTGATGACTGTAACTGATTGGCAGCAATGAAAATTTTTGGACTTGGAGAACTTCTCAGTTTGTTATCCTGACAATTTGGTGAAGTACTCTCGCTTTTTGGTAATCGATTCAGCATGAGTAGATAGTACAGGGAATTAATTTACTGTTTTTTTATTTATAATTTCAAGACTTAGACTTTGTTTGCTTTAGGATTGCCAGTGATGTCTGATACTAAATTAGTTCTCAAAGTGTTAGGTATTGCAGCAAAGGCTACAGCACAGGAGGTCCTGGTTATCGGCGAGGTGCTGATAACCAAAAGCCGCCATTAACTGAAACAGTAAACCATGTGCAGGCACTCCCTGGGTATTGGCGGGGGTTCCATTCTTGTTGGGGTGCTGATAAGCGAAAACCTCCATTAACTGAAATCGGTGATTTATGGTGCTTATGGTGTCAATAACCGGTTAACGTCGCCATAACTTTTATCGGCACCGTATGGCGCTGATAACTAAAACTCAGCCCGTTGCAGCACCATAAATTTCCTATTTTATGGCGCTAGACAAATGTCATAAAACCGGATCGCCATTAACAGAGTTCGCCAAGAACCTGGGACTGCCTGTTTAGTAAAAGTTCTAAAATAGGGTTACTCTATCCCACTTGCTCGAAACCCTCCTTTGACCAACTCACCATTAGCTTTAATATCCTTCTCTGCAAATTCAGACAATTTCATTGACTCTCTCAAGAGGTTTCATCCCTTTTAGATAATAACATTATAGAAGTGATAGAGGACCCGAGCACTGGGTTTTTACGACAACTTTGTGGTCCCCAGACCCTGGGGGGTGGGCTTGGAGGCCTGTGCTGGACATAAGCATCCTAAACTGTTCGTGTTGAAAACAAAGTTCAAAATGGAGACGAACTAGATGGTCTTCTCATCCATTTGTCAAGGAGACTGGAGACTGGATGATCTCAGTTGATATGGAAGATGCTTATTTCCATATCCCTATTCACCAGGATTCCAAGAAATATCTAAGGTTTGACTTCCAGAACAAGATTTATCAATTCAGAGCACTGTGCTTCAGAAAGGCTATTCAGTGCCAATATTCTAGCCTAGCCTAGGTTTTGAAAACCTTGAAATCTAGGGCTAAAACAATAAATAAGGCTTTAATATACTTTGTAAGGAAAAGCTGTTCAGTTGAACCTCTTAAAGTCTGCATTCTATGGTCTGGGAACTCCTCTGGTTGGCTTGATTCAGCTGCCGTTAGTTAGTTGTGCTGCCGAACGGGTGGTGCCACGTTTGTTTACAACTTCAAGACTGCAAAAATTATGCCATATCTCCTTTGATGATACTAGAGTTAAGAAGTGCAAGCGTAAATCTTTATCAATGCCAGAAAATGCTTATCCCATTAGCGAATAGTTTAGTATTCACTTTCCTTAATAGATGGCGTTGTGCTTTGTTTACGTTTTGACGGCGACATTCAAATGCCCTGTGATCGCCAAAATTCATTAATTATTTTTCCATCATACTACCCTCTACGTACAATAAAAATGAATGATGAAGAAACTGAATAGCGATAATTATGAAATACCAAATATGAAAGTCACTACTAAATAATGTGCAGATTCTGAGAAAAGTTTAGTACGGTGGACCCCCCATATTCACGTTCTCCGGATTAGCGGACTCATGCATTCGTGAATTACTCTCTGGAACATTTCCCCGCATTATTCGCAGAAAATTTGCCTATTCGTATTTTTCTATGAGAAATATCCACAAATTCCTTTTTTAAATTCTTTTTTTTTTTTTTTTTTTTTTTTTTTTTTTTTTAATCACAAAATGCATTTTTTTGTGTTAAAACCATTTAAAAAAACCAGGTACGTATAAACATTTTTAGTGTGTTTTTCTTGAATCCTAACTAACAAAATAGAAGGTTTTAATAATTTTTAGAGGGGTTCCAACTATTTGTTGGGGTGGTCTGGTATACATTCCCCAAGAATACGGGGGGACCACTTTACTGTATTACCTTATTAGTAGGCTAACTCGGGAGTGTAGGCTAAATGTGCTGAATGAAGTACACTATTTAAAAAAAATTATACATTATGAAGTTATAAAATGATGAAGTTAAAGTATGAGTAAAAACAATGAAAAGCATTGTCAGAACTTTGCCAAGTAGTAGGCTATGTCGGAAACTAGTTCTGTGTATAATATATGACTGAAAATTGATGCTATTAGTTGAAATAAAGAGAAGAACGAATTTAACGACTAATTCGTTTAATGATGTGGTCGCTGGAACGGAACCCCGTCGTTAAATGAGGAGTACCTATATAAACATAAAGGAGTTGATAGCAATCCAGTGAGGGTTAAAGGTCTTTACAAAGGAAACCCACAACAAAGTAATCATAGTTCATTTGGACAATACCACAGCTCTGTCCTGCATAAGAAAACAAGGGGAGATACATTAATTTTCTCTGCAAGGCAGCAAGAGCCCTTCTTTTTTGGGCAAATCAAAATCAGACAAAGATCCTTACGAGATTCATTCAAGGACATTAGATCCATTAATGACCCTCGATCTTTGGAAACTGTGGGGTAGACCAGTTCTGGACCTCTGCCACAGCCGAGAACCACGTCCTTCCTCTTTACTGCTCACTAGCCGTGGACCCTTTCACATGGGCAAGAGATGCGATGCTGATAGATTGGTTGGACAAGGACCTTCATGCCTTTCCACCATTCAAGATGGTGAGAGAGCTCATAAACAAGTTCAGGTCACATAGGAAACCCTATGATGACTAATTGCACCATTCTGTCCTGCTAGGGATGGTTTCCAGACCTCTTGGAGTTGCTCATGGACTTTCCAAGACTGTTACCACAAAAGATCTGACAATACTACCAAGGACTGTCCACTCTGGCTCTGACTGCGTTTAGACTGTCTGATGACTCCTATGAGTGAAAGTCTTTTCAGGCCCAGCTGCAAGAGCTGTTGCTCAATGCAGGAGAAAGTCGTCAAGTAATGTGTATCAGGCAAAGTGGACAGTCTTTCGAACTTGGTGCAGGAGACATAACATCTTGTCTTCTAAGACTAATATAGCAGGAATTGCCAATTTCTTGCTATTGTTAAGATCTTTGAGGGGATTATCTACTGCCACAATTACAGGCTACATAGCCATGCTGGGCTCTGTATTGAAGTAGTAGAGGCTTGGAACTTTTTTTCTAACAAAGACTTATCCGATCTCATCAAATCATTTGATGCGTATAAACAGAAAGAGACAAAACCCGTCTTGGAATTTGGACATGGTGCTTAAATGGTGTCAGAGTCACTTTTTGAGCCTATTTAAGACATCTTACAAGGAAAACCTTGTTTCTAGTGGCTTTAAGGAAAACTTTGTTTCTAGTGAACTTATCTACTGCAAAGAGGGCAAGTGAAATTCACGCAGTGGATGATAAGATGGGTATTTCACAGGCTAATGCAGTGTGCTCATTTACCCTAGGATTTCTAGCAAAAAACAAGACACCCTCCAAGCCTTGGCCTTGTTCTCTCATGATTACAGTCAGCGCCATTTGTATTGAGAATTTTTGGAATTCTCAATCATTTTGTTGTTTTTCTGGATCCGTATCATATTTCTCGCAAAAAAATCGGCCGGGACAAAATGACTGATTGGCACATTTTACTTATCCACCCATGCACTACTGGTGACAATTTCGAAGCGTTATATCCCAATTGTCAGCCATAAGGAGTGCATTTCTTTTGTTGGCGGTCCACATATTTCGTTTTTGTGCTTTGTGTGCAGTGAGTGTTGGCATCTACCACACCCTTAGAGTGATGTCTGGTAAAAATACCAGCCATGATAATATTGAGAGAGTTGTTGAACTACATAAAGTTGGTAAAAGAAACCAAGAAATTGCCAAAATTACTGGTGTTAATGAGAAGAAAGTGTCGCGAATACTCCAAAAATGGCGTCAGGCTGGATCTGGTGATAACGTTCCCGAACACAAACACAGCAGGGGTAGGTCTTTGAAGATTCCTACGAAGACTTTAAGGCTTTTAAGGCATCAGTTGGACCTTAATCCTTCAATTATTGCAAAGGAATTGAAAGAAAAGAACCCTAAGCTCCTTAGAAATATGTCTGTAAGGACAATTCAGCGCAACATCCAGAAGCGTCTAGAATATTCCAAGGTGAAAGCGCGAGTCAAGCCCCTCATGACTGCTAAGCAACATCGCCATCGTGTTCAATTTGCCAAGGACCATAAGGACTGGGACCTTGTACAGTGGCATAAGGTCCTTTGGACTGATGAAGCAACATTCTGCGTCAGTGAGAACAAGGGCACGAAGATTTGGAAGTCACGCACTTCGTCAGCGTGTGACCCACAGTTGACCGTGACCAGCGTTAAGCATCCGCCCTTCCTCATGGTGTGGGGCTCCTTTGGCTACGGTGGACTAGGGAATCTTGTCATGCTTCCTAGATGCCAAACGCTTAATTCTGAGCGTTATATTAAGCTGCTAAAGGACAATTTAGCAGAGTCTTTCGCCAAAACTGGCTGTGAGATCCTTCAGCAGGACGGCGCCCCTTGCCACACCTCAAGGGCATCCAAAAGGTGGCTCTCTGATAACGGGGTTGAATTTATGCATGACTGGCCTGGCCAATCACCTGATCTGTCCCCCACAGAAAACCTTTAGGGAATCTTGAAACGCCTCCTTCGTAAGGAGGATATGTCGACAATCCCCAAGGTTGAGATTGCAATAAGGAAGGTCTGGGGGGAAATACCCCTTGCCCACTGTCAGAACTTGGCTGATAGTCTTCCACAGCGACTTCAAAAGGTCATCATGTCCAAGGACTTCCCCATTAGGAAGTAGCAATGACGGCATAAGTGTTAAAGTATTTTTATTTTTATTTTTATGAATTAAATTTATTTTTTCTGCAAGCTAATTTCTCTTTTCTCAGTACAAATGGTGCTGACTGTAGAAGTCTTACAGACTTGATAAGACCAGAAGAAGAGAGAACTTTATGTCCGGTCAGAGCTTTCAAGTATTATCTTCAACGTACGGAGAGGATTCGTGGCCCGTCTGATTACCTTGGGTGTACTTTTAAAAATCCTTCATATCCTCTACCCAAAAATTCCTTGGCATTTATTCTTGGGAATCTTGAAATAGAGGCACAGTCACAAATTAATGAGACTTAAATTAATAAAGTGAAAATTGAAGCAGATGAGGTGAGAGCTGTTGCAACATCTCTCTCTTTAAGCATAACCTCTCTTTGGACTCAATTGTGCAAGCTACCTACTGGAATTGTAAATTGGTACTATTCCTTGGGTGTTGTATGTGAGTTGTTGAGTGTTGCTGGTGAGTTGTTGTGGTTTCTTGGTGTTGTTTGTAAGTAGTTGTTTATGGACTTTAAGTATTGTTATTTTGATGTTGTTGGTATTCATCTGTGCAGTGATGTGTTGTTGTGTGGTTGTAGTACTTGTTGGGTTGTTTTGTGTTATGATTTCCGGTGGGTGTTGCGCCTTGGTGGTCGTACCCAGCGGGCAGCACAGAGTCTCTCCTTGAAGACAGTCATATCTGGTGAGTAAATGAATGTGAGAGTTTTGTTTGTGTCTGTCAGTGAACCAATTGTCCTGTTAGTAAATAGTATCGTAAAGGGGAAAGTTGTGTGGCTGGGAACATTAATAGTCGGTAACGACTAAAGTAACTGTTGGGAGATTTGCTTGCTTGTGATTCCGCCACAACCTTTGTTCTCTTTGCCTTGACGCCTTTATTAAGGTTATCAAGTCACAAGCTTGGAGGGTACTCGATACTTGGAGTACCCTCCAGTCCTTGTTATATAATGTTTGGGTATTAATTTTTAATATGGTTTTGGTGG
>NC_087201.1:52338379-52383616 GCF_015104395.2 Macrobrachium nipponense | reverse complement strand
CCACCAAAACCATATTAAAAATTAATACCCAAACATATATAACAAGGACTGGAGGGTACTCCAAGTATCGAGTACCCTCCAAGCTTGTGACTTGATAACCTTAATAAAGGCGTCAAGGCAAAGAGAACAAAGGTTGTGGCGGAATCACAAGCAAGCAAATCTCCCAACAGTTACTTTAGTCGTTACCGACTATTAATGTTCCCCCAGCCACACTTTCCCCTTTACGATACTATTTACTAACAGGACAATTGGTTCACTGACAGACACAAACAAAACTCTCACATTCATTTACTCACCAGATATGACTGTCTTCAAGGCGAGACTCTGTGCTGCCCGCTGGGTACGACCACCAAGGCGCAACACCCACCGGAAATCATAACACAAAACAACCCAACAAGTACTACAACCACACAACAACACATCACTGCACAGATGAATACCAACAACATCAAAATAACAATACTAAAAGTCCATAAACAACTACTTACAAACAACACCAAGAAACCACAACTCACCAGCAACACTCAACAACTCACATACAACACCAAAGGAATAGTACCAATTTACAATTCCAGTAGGTAGCTTGCACAATTGAGTCCAAAGAGAGGTTATGCTTAAAGAGAGAGATGTTGCAACAGCTCTCACCTCATCTGCTTCAATTTTCACTTTATTAATTTAAGTCTCATTAATCTGTGACTGTGCCTCTATTTCAAGATTCCCAAGAATAAATGCCAAGGAATTTTTGGGTAGAGGATATGAAGGATTTTTAAAAGTACACCCAAGGTAATCAGACGGGCCACGAATCCTCTCCGTACATTGAAGATAATACTTGAAAGCTCTGACCGGACATAAAGTTCTCTCTTCTTCTGGTCTTATCATGTCTGTAAGACTTCTAATCATGAGAGAACAAGGCCAAGGCTTGGAGGGTGTCTTGTTTTTTGCTAGAAATCCTAGGGTAAATGAGCACACTGCATTAGCCTGTGAAATACCCATCTTATCATCCCCTGCGTGAATTTCACTTGCCCTCTTTGCAGTAGATAAGTTCACTAGAAACAAAGTTTTCCTTAAAGCCACTAGAAACAAGGTTTTCCTTGTAAGATGTCTTAAATAGGCTCAAAAAGTGACTCTGACACCATTTAAGCACCATGTCCAAATTCCAAGACGGGTTTTGTCTCTTTCTGTTTATACGCATCAAATGATTTGATGAGATCGGATAAGTCTTTGTTAGAAAAAAAGTTCCAAGCCTCTACTACTTCAATACAGAGCCCAGCATGGCTATGTAGCCTGTAATTGTGGCAGTAGATAATCCCCTCAAAGATCTTAACAATAGCAAGAAATTGGCAATTCCTGCTATATTAGTCTTAGAAGACAAGATGTTATGTCTCCTGCACCAAGTTCAAAAGACTGTCCACTTTGCCTGATACACATTACTTGACGACTTTCTCCTGCATTGAGCAACAGCTCTTGCAGCTGGGCCTGAAAAAGAAAAGACTTTCATCATACGGAGTCATCAGACAGCTTTTTGGTAAACGCAGTCAGAGCCAGAGTGGACAGTCCTTGGTAGTATTGTCAGATCTTTTGTGGTAACAGTCTTGGAAATTCCATGAGCAACTCCAAGAGGTCTGAAACCATCCCTAGCAGGACAGAATGGTGCAATTAGTCATCATAGGGTTTCCTATGTGACCTGAAACTTGTTTATGAGCTCTCTCACCATCTTGAATGGTGGAAAGGCATGAAGGTCCTTGTCCAACCAATCTATCAGCATCGCATCTCTTGCCCATGTGAAAGGGTCCACGGCTAGTGAGCAGTAAAGAGGAAGGACGTGGTTCTCGGCTGTGGCAGAGGTCCAGAACTGGTCTACCCCACAGTTTCCAAAGATCGAGAGTCATTAATGGATCTAATGTCCTTGAATGAATCTCGTAAGGATCTTTGTCTGATTTTGATTTGCCCAAAAAAGAAGGGCTCTTGCTGCTTGCAGAGAAAATTAATGTATCTCCCCTTGTTTTCTTATGCAGGACAGAGCTGTGGTATTGTCCAAATGAACTATGATTACTTTGTGTGGGTTTCCTTTGTAAAGACCTTTAACCTCACTGGATTGCTACAATCCTTTATTTTATATAGGTACTCCTCGTTTAACGACGGGGGTTCCGTTCCAGCGACCACATCATTAAACGAATTAGTCGTTTAAATTCGTTCTTCTCTTTATTTCAACTAATAGCATCAATTTTTCAGCCATATATTATACACAGAACTAGTTTCCGACATAGCCTAACTACTTGGCAAAGTTCTGACAATGCTTTCCATTGTTTTACTCATACTTTAACTTCATCATTTTATAACTTCATAATGTATAAATTTTTTTTAAAATAGTGTACTTCATTCAGCACATTTAGCCTACACTCCCGAGTTAGCCTACTAATAAGGTAATACAGTAAAGTGGTCCCCCCGATTCTTGGGGAAATGTATACCAGACCACCCCAACAATAGTTGGAACCCCTCTAAAAATTATTAAAACCTTCTATTTTGTTAGTTAGGATTCAAGAAAAACCCACTAAAAATGTTTATATGTACCTGGTTTTTTAATGGTTTTAACAAAAAAATGCATTTTGTGATTAAAAAAAAAAAAAAAAAAAAAAAAAAAAAAAAAAAAAAAAAAAAACGGAATTTGTGGATATTTCTCATAGAAAAATACGAATAGGCAAATTTTATGCGAATAATGCGGGGAAATGTTCCAGAGAGTAATTCACGAATGCATGAGTCCGTAATCGGAGAACGTGAATATGGGGGGGTCCACCGTACTAACTTTTCTCAGAATCTGCCACATTATGTAGTAGTGACTTTTCTACTTTTGGTATTCATAATTATCGCTATTAGTTTCTTCATCATTCATTTATTTTGTCGTAGAGGGTAGTATGATGGAAAAATAATTAATGAATTTTGGCGATCACAGGGGCATTTGAATGTCGCCGTCAAAACGTAAACAAAGCACAACGCCATCTATTAAGGAAAGTGAATACTAAACTATTCGCTAATGGGATAAGCATTTTCTGGCATTGATAAAGATTTACGCTTGCACTTCTTAACTCTAGTATCATCAAAGGAGATATGGCATCAAATTTTTGCAGTCTTTGAAGTTGTCAAACAAACGTGGCACCACCTGTTCGGCAGCACAACTAACTAACGGCAGCTGAATCAAGCCAACCAAAGGAGTTCCCAGACCATAGAATTGCCGACTTTAGAGGTTCAACTGTACAGCTTTTCCTTACAAAGTATATTAAAGCCTTATTTATTGTTTTAGCCCTAGATTTCAAGGTTTTCAAAACCTAGGCTAGGCTAGAATATTGGCACTGGATAGCCTTTCTGAAGCACAGTGCTCTGAATTGATAAATCTTGTTCTGGAAGTCAAACCTTAGATATTTCTTGGAATCCTGGTGAATAGGGATATGGAAATAAGCATCTTCCATATCAACTGAGATGATCCAGTCTCCAGTCTCCAGTCTCCTTGACAAATGGATGAGAAGACCATCTAGTTCGTCTCCTTTATTTTTGAACTTTGTTTTCAACACGAACAGTTAGGATGCTTATGTCCAGCACAGGCCTCCAAGCCCACCCCCCAGGTCTGGGGACCACAAAGTTGTCGTAAAAACCCAGTGCTACGGGTCCTCTATCACTTCATAATGTTATTATCTAAAAGGGATGAAACCTCTTGAGAGAGTCAATGAAATTGTCTGAATTTGCAGAGAAGGATATTAAAGCTAATGGTGAGTTGGTCAAAGGAGGGTTTTGAGCAAGTGGGATAAAAAGTAACCCTATTTTAGAACTTTTACTAAACAGGCATCCCAGGTTCTTGGCGAACTCTGTTAATGGCGATCCGGTTTTATGACATTTGTCTAGCGCCATAAAATAGGAAATTTATGGTGCTGCAACGGGCTGAGTTTTCAGTTATCAGCGCCATACAGTGCCGATAAAAGTTATGGCGACGTTAACGGTTATTGACACCATAAGCACCATAAATCACCGATTTCAGTGAATGGAGGTTTTCGCTTATCAGCACCCCAACAAGAATGGAACCCCCGCCCAATACCCAGGGAGTGCCTGCACATGGTTTACTGTTTTCAGTTAATGGCGGCTTTTGGTTATCAGCACCTCGCCGATAACCAGGACCTCCTGTGCTGTAGCCTTTGCTGCAATACCTAACACTTTGAGAACTAATTTAGTATCAGACATCACTGGCAATCCTAAAGCAAACAAAGTCTAAGTCTTGAAATTATAAATAAAAAAACAGTAAATTAATTCCCTGTACTATCTACTCATGCTGAATCGATTACCAAAAAGCGAGAGTACTTCACCAAATTGTCAGGATAACAAACTGAGAAGTTCTCCAAGTCCAAAAATTTTCATTGCTGCCAATCACTGTTACAGTCATCAGCCAGCAGAAATAACTGAACTCTGTGCTGAGTTAGTTCCTCTCTACCAAAAAAGTGGGTGGGATCAGTCGCCTAGCCAAAAAAAAAAATAGTGCTACCGAAAATTTGCAAATTTCCAAAATTCTAGTTGCCAACGGATAGTGAAACTATAGCTATGTAATTACTTGGTGAGTTACATACATAAAATTAAGCCATATAAATTTACAAAGGTGTGAACAATCCACTCAAAAATACAGTAATTGAGAGCCAATGGTCTGTTTGGATAATAAGTGAAAATCAGCTAAAAGCAAGTAAAAAAATATAGAGGTGTTTGAAGGGCAACTATGTACCCTTCCACACCTAACTTTGTTAATACAATCTGACCTCATAAAACCAGCACACTTGGGACCATGCAACTACTGTACCACAGAAAATCCCGGATGACAGAAACTGCCCTAAAACACACTCTACATGAATAATTACTGTTGTTAGTTAGGCATAGTTTCTTAGCAATATTCTGGCCTGCCCCATAAGCATCTCTCCGGAAATGCTTACACCTCCACTTTCAGCAAAAACAAAAAAATCTGCTCCTTTTGCTTCTTTAAACCTGCCCGAGAGAGAGAGAGAGAGAGAGAGAGAGAGAGAGAGAGAGAGAGAGAGAGAGAGAGAGAGAGAGAGAGAGAGAGAGAGAGAGAGCACCATTACAACCATTAGTTGCTAAATGAAACACAGTTCAGACTTATTTTACTTGAAAATTATCAAAGTAATTCAAAAATGCAACTTTATTTATAAATGTAGTAAATTAAATGAAGTAAAGATGAAGTAAAGATGACATTTTTATAATAAAATAGTTTTATATACTATACAGGTATAGATTCACATCAACTGTAATCTGATGTCTAGGCCTGTCCCGTACGGCGCTTCTGATTGGCTATTGATAAGCCAATCACAAGGTTGGCCCTCAGGAGAGGTGGAACATACATCATGCCTATGTGAACTCTCAAGAGAGACTGAGAGTTTCCAGCCCTTTGATTGGCTTATCAACAGCCAATTAGGAGCGTAGTAAGGGACAGGCCTAGACATCAGATGCACGGCTAATGTGAATCTACTTTAGTCCTCAGTTATCAGCTAGGATTTCTGTTCTGATGGCTTGATGATAAGCAAAAATCTCTGATGACCAAAAATTAGTGATTTTCAGTGGTTATCTGTGCCAATAACTGGATTTTGGCATCGATAACCAGTTTTGTGTGTAAAAAAATCAACAGATTCCTTTTACTATTTTTACCCTATTTCATCATAATACAACCTCCATGTATTTATCTTTTATCAGCGTGACAACAGTAGAATCTGTTTTTTTATGCCCAGCAACTTTTATTAAAATGTTATTGTCATGATACAATAAAGTTTTATGCATACTTACCTGGCAGATATATACTTAGCTATAGACTCCGTCGTCCCCGATAGAAATTCGAATTTCGCGGCACACTCTACAGGTAGGTCAGGTGATCTACCGCCCCGCCGCTGGTGGCGGGAATAGGAATCATTCCCGTTTTCTAACAGATTTTCTCTTCCACCTGTCTCCTGAGGGGAGGTCGGGTGGGCCATACACCGTATATATCTGCCAGGTAAGTATGCATAAAACTTTATTGTATCATGACAATAACATTTTTATGCATTCAACTTACCTGTCAGATATATACGTACTTAGCTGATTGGCACCTTTGGCGGAGGGTAAAAGACAGCTAATCTACTGAAATAGACAGGAAACAACATATGTTGTAGGTAATAAAATTAAAAACCTTGATTCCTACCTGTGTTAGCGAAAGACTTCATGGCTACTGCCTAGGAGCCCGTATCGCTTCAAGAGCCTCAGCGAGGTAGTGACCTCATGCTAAGAGTTCTTGATGGTCTGTTACAGGGTCTTACCCACTTACGCTTCAGAACCTTAGGATCTTGTCAATGGGGTCCTATCCACTTACATGACAAAACACCTTGCCTATTGGCATGATCATAGAGCACGACACTAATCCCTATCACCTGATCCTCATTGGGGTTAGTACTACGATTGAAAGGAGTCATCCCCGAACATCCTTTCAAGCAACCCACAACTCAACAACAATATTAAAACTAATTATTAAAAATATTAAAAACAAATTTAAGGATCAGCGTCTGCTCCATTCCCAGCATAGTATCCGCTGATACAATAAGGTCCAAAAGCGAAACATTTATCGTATGTTATTCTAACATCTTTAAATAGTGGATGCAAATACTGAATTGCACCTCCAATAAGTTGCTGCTAAAATGTTTCTCATGGACATATTCTTCGTAAAAGAAAGGGAAGTTGCCACAGCCCTGGACTTCGTGAGCTTTCACTCTCAGCAGCTTTAAAGAGTTCTCTTGGCAATTCCTATGAGCTTCGGTAATAATTACTTTCTGACAAAGAATGCCAGTGCGTTCTTTGACATAGGTCTCTTGGGGTTTCTTACCGAACACCAAAGACCTTGTCGACATCCCTGAAGCTGTGTCTTCTTTTCTAAATAAAAATTTTAAGGTCCTGACTGGGCAAAGGGACCGATCCAACTCTCCCTACCAGAGAAGAGAGTCCCTTGACTCCGAAACTTCTAGGCCAAGGTTTAGAAGGGTTCTCATTCTTTGCTAGGAAAAGATCCTGGAAAGAAATGACAGCCGAGTCTTTTCTAAATCCCACCCGAGAGTCCAAAGCATGCAATTCACTTATCCTCTTAGCAGTGCGAGAGCCAACAGGAATATGCATTTGCTAGTAAGATCTCTGAATGAGATTTTATCTATAGGTTCGAACCTGTCCCGACATCAAGAACTTTAGGACAACGTCCAGGTTCCAACTCGGGGGGAATCGACGATCTCAATTTCGTAGTCTCGAAAGACCTGATGAGATCATGAAGATCCTTATTATTCTCGAGATTCAGCCCTCTGTTTCTAAAACGGCTGAGAGCATGCTCCTATATCCCTTGATAGTTGATACGGCCAATTTGGATTCTTCTCTTAAGAAGAGGAGAAAATCCGCGATTTCGGTTACAGAGGTATTGGAAGAGGACAGCTTCTTCGACCTACATCATCTACGGAAAACTTCCCACTTCGATTGGTAGACCTGCAGGGTAGAGGCTCTGCGGGCTCTAGCAATTGAAGTTGCCACTTTCTTTAAAAGCCTCTCGCTCTGACCAGTTCTTTCGATAAGTCGAAAGGCAGTCAGGGAGAGACTTTGGATGTTTTTGTGAACCTCTCGAAATGGGGTTGTCTGAGCAGATCTGTCTGTTAGAGATCTTGGGGAAGTCCACCGTCCATTCCAGTACCTCTGTGAACCAGATTCGGGAAGGCCAAAAGGAGCAATTAGAGTCATTCTCATTCCCTCCGATGCCACAAATTTCCTTACTACTTCCCCAGCAATTTGAATGGGGGAAAGGGCGTATGCATCTATGCCTGACCAATCCATGAGGAAGGCATCGATCGCTGTGGCTCTGGGATCTTCTTCTAGCGAGCAGAAGTTGTCTATTTCTCCTGGAGAGGAACGTGGCAAACAGGTCGATCTGGGGTCTCCCCCAGAGTACCATATTTGTCTGCAGACTCCTGAGTGGAGCATCCACTCTGTCGAGAACTGGTCTTTCTGCTCAACTGTCTGCCCTTAGGTTTTTTACTCCTTGGACAAAACCTTGTACGCAGAATAATGACCGTTCCTCTGTCCAGGTTAATAGAGCTTTCGCTATTTCGTTCAGAGAGAAAGAGTGAGTGCCCCCTTGATTCCGGATGTAAGCCAGAGCTGTGGTGTGTCGGAATTGACTTGAACTACCACCCCTCTGACTTCCGCTTCGAAGTATTCCAGGGCTAAATGAATTGCCAGGAGTTCCTTCGCACTGATGTGCAGAGTAGTTTGTTGTCTGGTCCAAATACCTGCTACTTCCTTTGGAACCCCAGTGTTGCTCCCCAACCTGTTTCCGAGGCATCGGAAAACAACACTCGGTGAGGGTTCCGAATCAAGAGGGACACCCCTTCGTTCCTTGTTAATGGGGTTAACCACCACTTTCTTTAGGTCGGATTTATCCCCTGTTGGATGGGAAAACGTCTGACAAGTCTCCTGTCTTTTGACTCCACATCCTCTTTAGATAAAATTGCAGAGGTCTGAGATTTAATCTTCCCAGGGAAATGAACTGCTCTAACAAGGAAAGGGTGCCCAGCAGACTGAGCCATTCCCTCGCCGAGGCCGTTCTTTCCCTAAGAAGTTCGAGATCTTTTCTAAGCCTCGAGTAATTCTGTCTTGAGATGGAAACGCCCGAAAACCCGAGAATCCATCTGTATCCCCAGATAGACTATGTTCTGTCTGGGGATCAATTGTGATTTCTCGAGGTTCACGAGCAGTCCCAGAGATTTTGTCAAGTTCAAAGTCTTCTCCAAGTCCTTCAAGCACTGAATTTCGATTTTGCTCTTATTAGCCAATCGTCCAGATAAAGGGATATATTTATCCCTCTAGATGTAGCCATCTCGCAACATTCATCATTAGCCTCGTGAACACTTGAGGGCCGTTGAAAAGGCCGAAGCATAGGGCTCTGAATTGGTATACTTTCCCCTGCATCATGAATCGGAGATATTTCTTCGATGATGGATGCAGGGGGACACGAAAGTATGCATCTTGTAGATCTAAGGAGACATTCAATCTCCTGGACGAAGAGCCGCAAGAACCGATTTTGATGTTTCCATAGAGAACTTTGTGTTCTTCACAAATCGGTTCAATGCGCTCACATCCAGGACCGTCTCCACCCTCCAGAGGATTCGGAACCAGAAAAAGACGGTTGTAGAATCCTCGGGAATGCAGATCCCGAACCACTTCGATGGCCTCCTTTTGCAACATCTGTTCTACCAGTTGCAATAATGATTCTTTCTTGGCAGGGTCCCTGTATTGGGCTGACAGTTCCCTCGGGTTCGTAGTCAAGGGAGGTCTGTCTCGAAAGGGGATCATATATCCCTTTGTTACCACGGAAAGGGACCAAATTTCTGCCTGTCTCCGAGCCCCATTCTTCGGAAAATTTCCGAAGTCTGGCTCCTACCGGTGCTGAAGGACTGTTGTCTCATTTCGCTCTCTTGATAGGTCTGAAGGAAGACCTACCTCTCTTTCTGCACTCCTCTCTTCTTAAAAGAGGGTCTGGCCGAGGTACTCCCTCGAAAGGGCTGTTGAGGAGCCCGAGTCTCTCTCTTAATAGGACCGAAGTCCTCGATTTCTTTGCAGATGGGCCAAGAGATCTTGTGTGGCCTTTTCTGTCAAAGAATTGAGAAATATCTTTACTAGATTTGAAGGAAACAATTGGTCCGACAGAAGCATACAGAAGAGATGACCTCTGAGTAGGAGTAACTGCTTTCGTCAGAAAAGAGCTAAATAAGACTCTCTTCTTCAGAATACCAGTTCCAAACAGAGAGGCCACCTCTTCCTGATCCATCCTGAACAGCCTTGTCCATACAGGAAAGAACACTATGAAGGACCTCTGGACTAAGAGATTCCTTCTCTTGTGTCTTTTTGGCCAACACCCCACCCCAAGGGACCAGTCTAAGAAGTTAAAAAACTTCTAAGACATTAAACAATCCCTGAGGAGATGGTCCATCTCAGAAGTCCCCATGTGATCTTTGCTGATGACAAGGCTTGTCTCCTAGACGAATCTACCAGATTCGAAAAAAAATCTGCTTCGGCAGTGGACGGGAGAGCTAGACCCCGTGGTTTGCCCGTCTCGTACCAAATTCCCTTCTTTCCTGATAGTCTGGAAGGAGGGCAGGTAAAGACTGTCTTCCCCGCCTTCTCCTTGGATTCCAACCAATTTTCCTACGAATCGGAGAGCCTTGTTCATGGAAATGGTTGGACTTCATTTTAATAAAAGATGATTGTTTCGGGACCTTCGTGCTTGTAAATAAGGACCTGGAGAAGGAGGAGCAGTCGGCTTAAAGAGTCCCCAAACTCTTGAAGTAAGAGGGCTGCCAGCGTCTTGTAATCTGACAAACCCGGAGCCGAGTGATCTTCAGAGTCCGAAATCTCTTCCAAATCCAATTCCGAAGAGGATTGTTTATTTCCAGCAGGAGACTGTCTCCTTGCAACATCCACCCCACTCTCGCAAGAACGACGACCGCCTGTGCGATAACTTGCGTCCCTACGAGAGATAGGTTGATCCTGCAAAACGACCTTATCCTTCTCCTGGCAAGAGCGATGGCCGCTTGTGCGACACCTTTCTCTCCTGTCAGACGAAGGATGTCCTCTCCTATCGCTTTCTCCGGAACCACCTATGTCTTGACAAGGGCTACGGCCGCTTGTGCGACAACTAGAGTCCCTGTCAGGTAAAGGTTTATCCTTCCGAAAGCTAAACAAATCCTCTTGGCTAATTGTCTTTTGGAAGAAGTCCGTCTCTTATTTGTCACTTGTGGCTCATTGCGCCGGGTTGGCGCTCGTGATTCCTTGCGCCAAGCTGGCGCTTTCTGGCGCATTTCGGCAGGGTGGCGCTGTTCTGGCGCATCTGGCGCCTCTGGCGCATTTCGGCAGGGGTGGGCGCTTTGGCGCATTGGCGCTTCTGGCGCATCTTGGCGCTGGCGCATTTCCCATGCTGGCGCTGGCGATTGGCGCATCTGGCGCTTCTGGCTCTTCTGACTCATATGGAGTCTCAAACGCATCTGGCGCATTGCGCCAGGTTGGCGTTTTCTTCATACTCCTCTGAGTATAAAGCCGAAACTTGCCGTTTCTTCTTTCCTTCCCTTCGTCTTCTTTATAGGAAGGAAAGAGTCCTTTCTCCTGGGAGTCTCCTTAGTAAAAACTCCTACTAAGGCCAAAAGTTGCTCCTGCACATTTAGGATAATTTTCGCAGCCGCATTCTCTTTTTCCTTCCCTGATTCAGGTGAGGGATGTCTAGAAGCGGAAGGAAACTCCGATTTCCGTTTAGGAACCAATTCTCCTTTTTCTTCTTCTCACAAGGTGATAGATCGGAGAAAAGCTCAGGGCTTGAATCTAAAGTTGGAGCCTTCCAACTTCTCTTAAGGGGCGTGACAGTTCATCAGAACTCCATCCCTTACATTCGGTGAAGAATCTGACGAAGAAAAACACTTCTTTAGGATGCTTTTCGATAGCGATCCTTGGCAGTTCGGGTCGTCACAGAATCTGCCGAGGGACGCCTGATCGGTGGGGATTCTCCATAACCTCCGTAAGGCTTTTGACATTCCTTCTCTCTGGGCCTGTGAGCTTGGAAGAGGTCTAGGCCTGGGAGCGAGATGAAGCCGATCAGACGCACCCTCCACTGCCACTAGGGACACTTAATTCACTATCACTGTGCTTACCTTTCAACGTCAGCATTTTGACGTTCATCCTTTGTAGCGCAGCTTTAGATCTGCAATTTCCGTTGTTTCCGGATTTGCAAGTCTTAGTACTAGAGGAAGAAGATAGAGGTTTAGGGTTAGGTGTAATAAATTAATAGGCTCGTTAGAGCGAGACCTACTTACGCTTCTGGAGGGGAAGCCTTCCTAGCCCTATCCATATCTAATTTCCTTAAATATGAATTTAAATTCTTCCATTCTTCCTCATCATATTACACTTCATCACAGTAGAAATTGAACATTCATCCTTCTACACCCTTACAAACTGTGTGAGGGTCTACCGAAGCTTTCGGTAGCCTCACCATGCATCCCTCATTTACACACTGTCTTCTAACCGTAAAGCTAGAATCCGACATCATGAGAAATATCCAAAACCAAGTCCAAAAAACAGTCCACGAAAGAGTATGCCAAACCAAAGATCCAATACGTCACAAAAATAACCGGCTTAGAAGATCAATAGCGATGAAAAAACACGAAAATCAATCAGGAGTAACAACAACAATGTTGCTGTCACGGCGATAGAGAAAATCTGTCTTAGAAAACGGGAATGATTCCTATTCCCGCCACCAGCGGCGGGGCGGTAGATCACCTGACCTACCTGTAGAGTGTGCCGCGAAATTTGAATTTCTATCGGGGACGACGGAGTCTATAGCTAAGTATATATCTGACAGGTAAGTTGAATGCATAAAAATACTTTTTTCTCCACTATTATATGCGGTCGAGTTTCATCCATGTTACTGATGCACAATAATTTACATATAGTCATTAGCATTGTATACAATTCTTTCACCTCAGCTTCTTACCTACAAATGGCAGCTTAAAAATCTTGAGCAGTAGTACGTACTTATATTTCTGTGCCTATATTTTTCCATAGCAATTTTTCACTATCGTACGATGGCTGAAATGCAAGCAAGACATTGTTGTTAACAGATTTGGTTCAGTTGTTGTAGCAAAACAACTATTTTCTCACCTTTGTTTCTTCTGCCACAGCTACAACCATAAATTTAGTGGCAAACTTTAACACTTTCCTTTCCACTAAGAGAAGGATAGATAAAGATTTATTTTATTCTTATTTATGAAAGTCACCATTGAAAATTAGCAAATTTCTACCTTGTTACAACTGTAACGTAACATCTTGATAAATGTGGGTTAGGTACTCAGGCTGACATCGGAAAATGGCTGTTTCTCGATTTGACTATTTTATGTTGGTACCGCTTTTGTTTATGCCTGTGTCTTGCACACAGTAGTAGGTGGTTGCTAGTTATTATATGAAATAATAATGAATTCTTAGACTAGTCTTAATGTTGGTAAGTTTGATTTAATGTACAAAGATCATTTAACCTAATGAACTTTGGCTTCTTGGCCTGTATATTAGTTAAAAGCTAACCTGATATAATAAGCATCATTCAATGGTTCTACCAAAAAAAAAAAATTACAGTTGTAGAAAGCTTAGCAGTGTAATCTAATCAAATCATGTTTTTGGGCAAAATTTTTATGATTGGAAGATACATGAGTATGGGTCTGGGTCACAATCCCTATTGCCATAACCCCGACAGATACAAGCCCAACAACCAGAATCCTGACAAGCCAAGATACCGACAAGCCCAGAATCCTGACATATATGTATATACGTACCTATATACGTATACGCTTATACATATTTGTGTTGGTTTGTGTGTATCGAACTTTTGTTCAGTTGAGATGGTAATTGTTAAAAGATAACAAATATTAATGAATAGCATGTTAGCAAATGTGTGTACTATTCAAAAAGTCAAAGACCAATTGCCTCTTCTTTTTTTTTTTTTTTTTTTTTTTGTATACCCTTTATAAGCCCAACCTCACTTTTATTTAACCTTCCTTTAACCATATTATGTATGTATTTAATAATTAATCACTGATTTTCTACATGTAGCTTAGCATTGTAATTCCTAACTCCTACCTCTTCATACACTGTATATTTGCTGTCTGCATACTTTTTCTTTAATTTGCTTTTGAAAATACTAGTCTAAACCTGGCATATAATTTTCACATTTTCTTTTATAAACCACCCATAGAAATGTAAGAAGCTTGTCACTAAAAGGAAAAGATAAAATCTTCGTACGTGGATATTTGATGGTGAAGGATCACAAAACAATTCTTATTAGAAGTGCTGTGAATTTCATAAATCTGATAACTGCAAAGGCAGAGCAGTTGCTAAACTTGTAAATGGAAAGCATTCACCAACAAAATTTGTTGAACACAATCAATCTCCTTGTTCATGTGCTGCTAGTGTGCAAAAATCTTACTGATGATGAAAATACAAGCAAAATCAACAAGAGATCGACTATGTCAAATGATTCAGTAAAGTACTGTCTCTACTCCTCAAAATATTGTACCATGTCTTCTACATTCCAAAAATACATTAATTAAGATAGACTATAAGCGGATTAGGCACTGTGTGCGGCCATTAGAAGAAATCAGCATCCTGTTAGAACTATGTTACATTAAATTGCAATATTTATTTTTGGCAAAAAAAAAAAATTTTAAGAGATTATCAGAAGCTCATTATTGGATCAAGGATGGTACTTGTAAGACAGTTCCTACATTATTTTACCAGCTGTACACAATTCATGCACCTGTGGGATATACTGGGAAAAGTAAGGTTAGGTATAAATTTATGATTGTTTCAAGATTTGACTAACATCACTGATGAAAATGAAACTGATCTAAATCCACTGTCTATAACATCAGATCTGGAACAGCAAACTTTGTTTTTTCCTCGTAGGACAGTGCTTATGAAGAAATCACTCACTTGGGTTATCAATTTGCTACAGCAATTATGAAAACTTTAGTTTAGTGACACAGGATTTATCTGGCTTGGCATTTCTTCTATCGAATGAAATTCCAGAAACTTTCAGTTTAAAACCTTATTTGCCAGAAGAAGCAGATAATGTTGTTACAGTAATACCTTGAGATACGAGCTTAATGCGTTCCGGGACCCGAGCTCGTTATGTCAATTTGCTCATATCTCGGATCAATTTTTCCCATATAAAATAACTAAAACAAATTAATCCGTTCCCACCCTCTGAAAAAACACCTAAAAACAGTATATTACAGTGGAAAAACATGTTTTTAATTGTTCTAATTCACAACCTACGCCCACAAAATAACAGATACCTACGTACTGGTTATGGTCTGCAATAAAATGTGACATTATTATGGAGTTCTTACCTCTGAGACAGACAGTAGCAGCTAACGGCGGTGTGTGCGGAGGAGGGAGAGAGAAAGGGGAGGAGAGAGACTTGGCGGCAACACGTTCAGTAAGCTACACTTTTGTAACACTACGTAACATAACTTAAACTTTAAATTTAACAAATGAAATTAGCTTACTGTACACACACTTAAAAATAAGTGTTAATCTTACGTTACACTAAACTTAATTCTAATTTTGTTTTCATTTTCATTTTTTCATTTTCTTCTTCCGGCTTGGCTCTTTTTGCCTCGCTTTTTGACTCGCTTTCACCTTCACTTTTTGCCGGCCTTTTTAAAAGGAACCTATCTAGGGATGTGTGCTTTTGTCTCCCCTTCAAAATGTTACGAAAATGACGCAAACACGTGTCGTCACAAAAGGTTAACGCACGACCACACGCCAACTTGTCCGGGTGCCTCTTTTCCATAAAATCAGAAAACTCCTGCCACTTCGCTACCATGTCTCTGATTTCCTTCGTAGAAAGGCGGTCCTCCTCTTCCACCTCCTCCTTGCTACTGAGCTGCTGCAACACCTCCGAATGTTGCATCTCCTGGAGCTCAATCAATTCCTGTGTCGTGAGCTCTTCCTGATGCTCCTCGACAAGGTTGTTCACGTCTGCCTCATCTACCTCCAGCCCCATGGACTTTCCAAGAGACACGATTTCATCCACCACAACAGGTTCGGGTTCATCAGGGTCTGGGGTATCGAACCCTTCAAAGTCCCTCTCAGCGACGGAAGCTGGCCACAATTTCTTCCATGCTGAATTAAGAGTTCTTCATGCGACACCCTGCCATGCATCGTCAATCATTTTTAAGCAATTGACGATATTGAAATGCTCTTTCCAAAATTCACAAAGGGTGAGATTGGTGTTGTCTGAGACATCGAAGCATTTCTTGAACAAATACTTCGTGTACAGTTTTTTAAAGTTGGAAATTACTTGTTGGTCCATGGGCTGGAGGAGTGGCGTGGTGTTGGGCAGGAGATAAAAGACCTTGATGAACCTGTACTCATCAAGAATGTCCTCTTCGAGACCAGGAGGGTGACCAGGGGCATTGTCGAGGACCCAGGAGGACATTTCATTGGCAGGCTTTTTTCTCGGCAAAAAAAAATATTTTTTTGACTGCTGGACCAAAGCACAGATTAACCCATTCTGTGAAGAAATGCCGCGTAACCAAAGCCTTAGCATTAGCGCGCCACATCACTTGTAGTTTTTCTTTCGAGATCCTTTGGCTCTTGAAAGCATGTGGGTTTTCTGAGTGGTACACCAGCAGTGGCTTGACCTTACCGTCACCACTGGCATTGGCACACCAGGCTAGAGTTAACCGGTCCTTCATGGGTTTATGGCCCGGTAGTCTCGTCTCCCCTGCCGTGATGAATGTCCTTCTGGGGATCTTCTTCCAGAAAAAGCCAGTTTCATCACAGTTGAAACCTTGTTGGGGGATGTATCCTTGTTCTGCGATAACTGAGGCAAAGGTTTTGACGTAGTCCACCGCAGCTTTTGAGTTGGAACTTGCTGCTTCCCCATGCTTCACATCTGAGTGTATCCCAGTCCATTTTTTGAAATTATTGAACCAGCCACGACTGGCTTTGAAGGTTTCCGCTGGCGTCGAAGTCTCTCCTCTCTCAGCGGCTTGCTTTCCTTTCAAGTCATCATAGATTCCGCTGGCCTTTTCACAGATGATCGTCTCGGTCACGCTATCTCCCGTCAACTGTTTCTCCTTTATCCATATTAAAAGACGCCTCTCCATCTCGTCATAAATATCACTGCGCAGCTTGGAAAGGATGGTTAGTCCTTTGGAAGGCTTGGTGCTCTTTATAGCATCCTTCTGCTTGAGGATGGTACATATTGTTGATGTACTCCTCTCATATTGGCGAGCCAGCTCAGTCACTCGTACACCACTCTCATGTTTTTCTATTATTTCATGCTTTATCTCGATTGTCATCAAACGCTTTTTCATTTCACTACCCTTGTTTGCACTCGCTTGCTTTGGACCCATTGCTTATTCACTTAATTCTGCACTGATTAACGCAAAAAACACGTCAAAAATGCAAACACTACGGCCGATGCTCGGAGATAACTTTACGCCGCGACGGAGATCCAACGGGAAAAAGCGAGCAATGCTGTCCTCGTGAGCAGCCTCTCGCACACTCGGCCACCTAGCAGCCGCATCGGGAACCGTCTCGTATCCTCGTATCTCAAATTTGTCTCGTATCTCGGGGCAAAAATTTGCTCAAAACTTTCCTCGTATCTCAAATTTCTCGTATGTTGGGACACTCGTATGTCGAGGTATTACTGTATATGGACTGAAAATAACTCGTGAAGGACATATCACTAAGGTGATGAGTGAACATGAAGATCAAAATGTTTTAGATTATCTTTGCGGAATAGCAGGCTATTTATCTCTTTAAAAAATAATTGTCATTCTTTTACCAATGTTGGAAACAAACTCTGAAACTTTTAATTATACATTTACATCTGATTCTTTATTTAAGAGTGAGCCTATATTTTAATTATATATATTTAATTAATAACATCATTATTTTCCTGACCCAACAAAATTATTAACGAAAATAAAACGTATGTTTTCTGGTGGGATTTCGGCTGTCATGATTTTGAGCTTGTCAGTATACTGTATTGGCCTGTCCGGATTCTGGCTGTCAGGCTTGTGGGTGTAGGGATTAAAGAATTCTGGAGTCTGTCCAGCTTCCCATGAGTATACATATACACAAATTACTGTTCTTTTTTATGCAATATATTTTTTAATTTTACACATTTTTGTCAGAAATAAAATGTGCATGTGTATTTTTGGAGCAAGCCTTGGTTCCAAATATGAATAAGTCCAAAAACTGAAGCATGTGGCACTACCCTCACAGCTGCTCAAGAACTACTACTGGCGACTGATTCAAAAATGTCCCAGATCCTGGGAGTTCCTGGACCATGGAATGACAAATTTTTGAAGTCGAACTGTACCACATAACTGCAAACACTCAATATGCTTATAAACAAAAACCATCCAATTTTAAACTGAAAACTTTATGCATAATGCAATAACAGTATTTACCCTTTTCCCCATATCTGTAACAAAATATACTACATAAACTTTGAAAAAAATGTAACTTTTTCTTTTTCTCTCTATTGTAAATAACACAAATACAAATCAGTAGGGAGGTAGTCTACTCGTGTTTACCCATAGCCTACCATGGTGTCATCACCATTAATGTATTTTCATACAGCAACATTATCAATTTGTTACCATACAAGATAACCATAAACAAGATACAAAATGTTTATTTGAGAACTACATTACAGACCTAGGCTCAGTAATATATTTCATTAGAAGTTACTTTACAGTAGTATACATTACCCTTTAATAAAATGTGGAAAAATTATGTATGTACATATATATATACCTTATTGTGCTTTACCTTTTGTTATAAAAATAAAAAGTATCAAAATAGTGTAAAAATGTAAATGAGAATAGCCCAAAATATATATATTATAGGAAGGAGTGTGTGTTATGTGAGTGATATCTTATTAGTTGTGATCTATCTCTCTCTCTCTCTCTCTCTCTCTCTACTAAGTGTGGGCAAACTACAGGCCCCAGGCTGCACGTGGCTGCCAAATTTGGTAAATTTGAAAGAAAAAGGTTATCTTCTCTTTTAAATGTGTTTTATGTAAAGTTTCTACTTTAAACTATACTAATAAAAATTGTTTTCTGAGTTACTTTTGTTTTCTGAGTTACTTTGTCTTTCAAATAAATGCATTTCATGAGAATTTTTCTGCACTACTTTAAAATATAAATTAATGAAATTAAGTTGCATTTTTTCTTTAAAAGCCTTTTATTTTGTCTATTCTAAATATTAATTATTTTGCTTAGCCCTTAAACGCCGAGCTGGTATTTCCAAAAAGGTCTCCCGTATGCTGGCGGCATTCGGGAGTGAGAGCTGAAGCGGAAAAAAAAGTTCTTTAAAAAAATCACAGCACGCTTAGTTTTTGAGATTAAGAGTTCATTTTTGGCTCCTTTTTTTTCATTGCATGAAGTTTAGTATGCGACCATCAGAAATGAAAAAATATAATTATTATACTATATAATTATTGGAATATATGGCAGCGCGAAAAAAAATTTCATATATAATTGTATACAAATCACGGTGAGCAAAACTGTTAAAGCTAATGAGTTAATAATTTTTTCGTTGTATTGTACACTAAATTGCAATGATTTTGGTTTATAAAAAATTGTAAAACGATCAAAGCAACACAGAGAAAATATTATCACAATATGATGCATGAATTTATAACACGCAGACGTAAAAAAAAGTAGTTTTCAAAAATTCACCATAAAACGAAATATTGTGCTAGAGACTTCCCGTTTGTTGCAAAATAAAGGTAATTGATTGAATATTACTAGGCTGTAAGTGTTGTAGCTTACAATTGCATTTTTCGACCATTTCAGTCGAGTTAAATTTGACTGAAGGTCAAATTTTTTCTATTTATCGTTGATTTAGATTAAAATATTTAAAACTGATAAAAGCTACAACCATGAGTTATTTATTTTTTATTCTACATGAAATTGCGCACATTTTCATGTATAATACTTTATGTAATGGCTAATATTAAATGGTGCAAACATTACGACAAACTGATGAAAGAATTTCTGACTTTTTCGGAAGAGTTACCGCGTGGATGTAAGGAAAAAGTTTTTTCTTCAAAATTCACCATAAATTAAAATATTGTGCTAGAGACTTCCAATTTGTTACAAAATGAAGGTAAATGATTGAATATTACTAGAATGTAAGAGTTTTAGCTTACAATTGCATTTTTCGACCATTTCAGTCGAGTCAAAATTGACCGAAGGTTGAAATTTTGGCACTTATCATTATTTATATGAAAATATTTCAAAATTGATAAAAAGCTACATACAACCATGGGTTGTTTTTTGTTGTATTCTACATAAAATTGCACACATTTTCATATATAAAACTTTATGTAACGGCTATTATAAAACGGTGCATACATTAGGACCATCAGACGAAAGAATTTCTGATTTTTTTCAGCAGTTACTGCTCGGATGTAAGGAAAATGTTTTTTTTCAAAAATTCACCATAAATCGAAATACTATTGCCCTAGAGACTTCCAATTTGTTGCAAAATAAAGGTAAATGATTGAATATTACTAAAAAGTAAAAGTTTTAACTTACAATTGTGTTTTTTGACCATTTCGATCAAGTCAAAGTTGACCGAAGGTTGAAATTTTGGCACTTATCTTTACTTATATGAAAATATTTCAAACTGATAAAAGCTACAACCATGGGTTCTTTTTTGTTGTATTCTACATGAAATTGTGCACATTTCCATATATAAAACTCTAAGTAACGGCTAATATAAAATGGTGCAAAAATGACATCAAAGTGACGAAATAATTTCTGAGATGTGTCGCTGACGCTTTTTAGTGCGAGAAGAAATAAATTCGTGCATGCGCGCTTGGTAACGCTTGTAAACAGAACAACAGCTTGATCCGTGAACTCCCATCATCCCTCAAGGTGCGTGATTCAAAAGTTTTCACCAAGTAGGCCTATAAACTATATTTTTCCGTGAATTTATAAAAAACTTTTTTGCGTCGATGTATCATACGTCAATTAACCCTTAAACGCCGCCAAGCGGTTTTAATAAAATAAAAAAAAAATGTCTCCCGTGTGCCGGAGGTGTTTCAGAGTGAGCGCGGAAGCGGAAAAAATATTTTTTTCAAAAAATCACAGCGCGCTTAGTTTTCAAGATTAAGAGTTCATTTTTGGCTCCTTTTTTTGTCATTGGCTGAAGTTTAGTATGCAACCATCAGAAATGAAAAAAAATTATCATTATCATATATAAATAATGCAATATATGACAGCGCAAAAACGAAATTTCATATATAATTGTATTCAAATCGCGCTGTGCGCGAAACGGTTAAAGGTAACAAGTTACTTTTTTTTGTAATGTACACTAAATTGCGATCATTTTGGTATATAACACATTGTAAAACGATAAAAGCAACACAGAGAAATATTATCACAAAATAATGCATGAATTCGTAACGCACGGGACATAAACAAATATTTTTTTCAAAAAATTTCACCATTAAATCTAAACAAATATTGTCCTAGAGGACTTTCCAATTTCCTTTCAAAATGAAGAAACAAATGAAATGATTGAATATTACTATGCTGTAAGAATATTAGCTTACAAATGCAGTTTTCGACCATATCTGACGAGTAAAAGTTGACCGAATGTCTAATTTTTTTATATATTTTTTTATATGCAATTATTTCGGAAATAAGAAAAGCTACAACCTTCAAATATTTTTAGTTTTATTCTACATGAAATTGCGCACATTTTCATATATAAAACTCTATGAAATGCCTAATATGAAATGGAGCAAATATTCCGAGAATGGGACGTACACATTTCGGAGATTTGTGGCGGAGAATCCGCCGCGCGGAGGGAAGAAAAGTTTTTTTTTTTGTTCTTTTTTTTTATTCATTAAATCTAAATATTGTGCTAGAGACCTCGAATTTGTTTCAAGATGAAGATAAATGACTGATTATTACTAGACCGTAAGAGTTTTAGCTTACAATTGCGTTTTTTGACCATTTCGGTAGAGTCAAAGTTGACCGAACGTGGTTTTTTTCTATTTATCTTGATTTATATGCAAATATTTCAAAAAAGAGAAAAGCTACAACCTTCAATTATTTTTTGTTGTATTCTACATGAAATTGCGCACATTTTCATATATAAAACTCTATGTAACGGTTAATTTAAAATGGTGCAAACATTACCACAATCGCACGTATGATTTTTTCGGAAGAGTTACCGCGCGGACGTAAAGAAAATGTTATTTTTTTCATAAATTCACCATAAATCGAAATATTGTGCTAGAGACTTCCAATTTGTTGCAAAATGAAGTTAAATGCTTGACTATTACTAGAATATAAGCGTTTTAGCTTACAATTGCGTTTTCAACCATTTCGGTAGAGTCAAAGTTGACCCGAAGGTTGAAAATTTGTCACTTATCATATAAGAAAATATTTCAAAATTGATAAAAGCTACAACCATGGGTTGTTTTTAGATGTATTGTGCATGAAATTGCGCACATTTTCATATATAAAACTCTATGTAACGGCTAATTTAAAATGGTGCAAACATTACCACAATCGCATGTACGATTTTTTTTCGGAAGAGTTACCGCGCGGAAGTAAGGAAAAGGTTTTTTCATAAATTCACCATAAATCAAAATATTGTGCTAGAGACTTCCAATTAGTTGCAAAATAAAGGTAAATGATTGAATATTATTAAAATATAAGAGTTTTAGCTTACAATTGCGTTTTTCGACCATTTCGGTAGAGTCTAAGTTGACCGAAGGTTGAAATTTTGGCACTTATCGTTATTTATATGAAAATATCTCAAAATTGATAAAAGCTACAATCATGAGTATTTTTTTGTTGTATTCTACATAAAAATGTGCACATTTTCATATAGTATAATACTCCATGTAACGGCTTAATTTAAAAGTAAAAGGTACAAAATTATGTCAAAGTGACGAAATAATTTCCGAGATGTGTCACAGATACTTTTTAGTGGCAAGAAAGCAATTCGCCGCCTTGCGCGCCGTGCGTCAACGATTGTTAAACAAAACCAACACTTGATCCGTGAACTCCCACCCAGCCCCCAATGCCCCAAGGCGGTGATTCAAGAGTTTTCGGCTGGTAGCCTAAAAGTATTTTTCCGCGAATTTTTAAAAAAACTTTTGTATGTCGACGTAAAATACGTCCAGTCGGCACCCGAGAGACAAAAAATGTCGACGTAAAATACGTCCAGTCGGCGTTTAAGTGTTAAGCACCCAACATACAATTTTTGTCGACATTTAATACGTCCAATAGGCATTTAAGGGTTAATATACTATGCAGCCCTATAAATTGTGAATTTTTTAATGTGGCCCTTGCACTAAAAAGTTTGCCCACCCCTGCTCTATATCATCTTTGTGGTTGAAGTGTTTCATTACAAGGTGTAGTACAATACTGTGCATAGCCTTTAATATTAATTACCATAAACATAAAAACAGGAAACCATGCAAGTATACTAGCAAGTCAGATGTCTACCTAAGCTCTCTTCACCCATCCAACACTACATCCTCCCACTCCCAGTCCCAGCCAGGGAGGCTGCTTCCCAGCTCCAACCATCTTCCAAAATAACCCCTTCTCTGAGTTAGTTCATCTACACTGACTTACTGCTCCTCCTCTCCCCTGCTCCCAGCCATTCAACCGATCCCCCCACATTGGAAACTTCTCCAAAAACACTTTCTCATCTGTTTATGAGTGTTAGCAATGTTACCAAGATTTTCTGAAGTTGTGCAGTACTATTGTTAACCCATCAGAGTGTTTTTCCAACCATCGGTCCTTTTTAAAAATCTATATACCATACATATTCTTGTATCATGTGACTTTTGAAGACAAATTTGAAGATAATTTTCAGGGGGTCGTATCATATACAAGATATAAAATTAGCATATGTAATATTCACATAGTATTAGTATTGTATTACATACGTGTAAAATACACACATAATGAATAAGCATCTTTTCCACGGATCTTTTAAAGACAACTGCCATTAACTGAAACTCACTGATTTATGGTGCTGATAACCAGTTAATGGCACCTCTGATAACTGAAAATCGGTGTGTTATGGCACCATAAATCGCTGATTTTATGGTGCTAGACAAGCACCAAAAAACAGGATTGCCTTTAACCGGGGACTCCCTGTATAAAATACAAACATAGCGATCAATGTTTCGGTATGGAAATCAGCTGAGGGCAATTATGATGAAAGTTTACTTCAACATATTTAACTCAATTTAGAGTGATTTTCTTGCTTTTAGTTAGCATAATGACTCTCTAGATACCGTTTATATATAACAAGGTTATTTTTTGTTAAACAAAGTGTTTTTAAGTCAAATTGTGACTTTGAATACATCTCGTTGTGAACTAAATTTAGTTATATTTTTGTTAATAGATGGCACTGGGAAGCATTTTTTTTTTTTTTCTAAAAATCAACAGATTCCGTTGACTATCTAACTTGATTTCATGATAGAAGCTTTATATATTTATCTTTTTCTGGCATGAAAACAACAGAAAAGCGTGTTATTTCGTACCCTGTAATTTTTATTAAAATACTTTTATCCCCAATTTTATTTACAGCTAAGTTTAATGGCATATCAAAGTTTATGGGAGTTTCATCCATATTGCCATTGCACGATAATTAAAGTCATTAGCAGCTTGAATATTGTTTTCTCAGCTTCAGCGACAACTTGCAATTTAAATTTAACAGTATATTTCTTCGCAGATCTTTTCTCCATAGTCAATAAGGGTACATATAATGTAAAAAAATATATCAGTCCTCTTCTACATAACATCATTTGCAACACAACTTTGGTACAGTGGGGTCTCGCTTAGTCGCGGATCAGCAATCACGGATTCAGTTAATCACAGGTTTTTCCTTGGACCACTTCTCAGTCTATATTGCTGGTATGAATCGCAGCATCGCAGGCTTGTCCGTGGTAGGCTAAGCTCGTCCGGTTCCGATAACCAGCAAATGCATTAACAGATTCACATTATGATATTAACTGACAATAAAGGTAATAACACCATTCTCACCTTATATATTATTGGCATATCCTCATAATATATAGCCTATTCATGGAATAATTCCACATCATTGACATCAACTTGTAGTTGAGTGGCCAGCAGAAATGTAAACACTGAGTTACACTTCATTTTGCCCTTTTCTCATTCTTAACCTTTTAGAAATGTTAATAGTAGTAGTGTAATTACAGTAGTACATAACAACATTTAGGAGAACATTAATTTTCAATTCGAACTTCATTATTGTTTTGGTATAACGTAATCAACTTCTCTGAACACTGCAGTCATACAAACGATAATTGTCATAGATTATCGTATTGTTGTTTGCGATCGGCGACGAAGCGTAAAGTAATAAAACCATTTTTACCTTATGTATCATTGTCATAAATTCATAATAAAATGCATATCTTATATATTATTGGCATATCTTCACAATAAAAAGCTTCTTCAAGGAATAATTCCTTGGGAATACATTTTTCAAAAGACAAAAATACACTTTACAAGTTTACAGTATACACTGATTACTTTATTTTGATGTGATTACATTAATATTACAGTATGGTACTGTAAGCAGTACAGTAACTATTTTTGATCGTAAATGTATATTCATTCACGAAAAAATACGTATGACCATGACGTCACCAAACCTGCAGTCTCGTTCGTACATACTATTTTTACACAATGTGATAGTGGTTACACCGTTCTACAAACTACCGATGTATTTTTACATAAGTATCCTCTAAACTGTCATAAATCACTTTACTTACTTTTTTGTGAAGCCCAATTACTACGTATATCCCAGAAAATTAACGAAATCGCGAATTTTATCACAGAGAAAGATTCACTAATTATACTGTGTTTTCATCTTCTTTTCATGACTAAATGCATTTTTAGGATAAACTTATTTACAAATATTCAAATACTATGAATGTAAATAGCAAAATCTCTCTCTCTCTCTCATCACTTACAGAAAACAACTATAATACTGATCTATTATTATCATGATAAAAGAACGAGATGGTCCCCGCCATTTGTAGGTACGTGTTGCCATATTTTCATTCTTTCAGTGATTTACGAAACTGTGCTTCAATACAACTTTTATAGTTGACTCAATGATTATCACATATTATAACAGTATACAAGAGAATATCTTATCACTTTTGATGTTTCATTTCTATCTCCAGAAAAATAGTTAAAATACAAATTTCATTATGTTATTCTCGAGCTAAGCTAGTCAACAGTTACTCTCGTTCTAAGCTGCTCTCTCAAGCTAGTCAACAGTTACTCTCGTCCTAAGCTGCTCTCTCAAGCTATTCAAGTTGCTCTCTCTCTCTCTCTCTCTCTCTCTCTCTCTCTCGCTCTCTCTCTCTCTCTCTCATCTTCTCAATGAAATATGAATTACTGTATCATAATATCATAAACTATTATTTACAAAGTTAAAAATAATAATAATTCCATTAATAAATTAGTTTCTTTTAGCAACTAAATTGTTTTCCAAAATAATTCTTTCGGTAATAAACGTCCCATCAACTGGTTCTAAACGTAAACAAAAGACAAAAATAATTTTCATTGCTGTATTTTGCTGTTTATACATTAATATTATAGTTGGGTGCTGTAATCATTACAGTAAATCATGTTTTTTTTTTATCATAAATAGGTTCATTCACAAAATAGATATACTATGTACTTTTAGTTTGGTGCAGCAGCCAAATTATGAAAATAGAAAGGAATGGTTAGGTAATATACTTTTGTTTGCTGATCTGATTAAGGGGAAATTGAAGATAGGAAAATTTATAAAAGATTTGTGACATTATAGACATATAACTTAAATACACACACAAACAAAAGAGGCATAAAGTAAACAAGGGAGCCGTTTTGTTTTATGTTACTGAAGTGGTGTTTGCCGCGTTCTTTAAATTGTACCCATAAATGAGTTAATTATGTGGCATTCAAAAATACATTCTTTTGCACTGATGGGAAAGAAGCCTAAACGTCAGATGAAGGTTATTATGCGTAATATATTAACGTGTTGTGAAGGAGGGAAGACATGTTTTGCTGCATGCTGCTGGTAACATTATCTTTATTATTCTTCCGATTGCACTGCAAAATCGTAGCCATCTTTATCATAGATCGTTGGTGATTACCCATATGATTTACATAATTTTGATATTGCTTTTACCTCTCTCCCTCTTTTTCCTTCTAAAAAAAAAAAAAAAAAAAAAAAAACCAAAGGAGCCCCACGTGAGTATGTAATGGTACATGCGTATGTAGGCTTCTAACTGTAATCCATAGGCTAGTAGGCTACATATGTACAGTAGTATGTATACTCCATATATTTTTAAGGCTAATGTAAAATAACTTTGAAACTGTCTTGAATTTAGTTTAAGGTGATAGTTGAAGACATATTTGGGGCTTGAACTAAAGTAGGCAGTTATAAACATTGGAATAGTGGTCTTGGGTGGGTTAATTATTAAAGTAGGCAGTTTAAAGCAATTTTTGCGGGGGGGTACCAGGATAACATCGGGGGGTTCTGGGCCCTATCCCCCGCAATTAACGAGGCCCTACTGTAATTATTTACTACTGTATGATGGTTGAAATGCAGGCAAAACTGCTGTTGTTATCCAATTTGGTTGTTCATAGCAATGTTCAATTTATAGTTGTTCATAGCAATGTTCAAGCTGCTTCTTGTTCAGTGTTTATGTGTATATGTTTACGCAACGAGTATGTATTGCATTACTAATGATACTTTTATCATTTTCTTTTACATTTCAACTTATTTAACTAGAAGATGGGATAGATAAAGAGATGGAGGAAAAGAGGTTAGTTTACTGTAATTTGGACTCTCAAAAAAAGGAACTCGCATAATACACAAGATATAGATAAATTAATTTTTTAAGGGTGAAAAATGATATTGTTATAATACAATAAAGTTTCATACATACTTACCTGGCAGATATATACATAGCTAAGACTCCGTCGTCCCCGACAGAAATTCAAATTTCGCGCCACTCGCTACCGGTAGGTCAGGTGATCTACCTGCCTGCCCTGGGCGGCAGGACTAGGAACCATCCCCGTTTTCTATCATATTTTCTCTCTTCCACCTGTCTCCTGCGGGGAGGCTGGGGGGGGTGGGCCATTAATCGTATATATCTGCCAGGTAAGTATGTATGAAACTATTGTATTATAACAATATCATTTTCATACAATGAACTTACCTGTCAGATATATACATAGCTGATTGGCACCCTTTGGTGGAGGGTCAGAGACAGCTAATATGGAATAGACAGGTAAACAACATATGTTGTAGGTATAAAAGAAAAACCTTGGTTCCTACCTGATAGGTGGTAGACTTCGTGGCTTTAGCCCGGTAGCCGCATCACCTCAAGACTTTAGCGAGATATTAGATCTATGGCTAGAGTTCTTGTGGGTCTGTCGATGGGTATAAGAACCTCTTACTCGGCAGAGCCTAAAAGGACTTTGTCAATGGGTACTGGACCACTTCTATGACAACACACCTTGTGAAGGAGCATAACCAATCCCGACCACCTGATCCTAACCACCATGTTAGTATATAGAATTGTTCTGAGTTATCCCGAACTCATGACAAACAACCCAGAACTCGAAACGAAAAACTCATTTATACAAAAATTCTCAAAAAAAAATTTTAAATACTCCCCTAAAAGATGCCGCCAGTGCAGCACCAAGCCCTCTTTGTCAGCAGGAATCTAGAACATATCTAGTAGAAGGTATGTACAAATTTAAGGATTGGTGTTTGCTCCCGTACCCAGTATTGAATCGCCGCCGATACAAATGGTCCCAGAGAAAAACATTTCTCGTAGGTCACGCGAACGTCTTTAAGATAGTGAGATGCAAAAACTGAATTGCACCTCCAATATGTCGTGTCAATGATTTTCTTTAATGACATATTCTTCTGAAAAGAGAGAGACGTCGCCACTGCTCTAACTTCATGGGCTTTTACTCTTAAAAGCGGAAAAGAGTCGTCAGGACAGAACTTGTGAGCATCCGTAATGACGCCTCCTAATGAAGAAAGCAATGCGTTCTTAGACATGATTCTTGTGGGGTCCTTAATCGAACACCAAAGACTTTGTCTAGAGCCTCCCATTTGCTTCTTTCTTTTGGTAAGAAGAACTTCAAGGCTCTTACCGGGCAAAGAGACCTCTCTGTTTCTCTCCCTACTAGACTCGATAAGCCTTTGATCTCGAATCTCTTGGGCCAGGGATTCGATGGATTTTCATTCTTCGCTAGAAACACAGTTCTAAACGAGCAAAAGGCCGAGTCTTTGTTAAAGCCGACTTCATCTTCTAGGGCATGAAGTTCGCCAACTTCCTTTTGGCTGTCGCCAAAGATAGGAGAAACAAGCATTTTCTTGTTATATCCCTGAACGAAGCTACGTGGGGAGGCTCAAATCTGTCCGACGAAAGGAACTTGAGAACTACGTCCAGGTTCCAGCTGGGTGGAGTTAGTTCCTTCGATTTTGTCGTTTCAAACGATCTAATCAAGTCGTGCAGATCTTTATTTGTCAGCAATGTCCTAGGCCTCTGTTTCTAAATACTGCCGACAGCATGCTCCTGTATCCTTTGATTGTCGATACAGACAAATGAGAGACCTCTCTCAAGAACAACAGGAAATCGGCGATTTCGGTTTTATAGAGGTACTGGAGGAGGACAACTTCTTAGACTTGCACCACCTTCTGAATACCTCCCACTTCGACTGATAGATCGTCTAGTGGAAGCTCTGCGGGCTCTAGCGATAGCGCTTGAAGCTTCGCGAGAAAACCCCCTCGCTCTGACAAGTCTTTCGATAGTCGAAAGGCAGTCAGAGCGAGAGCGGGGAGGTTTTGATGAAACCTCTCGAAGTGTGGCTGTCTGAGAAGATCCATCCTTTTTGGAAGGGATCTTGGGAAGTCTACTGTCCACTCCAGCACCTCTGCAAACCAATCTTGTGCTGGCCAAAACGGGGCTATCAGGGTCATCCTTGTCCCGTTGGACGCTACGAACTTTTTCAACACTTGTCCCAGGATTTTGAAAGAGGGGAAAGCGTACACGTCCACATGAGACCAGTCCAGCAGGAAGGCGTCGACCACGAGAGCTCTTGGGTCTTCCACCACTGAACAAAAAGACTTCCAGCCTTTTGGAAAGGAATGTGGCGAACAGATCTACGTGAGGAGTGCCCCAGAGATCCCAAAGACTCTGACACACTCTGAATGAAGAGTCCATTCTGTGTGAAGGACCTGGCTTCTTCCTGCCTCAGTCTGTCCGCCCTGATGTTTCTCGTCCCCTGAACAAATCTTGTTAGGAGGGCGATGTTTCTTTGTGAGGCCCAAATTAGCAGATCTCTTGCTATCTCGTAAAGCGACACTGAGTGTGTTCCTCCCTGCTTCCGAATGTAGGACAGGGCTGTAGTGTTGTCCACATTCACTTGGACCACACTGTTCGTCACAAAGGGTTCGAAGAACTTTAGCGCTAAGTGAACTGCTAGAAGTTCTTTGCAATTTATGTGCCGCCAGGACACCTGAGCTGCCTTCCAGGTGCCTGACACTTCTCTCGGTCCTAGTGTTGCTCCCCAACCCTTCTCCGATGCGTCGGAATACAACACTCGGTTTGGGTTCGGAACTTCCAGAGAAATTCCCTTGTTCTCTTTTAGAGGGGACAACCACCATTGCAGGTGTGGTTCATCTCCCTTGGAAGGAGAAAAACTGTCGGAGAGAAGTCCCGTCTTCCAGTTCCACGATCTCCTTAGGAAAAAACTGAAGAGGGCGAAGATGTAGTCTTCCTAGAGGAAAGAAACTGTTCGAGCGAGGAAAGGGTGCCTAGTAGGCTTAACCATTCCCTCGCCGAAGTTCGTTCTTTCCCTAAGAAGAGAGAGACTTTTTCCAAGCCTCTCACGATTCTCTCTTGCGAAGGAAATACTCGAAAACCCCGAGAATCCATCTGAATCCCCAGATAGACCAAGTTCTGTCTGGGAATCAGCTGTGACTTCTCGAGGTTCACGAGTAGTCCCAACGCCTTTATCAGGTCTAGGGTCAAAGAAAGGTCCTCCAAACACTGTCTCTCTGTTCTGGCCCTGATGAGCCAATCGTCCAAATATAGAGAGATGTTGACGCCTTTGAGGTGAAGAAACCTCGCCACATTCTTCATCAGGCTTGTGAAGACCTGAGGCGCTGTGGATAGGCCGAAACACAAGGCTCTGAACTGATAGATCCTTCCCCCAGTCATGAAACGGAGGTACTTCTTCGACGAAGGGTGAATCGGGACATGAAAATAGGCGTCCTGGAGATCCAGCGACACCATCCAATCTCCTTGACGTAACGCCGCAAGGACTGAGGCCGAAGTCTCCATAGAGAACTTCTCCTTTCGAACGAACTTGTTCAGAGCGCTGACATCTAGAACTGGTCTCCAGCCCCCCGAGGCTTTCGCAACCAGGAAAAGCCGATTGTAAAACCCCGGAGAGTTTTGCTCTAGAACCAGTTCTATGGCTCTTTTGTCCCACATTTGATTCGCCATCAGACGAAGAGTATCCCTCAGTACAGGGTCCCTGTATCTGGCTGACAGTTCCCGCGGAATGGTCGTTAGTGGAGGACTGTCTTGGAAGGGGATAAGATATCCCTTCCTGATTATGGACATGGAAGAGGCGTCTGAGTTTATGAGTGACCAGGCGTCTGCAAAATTCGAGAAGCCTGGCCCCCACTGGTGTTTGGAGCTGTCTGTCTCACTTCCCTTTCTTAAAGGGACGGGAAGGAGCCTTACCTCTCCTCTCAAGACCTCTTCTCTTAGAGGTAGCTCTGGAGAGAGGCCCTCCTCGAAAGGGCTGAACCGTAGAAGTCGGTCCTTTCTTGTCAACAGAAACAAGAGGTCTCTTCTTCCTTGCAGTTTGCAGGAGAAGATCCTGAGTCGCCTTCTCAGTCAGTATCGAGAAATGTCCTTCACTAACTGAGAAGGAAACAGGAAGTCAGACATGGGAGCGAAAACCAGGGCTGCTCTCTGTGAGGGAGAAACCGCCTTGGTTAGGAATGAACTAAAAATACTCCTCTTCTTAAGGAGTACTGCTCCGAAAAGAGAGGAGATTTCTCCCGATCCGTCTTGTACCGCCTTGTCAATACAAGCAAGAATACTGAGAATGACTTCGGGGTCAAGACCATCCGAGTCATGAGCTTTCTTAGACATCACCCCAAGGGACCAGTCTAGGAAATTAAACACTTCCAAAATATGGAAGAGTCCCTTGAGGAGATGATCCGTCTCCGAAATAGCCCAAGACACGCGAGCTCCATTCAAAGCGTGTCTCCTTGACGAGTCAACCAAGGTTGAAAAGTCCGCTTCGGCTGCCGCTGGAAGAGAAGGCCCATGTTCTCCCCAGTTCGGTACCAGAAACCTCTCTTGCCAGAAAGTATGGCTGGAGGCATACAGAAGGTGGTCCTGCCCAGATCCTTCTTAGACAACATCCATTTGTCTAAGGACTGAAGCGCTCTCTTCATAGAGATCGTAGGTCTCATCTTCAAGACCGACGAAGACTTAGGCACAGTCGCACTCGAAAACAGTGATCGAGGCGAAGGAGGAGCGGCAGGAGTTAAAGAATCTCCGTATTCTCGTAAAAGAAGGTCAGTTAGAACTTTATAGTTCGAGACTCCTTCTCTCCCGTCACCCTCTTCTTCCGAATCTCCTTCTCTACCTTGTGGAGAATCGGCCTGAAAAACGAGAGGATCTTCATCCCGTTCTCTCTCTACTGGTGACAAACTCCTACTAGGAGAGGTGCTCATAGAGTGAACCGACTCTCTCTCACGTCTAAAAGAAGTCTCGCGTCTGCTTGACTTCTCGTGCCTGAACAGCTCCTCGCGCTTGGCTGGCGCCTCGCGCTTGTCTGGCGCCTCGCGCTTGGCTGGCGCTTCACGCTTGGCTGGAGCGTGTAGCCTGGCTGGCATCTCGCGCCTGGCTGACGTCTCGCGCTTGTCTGGCGCCTCACGCAACTCCTCGCGCCTGGCTGGCGCCTCGCGCCTGGCTGAATCCTCACGCTTGGCTGGCACCTCGCGCTTGGCTGAATCCTCACGCCTAACTGGCGCCTCGCGCCTGGCTGGAGTCTCAGGCCTGAGCGTATCCTGATCTCGAGCAACTCGCTCGGAAAGATCCTGACGTTTGTACGCCTCTTCTTGCCTGGAAGACGTCCTATGTCTGGCGGACGCTTCACGTCTGGCTGGAGAAAGAAGACGAGATTTCTTAATAGGAAGTCTAGCGTCCTTCTTGCGAGGGGGATCCCTGAAAGAACTCCAACCAAAGAGGCAATCTGCTCTTGAAACTGCCAGCAAAATCCTCTTGGAAGCCACCCCAGCGTCCTCTTCAATCGAAGAAGCAGGAGAACTCGAAGGAGTGCGATCATCAAATACATCTCTAGGAGGCGTCGAAACCAGCTTAGCCTTCTTGATAGAAGAAGGAGCTTCCTCCGAGAAGCGCTCCGGGCTCGAGTCGAACGCGCACTCTTTCCAATGCCTTTTCAGTGGCCTAGAAAGATCCGAGTCCTTCCACCCTCGTTTAGGTGAAGGAGAACCGGACGACGAGAAACAATCTCGTAGGACGCTTCTATTTGAGCGGTCCTGAGCAGACTGTAACGAAACAGAACCTGCTGAAGGGACGCCTGACCGTTGGGGATTCCCCACAACCTCCGTACGACTTTCGACTTTCCTACTCCTCTGGGTATGTGAGTTTGGAAGAGGTCTAGGCCTGGGAGCATCGCAGGGACGGTCAGACGCCCCCTCCACAACACTGGGAACACTCACTTCACTTAGTAATTCACAATCACTAGCCTTACCTTGCATGGCCGCCATCTTTGTCTTCATTTTACGAAGAGTAGCCTTCAGATTGGCGATTTCAGAAGCCGAATCCGAATGCAAAGCCTGTGAGGATTCAGATACATAGGGAGAATCATATTCATTAATAAAAGGAGAGTCAGACTCAGAAAAAGGCTCAATAGGCCTTGTACTCACACTCTTTTGTGCAGCCCGTCTAATCCTATCCCTTTCTAACTTCTTCAAGTAAGAAGTTAGAGTCTTCCATTCATTAGCATCCAACTTTTCACACTCAATACAGGTGTTAGCCAAAGAACAGTCAAACCCCCTACATTTACGACATACAGTGTGAGGATCAACCGAAGCCTTCGGTATCCTCACCTTGCAGCCTACATTCACACACACTCTCACAGACATTCTAATAGAAAAATCAAAAAGCAAGTCCAAATCCAGTCCACAGTAGCGAATGCCAAAACAACGATCCAGTACGTCACCAAGAAATCCAATAAAGATGATCAATAAAGTCTTGAAAAGCGAATTCCAGTCAGGAGGTAGTAACAACAATGTTGATACCACCGGCGACAGAGAAAATATGATAGAAAACGGGGATGGTTCCTAGTCCTGCCGCCCAGGGCAGGCAGGTAGATCACCTGACCTACCGGTAGGGAGTGGCGCGAAATTTGAATTTCTGTCGGGGACGACGGAGTCTTAGCTATGTATATATCTGACAGGTAAGTTCATTGTATGAAATTTGGGGGTTGCACAATACGTAAGTTAGGCATAACAAAGTACTATATAAGATATGCATCTTTGGGGTTTTGCTCCCTGGTCCAGGCACGCTTGGTAATGTCAAGTTCAAGATAATAAAGGGATTACTGTAAAAATAAAAATATACTGGCCAGATCAGCTTAAAAAACACAAAAGCTCCAATAAAATTTTAAAAACTAACCAATAACTTGTGCTTGGTCTGCAAGAGAATCAACCTCCATGGGCTGGTCATGAGTGTGAGCCTCCAGATGCTGTGTTTCATCAACAATGCCTCCACCAGCACCAGCAACCTCCACAATGTTACCAACGGTGACGCCATCTGATATCAATACACCACTTGAATCTACGACCTGCAACAAACAAAAAAATCACTTCAAATGACTCTCCAGAGAAATGTTAATAAATTTTCCTCAACTTTGAAGTTTGCACTAAATTTTCTGATTTTTTTAAAGTTTTACCTTTGATTCTTGTTTTTGGAAATTTTTTCATTATATACTACAATATGTTAGACTGCAGTTCCACTGTGAAACAATGGTAACCCTTAAAAAGATCAGAGATTGCTGGCTGAAGCAGCTTTCAGCTTAAGAATGAATGAATACATAAAATTTTAAAAGTAATTTTTAATTTGCAATAGCCTCAGAAGCTGCTCTTGAAAATCCTTTCACTCTGATAAGTTTCCTGACAGTTTGAAGCCTGTCAGAGTGAGAGTGGACAACTCTTAGTGGTATCTCCTGAAATGTGGTTGTCTGAGTAGCCATGGTCTTTGGGAAGCAGCCACGGGAAGTCTACCAGAAGATGAAGAAGGTCCGGGAACCATTCCTTCATGGGCCAGAATGGAGCGATGAGTCATTGAAACCTTGCTGTGAGATGCGAACTTGTTTAGGACTAACCTGACCAATCTGAAGGGAGGGAAGGCATAGAGGTCCAAACCCAACCAGTCTAACAGCATAGCGTCCGTCGTCCAAGCCAGAGGATCCAGGGCTGGAGAGCAGAAAAGAGGAAGACGGTTGTTCCCTGATATTACAAACAAATCTACGAGGGGCATGCCCCACAATCTCCTGTCATCCAGGGTCCATTTGGTAGGAAGGTCTTCTCTCCGACGGCTCAGCTCATCTGCCACATTTAATTTGCTCTGAATGAAGCGGGTGACGCGTATCACTCAATGCTGATGGGCCCATAGAAGTTCTTTTGCCGTATGATGGGGGAAAAGGAGTGCGTACCTGTTTCTTGATATACAACAAGACTGTGGTGTTGTCTGCATGCACAACCCACCGTCTTGTTACGCAGAGATGAGGAGAAATGAAGTAGGTCCAGATGAATGGCCTTCAAATTCCTTGATATTGATGTGGAGATTCGTTTCTTCTGGAGACCATGTTCCAGAAACCTCTTATTCCTTAGAAGGGGTCTCCAGCCTAGATCCGAGATATCCGAGTAGAAGTCCAGATTGGGGTTGGGATGAAGACGGGATCTTCCCATGAAAATCTTGTCTGGAAGCTACCACCGCAGATCCAACTTTATCACAAGTGATAGGAAAGAAAATAGAATCCAATTAAGTCTCCCTGTCCCAGTTGGCTTTGAGGAAGATCAGAGATTTCTCATGTGCACCTGCCCAATGGAACGAAGGTCTTGACTGAAGAAAGCATTCCTAGACTCATCCACTGAAGGGCCGAACACATCAAGAAAGAGAGGAAGCTGTTGACTGTCTGAATGCAATTTGCAACTCTCTTGGGGGAAGGAAAAGCCTGAGAAGTCCAAGAGTTGAGAATCATCCCCAAATAAAGAACCTCCTGAGTTGGAACCAACTGGGACTTCTGGAGATTTAGGAGGATGCCTAATTCTTGAGTTGGAGCATTGTCTGAAGGTCCTTCACACACTTTTCCTTCAATGGGGATGCCTACTAGATGAAGCCATTTGGCAAGAGAGAGAGGACTCGAGAGAATACTTGAGGAGCCGTGGAGAGGCTGAAGCTTAAGGACTGAAACTGAAAGATCTGCCCTTAGAAAACAAACCTAA
The DNA here is from genome assembly GCF_015104395.2 of Macrobrachium nipponense. Lineage (NCBI taxonomy): Eukaryota > Metazoa > Arthropoda > Malacostraca > Decapoda > Palaemonidae > Macrobrachium > Macrobrachium nipponense. The sequence goes on along the minus strand of NC_087201.1, from coordinate 52,347,367 downwards.
GGTACTTTCCTGGACACTGGATGAACAGGGATGTGAAAATATGCATCCTGCACATCCAGCTTGATCATCCAGTCGCCTGGATGAATGGAAGCCATGACTGACTGGCTCGTCTCAATCTTCAACTTGGTCTTTTCTACAAAGCAATTGAGGGCACTTTCGTCTAGTACCAGTCTCCAGCCCCCTGATGCCTTGAGAACTATGAATAGGTGATTGTAGAAGCCTTGGAAGTGGACATCTACTTCTTCTATGGCATTCTTCAGAAGGGGTAGATACTTCCTTCAAAAGAGCCACATGCCTCCCTGAGCCTCTTGAGTATGCCGTCTCTATAAACGGGATGCAATAGCCCTCCTTTAATACCCTGACAATCCATGCTTTTGCTCCTATGCTATGCCACTTCTCCCAGAACGAGAGAAGTCTGGCTCCTACTGGGGCATGAGGGATTTCTGGCTCACGTCTTAGGTTGGGACTTGGAGGAGGCGTGCTTCTTGAGGGACTTTGATTGAAAGCACAGGCTGCAGCAGGGCCTGGGCTTAGACTGGGCTCTCTTCCCACTAAAGGGGCGCTACTGAAGCAGAGAGATGAACTTCTGACGAAAGGGTACCGTCAAAGAAGTCTTGGGGCGATGTGATGAATGCATCAGAAGATAATGAGATTTCTTCTGCAGGTTCGAAGCAATCTGCTCTACCATTGCCTGAGGAGAGATGAAAATGGTCCAGAGGCAAGAAAAACTAGGCAGATTTCTGCAATGACATAACCCCTGGTGAAGCAAATAAACACCAAAGGTCCCTCTTCTTCAGCAACATAAAGGGGAAAAGAGACGCAAGTTCCAAAGAGCCGTCTCGAAAGGTTTTATCAGCACACGAAACCACAGCCAAAAGGTCTGCAGTAATGGCATCATCTAATCCTCTGGCATTTTCAATCTTCTTAGTGAGAGCTCCCACTGTCCAGTCCAGGAAACTGAACGCCTCAAACACCTTAAAAAGTTTCTTCATGAAGTTGTTCAATTCTGCAGAACAGAAGAAAATCTTGGCCAGAGTGAAGCCTCTGTGATGAGACGAGTTGATGAGACTAGAGATGTCCCTTGGGAGGAGGCAGCGACTCTCAGGGAGGGGGTTTATTCGGTAGAGGAAAGCCCCATAGGTTCTCTTGATCAAATGCGAGGGAGGATGTGCAAATGTACCCTTCCCTTGCTCTCTCATCATTGAGAGCCACTCTGTGACAACCTTCATGGGTTTCTTAGACGAGATAGAAAGCACCATCTTGGGAAGAGAAAAAATTGTACCGAGTCTTCGACATAAGGAACAATGAAGAGACGTGTATGCCCTAGGTTGTGCAGTCTTGTTCTGCACCCTCTTCGTCTTCTGATGAAACCGGAGATAGGTCAGTAGCAGTCTCGATGGTATATCTCCTGCAGGAGGAGCTTTCCTGATATAATTGAGGATCTCTGTAAGTTGACCCCTGAATGGAGCGAGAAAGGGGTTGTCCAATTATGAAGCAGGAGCTTGTTGTTGCTGATGAGAGGAGTGTCCAGAAGAAGAATGCGACGAGTGTTGCAAGCCCATAGCAGTCACAGGTACATGAACAGGAGCGGGAGCAGGAAGCGCAGGAACAAGAGCAGGAAGCATGGGAGTGAGAGGTGGTTGCATGCCAGCAAGCTAGTGATGGGAGTGCACCTGGGACTGGGCTCTCAGGTGAGGGAGCCTCACGATGAGGCAGGTGCATAGGTGACAGGTGACTAGCACGGGGCTTCTGGCGCTTAGCGTCCTTAGGAGAACAAGGCACAGGTGAGTCCCATGTATGAGTACGCAACTGCACAGGAGCAAAAACTAAAGAGCGAGAACAGAAGCGGTGTGTTTAACATCATAACTTAGGCCATGAAGCTCCCCAACTCTTCAAAAAAAAAAAAAGCCACAAATGGAGCGCGAGTGAGACTTCTTAGGACTAGAGAAAGATCCCACGCAGAAGGCTAGAGCTGCCCTGGAGAACAGGACTGTTCAAAACTCCTGAACAACAAGGAGACTTCCCAGGATGAAGATATAAGCACATCTTTCAAGCGCAACACCAAGTCCAAGGCCCCTCTGTAGCTTCTGATAGCTGAAACAGAAAGACCGTTCAAATCTTGAGGAAGATGAGAAAATCCGTTATCGGCTGAACAGAAGCAAGTGGAGAGAAACCCTGTCTACGACACCAATCACAGTAGACTGCCCACTTCCCCTGGTAAACTGCTGATGAAGATTTCCTGAGATAGCTGGACATCCATCATGCAGCCTATTGAGAAAAACCTCACTCAGAGGAGATACTTGATAAGTCTCCAGCCGTGAAGAGACAGGGACTCTAATGACTGGTGAAACCTTTCCGCATGAGGTTGGCAAAGGTGCTGTGCCATGGAGGAATTTCTCTTGGAACCTGACAGAAGAGACAGAAGGTCCAGGAACCACTCTGGTTGAGGACACACAGGTGCCACTAAGGTCATCCTGAGATTTTGAGAACTCACTTCTCTGTTCAGAACTTGACAGATCAGGCAAAACAGAGGGAAGACGTACACCTTGGGACTGTCCCAAGGATGCTGTAAGCATCCTCTGCTTAGAGCAAGAGGATCCGGGACCACTGAATAGTAAGCCTCCAGCTTCCTGTTTAAAAGTGAGTGGCAAAGAGGTTTAGCATAGGCCTTACCCAGGCATGAAAAAGCCTGTCCACCATGTCCTGATGCAGTGACCACACTGTGCCCTGAATTTAGTTCCAACCACTCAGCTTATTGGCCACCACATTCCTCTGGCCCTGAATGCAACTAGCAGACAGCTCCAATGAGTTGTTGATCCCCCACTGATGCAACTTGACTGTCATTGAATGGAGCTGGCAAGACACCAGAACCCCGTTTGTTTACATTTGAACGACCTTCTACCTTCTCCCAGAACTCCAGCAGACCAAAGAAAGTTGCTTTTAACTCCAAAATGTTGACGTGAAACAGCTTCTCCTCCACATTCCAACTGTCAATGGAAGCATATGAAAACAGGAGATAGTCTGGAGGGGGTGAACATAGAGGGATTCTCACCATGAGATTTTGGTCATCAAACCACCAAGGAAAGTCTTTCCTCACCTCTTCTGATACAGGAACTCCGCAGAGGGGAATACCCCGCCGGAGATTAGAAGTCCTTCAGTCTCCACTTCAGAGACCAAAGGTGAAGACACACCTGAGGGACCAGCTTCTCTGGAGAAGACAAAATCCCAGAAGGACCTACACTGGTGAGCTGGCTGTTCGGACTGTGACAGGAATAATCGTGCCAACAACCGGAACTTCAACCTCTGGTCTGACGGAAAATCCTTCGATGCTGCTGTATCTATATCCATACCCAGGTAGAGAGCTCTCTGGCTGGGAACCAGATTGGACTTCTCCAGGTTTACTACGATGCCCAATTCCCGACAAAGCTGAAGAAGGTGATCCCTGTCTTGAAGTAGTTTCTCCCTGGAGCTTGCCAAGACCAGCAGTTGTCAAGGTATCTAAACGGGCGAATCCCTCGAGCACGAGCCCATGTCGAGACTAGGGCAAAGACCCTTGTGAACACCTGAGGGGCTGTAATCAATCCAAAGCAAAGGACCTTGAACTGGAAGACTTGCTCTCCCAGACTGAAGCGAAGAAACTTCCTGGATGAAGGATGGATTGGAATCTGAAAATGGGCATCCTTAATTCTATTGACAGCAAGAAGTTGTTCTCTTATCATTGCCAAAACTGTCCAGGGCGTCTCCATCTGAACCTTGTCCTCCTTACAAAGTCATTTAGAGTGGAAAGGTCGATCACCACTACCCTTTGTCCAGCCTCTCCAACACTTCCTCCTGAAGAGCCAAGTACTTCGAGGAGCCATGAGCATAGGTTGGATTGGGAAGGGGTCTGTCCGAGTGAGGGGGAGAGAAGTCTAAGGGTAGTAGATACCCCACCCAAAGAACATCAACTACCCATTTCTCCTCTCCACGCAGCTGCCATTTGGCCCAATGGCCCGTCAAGCATTCCCCTACCTGTGGCAACGGAGAGGGTGAGGGGCCCACTCTACCAACTGACCCCCTCTGCCCCTTCCTTCACTTTGAAGAGGCAGGATTAAAAGGGATGCTTTTGCTGTCTTGACTTGGAGAAAAAGACAGAGTAATGCTCACAGAAGTCAAACTCCAGGACAACTTGACAGGAGAGGTCCACCTTGTCTGCCGTTACAGAGGGGGAGGGGGGAGAGGAGGGGGAAAAGAACAAGCATCCGATTTGGATACCACCTAATGCACTATCCTATCCTTGATATCTGCTCGCCGCCGGTCGATCGCATCTTCCAAATGAGCTCTTAGGAAAAGAAGCTACAACAAGGAGATCCCCATTACAGAGAGCCAACAAGGACTCCAGACCTACTGAACCCGCCACCTTCTACAAGGCCGCATCCCTCCTGGCTAGGAGAGGGTTGGCCCACAAGGTAGCACTAAGGTGGCCTTGATATGAAATGGCCTTAGCACCAGACTGCAATAGCCTGATAAAGGAGGAAAAACTAATTAAACCTCCCTCTGCTCAACCCGAAGCTATCCTGGCTACCGCAGTGGACCACAAATTCAGCCAGGAGACAGCCTGAAAGATGGAAAAGGCAGTAGCCTCTATAGCCAAGGCCTCTTACGATGAAAATGACGTACCTTCAGACCTAACCTGATCCAGGGTCAAACCAGGCTGAAGACAGATCACGTCTGAATTAAGGTGACAGGACATCAGCTGAATCACATTAGTGGAATAGTACTTTCTATGCCGCAAGAGAGAAGGAGGAAGAAACTTTGTGGACCCTTTGAAGCTCAGAATCTGGAATAAAGGAAACAGAAGGCGTAGCCTCCTCCCTCTTGGGAAGGACAATAGATCCAGCGGGAGAGGGGGCTATATTAAACATAATTTCATCCTGTGCAACTCCCGATATTTCCAACGATGGAAGAGGCAGTAGCCTCAATAGCAAGGCCTCTTGTTATGAAAATGACGTACCTTCAGACCTAACCTGATCCAGGGTCAAACCAGGCTTAAGACAGATCATGTCTGAATTAAGGTGACGGGACATCAGCTGAATCACATTAGTGGAATAATACTTTCTATGCCGCATGAGAGAAGGATGAAGAAACTTCGTGGACATATTGGAGTTCGGAATCTGAAATGAAAGAAACAGAAGGCGAAGCCTCCTCCCTCTCAGGAAGGACAATAGATCCTGTGGGAGAGGGGCTATATTAAATATAAACTCATCCTGTGCAACTCCCGATACTTCCAATGACAAATCGATGGAAGATAGGGAAGGAGACAGCAGCAGTAGAACGGATGCAGGAGGGACACTTCTGGAAGGAGATGCTGAAACATCCAAACGAGGTAGCGAAAAACCCTCCACATACACAAACACACTGAAACAAAAAGAAATCATGAGTAAACAATGCTACCAGCTTGGGAGGAGAGCAACAGCGATTACTCTCCAAGGCGGTCAAAGAAAGACTAGTGTGTCATGAGGTTGTGCCTGGTCGGTGACCAGCTTCCACCTCGTATACGCATGAGTTGCCAGATGCCACAGATTCCTTGCTTTACAATCTTTTATTGTTTTTAACCGGTTTCCAGCTGGCGCAAGAAGATTATCCTATTGTTTTGACCAACAGTTTCTTCCACGTATGAACAATGAGGTACATATTACTATACATGTTTTGACCTAAACAGATGCAAAGTCAAGTTACATAAAAGCATGTAAAAATAAACATACAGTATCGTAAAAGCAACAAACAGCCAAAATCATGGAATACCAGAGCGCCTATATGTAAGTGTTTACATAATAAAAATATGGAATGTTAGTCCATATATATAAAAGACCAGATTGCTTGCAGGAATGTGATCAGACTAGAGACGCTAAAGATGACGTATACAATAAGTATGTAGGCTAAGTTGACATGCCGTCACCTGTAGTCATTCAATTGTTTATAAACATTAGTCCAAGCTCCCTGCTTGAGACAACTACGGCCTACGTGATCTGTAGCGTGTCTCATTTTGATTGTGTGTTCGTATGAAACTATGTCATTTGTATGTATGTTCATATGTTCGAACTACTGTCTGTTCCTTCATAACTTGTAACAGAGATGGTAGACAGGCAGAACAGAGTTAGCTATCGTCATTAGAAGACCTGTACCTCTTTACCTAAGCTTTATCATGTAGAGGAATAGGATTAGCCATCATCATTGGCAGAAGCGATCAAGCTATCGTTATTAGAAGACTTGTACAATCATACCTGATCTTCACCATGTAAAACTTCAGAAGAATATATATCTATTTTTATACTTCGTGTTTTCTACAAGAACCTCCTCACCGAACCATGAGTTTAACACATCGTCGTAATAACCAACAAGATAGTACCGACTTCGTAAGTGATCTACAAACCCCAAGACACTCCATTGAAGATGGAAGTGCAATACCAACCGACTTAGCGTATAGATTATCGCAAGTCTAACATTACCTCATAGGGCGCCTTATCATACAAGGCACAAGCCCTAATATATTTTTTTTTTTTTTTTTTTTTTTTTTTTAATTATTGGTGGCCAGCGTACCAGAAGAACTCTACAACGTTCCTACGAAGAAAAACCAGAATAATAAATCATGTATCATAAGAAGTCAACGACGACGGAAGCAGCAGATTCTTCAAGCAACCTAGTATCATCGTTAGTGAGCGACTTCAGAAAACAACAAGATTCGTCAAGCAACTTAGTATCATCGTTTAGTGAATAACTTCAAGAAACAAAACCGAAGTGTCCTTTTCCTACGGCAACGGAAGCTTCGTCTCTCATTAGAATCATTCAAGAAAACATCGTTAGTGAGCGTTTCCGGCACTGCAAGAAACAAACCGAACGCGTCTGCAGCATCGGATTTTCAAGGGCTCGAATCATCCCAACAACGCACACGGGGGAAACTCAAGCCAAAAAACCAGGTCATCCGCTAAATAGAGAAGGAGGACCAAGGCCATGTGTCATTATAGGAACACCGTGACTTCCCACAAAAGCAAGCTAAGTACAATTTTTTATTCATTTGGAGTAACTTTGATGTTTCCTTTGCAGTCGAATTTCGTTATTCCTGTGGCTGAAGTTACGAGACATTCTTAATCTTACTTTTTTACAGAAATTATCTACATCATTGAGATTTCGCTACTGCGAGTTTTTTATCTTTGAGTCTGTTTCCAGAAGTTCTATGAAATATCATAATCATATACTGTACTATGTTAATTTTATCATTTTGGGTGATTATTAATCCCTTACGTAACAAATCATATTAAACAGTGAATATGCGTTTACGCATGTGGACGTCTGTATTTATACAAATGCATGGATAGGGTCGTAAGCACCGTAGTGATTAGAAAACACACAAAAACAAGTGGAACACCCGTACGAATCTAGATAAAATTAGAGGTAACACTATTTGGGTCATGACAATAAATGCCCTTTGCAAAGTCCCGATCGCAGTTTTAGCCTTGAGTTTTGAGTTATATAAAATATCGAACCTCAATGACTCAACTTAACTTTAAAAATATGGCTGGATTGCAAGGAATAACATGTCTGTAAAAACACTTTCATCAGGCTAAATGCGCTGACCAGGATCCTCACTATTTCAAATTTTAGCAAAGAATGAAGTACAAAACAGTTAATATGGAATGCAGTAGTGATAACTTGTCTTATTAGTAATCGCTCAGTGCCTATAGTTCTCATTCATGCTTTATACGTAACCAGCAACATAATGCTAAAAACACACAATACGTTGCCGATGGTAATAAAGAGAAGGATCTAATTATTACAAAAAGAAATAGAAACAGTAGCCCGTTCAGAATCAAAACAAGCAAAACTCGGTGACTGTGCACCTAGTCAAGCGGTCAAGGTCAGTCAAAACTGGCGAAGTTTTCAAAGCAAAGCAAATTCCACACAATAAGCGACTCTAGCAGAGTGGGGAAAAGCGAAGATACCGATATCTTTTTGAATTAAAAAGGATTTTTTCCTATGAAACACACGACCGTATAAAGTAATCAGAGCAGGTTTTCGTTTTTTTTTTTTTTAATTTTTTTTTAATACGTAAGTTATTATAAGTAGGTGGATAAAGCCCGACTGTACGCGCCGTAAAAATGAGAATATCTTGTTTTATTTCTTTAGTACACGTATATCCTGTATTTACGGACTCACCGTCTGTGTTCAAACTTCTAATGAGAAGTCCGGATAAGCGAGCGCTTACAGATACCTCTATAGTTATAAAAAACATTGATCTGTATGTAGTGTAATTGTAAGATTCATCTAGGGGTATACAAAATATTATCTTACAATCCTGCAAATAAGGCGTATTTATCAAAGGGAAATCCTATAAACCTTCAAACATATTGAAATCCGTTTGAACAAAAAGAGACAGTTAATCAAATAATAACTTATATAAGGAACTATACATTTGTCTCATAAATCGTAACATTGTTCAAATGACCCAACAGAATTTTCCCACAACCGCAGTCGCACTTTGCACGCAAAATCTCGAGAAGCATGCACCCTCGAATGTCTTAGTGCGTGTAAAAAGACTTTGCTGGGAAATGAAATTTTAATCCTTCCCGACACTCTGAAATATAACGATTCCGAGAACAAAGCCCTAAACGTATACATATCGTGGATACGGAAGTTATAAATATCGCATTTTTTTTATTGTTGCTAATTTTTAATCACGCCCAACCAGTCGTGGATTGAATCTCTCTGATAATCTATCTAAAGTAATATCCGTAAAGTCATTCAAGCAGAGGTGATTCAGCAGAATTTTTTTTGATCTTTTACCTGAATACCAGGAAGTTTCTCCATGGCGAGTGATCTCGGGAAAACTGGGGACGGATGTAATTTAACACAAAATACGGTCTAAGGACAAACATAAAGCTATATACGTACCTTCGTATAGACTCTCACTGCAATTTCAAAATAGAGATAAATGACGAAGTGAAATATGTT
>NC_087201.1:52282980-52337879 GCF_015104395.2 Macrobrachium nipponense | reverse complement strand
TTTTTAATATGGTTTTGGTGGCAATTTCATTACTCTAGTTTTGCATTGTGTTTTGGGACTGTGCCTTGGGCAGGGGCATTGTGCTTTTAGACCTTGCTAGCCCCAGACTTTTCCTTGGTGACAATGGATCCCACTGTCATAGAAGACGATACCTGGCTAGACTGCCATGTCTGTACAAGTTAAGATGAGTGTCATCCAGAGACAGTAATTATCTGTACCAGCTCTCTTAACAGGTAAGGAACCAACAAGCATTTTACTAAATGCCAGCAATTTCTCTATATTTCTTTTCATCCCGTAATATGAATTGGAAGCTAGTACATCCATGTATCCCACCTCCTACAGTGTTGGATTCAGCTATGTATTTACTTGGTAAGTATACATAAAACCTCACTTTACTATAACAACATAATTTTTATGTAAGCAGCTTACTAAGTAATTACATAGCTGAATCCCTCCATCCACCCCTCTCATAGATGTAAAGGGCATAAACAACTGAACACCATGCTGAGTTGCTTCATCTCTACCCCAAAAGTGGGCGGAGTCAGTGGCCTAGCCAAAACAAAATAGTGCCACCGCAAATTTCCAAAATTCTAGCTGCGGACAGATAGTGAAACTATAGCTGTGTAATTGCTTGGTAAGTATACATAAAGTCTCAATTTATTATAAAAACAATTTTTTATATAGTTTGTTCTGCTACTTATTTTAAGAGGTTAATCATCCATTGTTATTCATTATTGTTAAGGAGACATTGAAATGCTACACCCTGGGGGTAACTTAATCGCGATGGGAGGGGAGGAACTAACAACCACTGCAGACACAAGCACAGCAGCACTTCTGGCATCAGCGTCAACAGGGTCTTCTGAAGGATCAGCACAACAAATTGTAGCAGACTCACCGCAACTTATCAAGAGTAGCCTAGGGCAATTTGTGGTCCTTCAGCAGAATCAAGTAAGTGAAGGAATTAATGTAAAATAGTGCTGACAGTTATTGGTCAAAATTTGTAGAATTCAGCTCTAGAATGATTCCAGTGACTATATTTTTTATGAGAGTGTGGGTTGGGGAAACTGGTTATTTTATGTTGCTCTTGGTCATGTTACTATTTACCTGTCACTTTTTGATAATTAGCCTATTGCATTTTGCATGATGTGCTTTGTCATTATCTTTTGTTGTTAATCGTAAGCAATTAAAGGGAAGTTGTAATGTGCATAGTATAGGATTTAGTAACAAATGGTTCTGTTTTAGATCATTCATTTTAATTCTCTTTATTTTCAGAACTCCATCTCCCTAGGGTCTCTAAGTAACCGTATCATGACCTCAAGTGGCCACATAACAACGATGGCAGGCTTAGGCAACAGCAATAGTAATAAACAAGTAGTTGTTAACACTACGCAGTTGGGGGGATCATTAAGAGCACAGCCAACCATGGTCATGGCCCAGCCTGTTGTTCAAACACCGCAGGTTCGGACAGTACAACTAAAACAAGCCCAGCAGTCACAGTCACAAAACAGTGGAGTAAGCTGATGCATTGATCTTTTGAGATAGTAATGGAAAAGTGGCAGATGGTTGCTAGATGATTTTCTATAGTATTTGTACTCTATCAGAATTTTTCAGAATGAATTGAAGTATGTTGATAAATATTTATAAGTAAATGCATTCTTCTTTAACTTAATTATCTAATACTAATTTTCACAATTATATTTGTAGACTGTGACCAAGGTAATAATTACAAGTCAGGCAGGAGGTGTTAGTAGTCTTAGTGGACAACAGCTAAGGCTTGTGACTAGTCAGAATAGTGGAACGACACAAGTATCAGCTTCTCCAACCAAACTGACTCTTCAGCAAGCTCAGCAGATGGGTATCATTGGACTTTCACCATCAAAACCTGTAACTCAGTCACCCAGTAAGGTGAGGTTGAAAATATGTATTTTCATATGTAAGAAAATGACCATTTTAAATTCAGAGTGAAGTCTTTGTGTACAGATTGCTTAAACTTCAACTTGTTCCTATACAATATACAAACCATCAGTCCTTTGCATTAGGAATTACTTTTGGCAAAACTGGAAAATGGCTGGTAGGCTTTTGAACAAGTAAGTTAGGTAGTTTAACTACTGTTTGGTTGGAAGGAGTCCTGCCCACCCGAATGTGTGGCAGGGGAGGGGCTCAGTCTGACCAAGACATCCTGAATGTTCAAACCTCTAAGGAGGCTCGTACATCCTGAACTGGTGATGGAGGGTCTTCTCTTCATACCAGTGAGGGCACAGGCAAGAGAGTTGAGTCACACTGGTGCCTTGGCGCTCCCTGCCAGTACTTCCAACAGTACTTGGCCATATGCCTGGACTGGTGCTTCGGTGTCTAACCTTGCTGAACAGCTGAAGATACAAAGAGGAGGTCCCCTGCTCAGACTCCTTTGTCAGAGGCTTCAGCATGGAAGAGGTCTGGGGCATGTCGTGGGGAGGGTGCAATTCTTGCCAGCTAGCCGCTCCTCTCACTCAGCTCCTCCCAGCCCTCCGTCCCGTTTGTGCGATCAAGGTGGCCCAGCCAAGTTGAGTGCTCAGTTCAAGCCAGGGGCTTGTGAGTACCCAGCCTAGCTTGCATGAAGCTCTCAGTATTTCTCAGGACAACACTTCAACAAGTGTTGCAGTCATCACTGCGAGTTGGTGACCACATGGTTTGCCTTGCCTGCCAGGTCTGTGGACAGGACAGGTGAGAGTGCTTGGTCTTCGTCACCTGTTCCCTCACCTGTTCCCTCAGCCTCTTGGGGCTTTACCAGGAGGTGCGAGGCAGACAGGGGACTTCGATGAAGTGTCTTGTTGAAGTCCTAACTCTCAGTCATTATGTTTCTGGCTTGATTCTTGGATCAACCATGTCGTATGCCAGACTAGTGCAGGAAGGACCATAGGGGTCTGGAGAGGCTCCCCCTCCTGCAGGGAGAGTAGATCAGGAAGACTGCACCCTAGAAGGGCTCAAGGGTCCTTTGCCCCAGGATGTGGACACCCCCAAGATACAGAGGATGTTTTCTGAGATCATAGCACTGATTCATCAGCACAATGATCTAGGGGAAGGGAAGGGACCACAGCCTCTTCTATGGACCATCCTTCCCAACTCAAATCCTTTTGGGGGCCTAAGAAGGAACCCAAAACTTTGACAGGATTGCCATGGTCCTCACTTGCTGAAGGTGTATTTGATCTCAGACGAGGTCATTGCTGACTAAAACAGGTTGACGACCTGGTTCGTCTAGCCCCTGGTCTCTCGATGCAGCAGCTTACTGTAGAGGCCATCACCCTCTCACAGCAAGAGGCAGCGAGTCTGCAGGCTACCACCATGGCTAGTGCTCTAGGCAGTCTCCTGGCTGGCTCTGTGAGCCTTCACAGTATCCAGGGATGCTGTCCTAACTCAATTGACCAGGTCAGTAGGACCCAAGTCAACTTTGACCTTAAGGAACAAACCATTGCTGGGTTCCTCCTCTCTCTTCCCTAGAGAGTTGGTGGATGCTGCAGGGGGACAAGCACTGAGTAGAGAATAAAGACCACCTTGTTCACCAGGCAGTTACCAAGACCTCCAGGTCTTTGTGTGTCCCTGCGGCCCGGCCTTGGGGTCAGGCTAGTTCTTCCTCGGCCTCTGAGATGACCAAGTCTTCAAAGGGTGCTTGTGGGAAAACCCAGCCTTCTTCTTCCTCAGTCGCGACCCTTTCAGCCCTCCTTCCTGTCAGGTAAAGGGGGGAAAAGGAAGAAGGGGAAACTCAAGGGGCGGCATTCCCCTCCAGCTGCTGCTACGGGGGGGGGGCGTTGCCTGTCAAGCCATGGGCAACTTGGCAGCGACATGGAGCCGAGACCTGGGTAGTTGATGTCCTTCGGGAGGGATATCTACTTCCCTTCAAGTTTCAGCCTCCCTTCACCAACGAACTGGCCTGTCTCCTGACGTATGTTGCAGGCTCACCAAAGGACATCTCACTCAGGGAAGAAGTGCAAGCTATGCTGACGGAGGGCGCTATGAAAGTCGTGTCGGATCGGTCTCAAGGATTCTACAGCTGCCTCTTTCTTATGGAGAAAGCTTTAGGGGGATGGAGACCAGTCATATACCTACTTCCCGTGAACAGATTCGTTCCCCAGATTTGTTTCACGATGCTTAGCGGCCAATCGGTTTTATGCTATTGTCAAAAATATTCATTAAAAAAACAAGGTATTTTAAGGTATTTTTACGGCACAATTTTCGGTTAACAGCGCCGCTAGCGCCGTTATGTCTAACGAGTACATACATTTGTAGGAAAACTGTTCGGACCATAAAGGTTATGCAAATGATATTAAAAAATGTTATTGAGTTATTACATAGGTATTAGGGTAAACTTTATGCCCCTGATGCTGTTCTATGCCAAAAATATGGAGTTAAATAAGTGCAAATTTAGCGATTGATAGGTCCATTTATAAATGATCATGCTTTTATGTTTAAAATGTGTATGAAAATGTATAATGTATAGGGTATTTTCATTTCTGCATATAAATATGATACAAAGGCAGCTTTTGAAACTGCCCTCCAGTTATCAAAGAGGAAATTTTTTCATGTTCGTTTTTGTGAGCCGCCTCCTGCTGCTCTTCCGAAAATATAGTTAAAAAAAGTGCAAATTTAGCGATCGATGTGTCGATTTATAAATGTTCATGCTTTTATGTTTAAAATGTGTATGAAAATTTATGTTTAGGGCATTTTTATTTCTGTGCATAAATATGATACATAGGCAGCTTTTGAAACTGCCCTCTACGTTATAAGAGGATGTTTTTTCATGTTCGTTCTTGTCCGCTGCTGCTGCCGCTCTTCCAAAAATATAGTTCAAAAAGTGCAAATTTAGCGATCGATGTGTCAATTTTATAAATGTTTATGCTTTTATGTTTAAAATGTGTATGAAAATGTATTATGTATAGAGTATTTTTTTATTTTTTCATAAATAGGATACAAATTGAGGCAGCTTTTGTAAGTGCCCTCCGCACATACAGTAATACCTTGGGTTACGAATTTAATCCGTTCCAGAACCTGCTTCGTAACTTAAATGGATTTTCCCATAAGAATGATATAAAAAGCAAATAATGTGTTCCACCCGACCATAAATGACCATTTCAATTCATATTTTTCCATTTATTTTTGTTGACTAAGGTTGAAAATTTGTGTAGGAATTACATAAAATTATAAAATTGAAGAATGAAATTAAATATAAACTAAATTTAATATGCATGCGCAGTAAAACCTGAACTTTACCCTAGGCGAGTGTGGCTGCTGGCTTGACGGAGACGGGAGGAGGGGAAGGGGGAGGAAGAGAGGGTTAGGGCTTGGGAGGGAAATCTCCTTCCGTGAACACTTCTGGAAGACTTTCTGGTTCTTTCTCTTGAGAGCAGTGTTCACTACCATCACTAATCTTATGCTTACGCGACACTGTGTCGTCTTTCACAATTTTGAAGAAATATTTTTCTATGGATGCTTGCTTTTGCCTGTTCTTTAAAATTTTATAGAAATGACCCACTCCATTATTGATCAACAAATTTGTTGCACGCCCTGCCGCAGCCTTATTTGGGTAATTTTTCTCAATAAAACTCTTCACAATTTCCCAGTGTTTAAAAAAATCCTTGATCTCGCTCGAAGGAAGCGACTGTGCAGTGTCTTCCCCCTCCTCCTCAGATGAGATCTCCTCCGTTACCTGTCTCTGTTGCTCCTTGTGCAGCTCCAACAGCTCGTCGGTCGTCAGCTGCTGCCCATGCTCAGTCAGGAGGTCCTCAATGTCGTCCGTGTCAACCTCCAGCCCCATGGATTTGCCCAAGGATACAATCTCCTCTTCAACTGCCCCCTCCTCGACGGGTTCGAACCCCTCAAAGTCTCATTCAGCAACGCAGTCGGGCCACAGTTTCTTCCATGCAGAATTGAGGGTTCTCCTGGTGATTCCCTGCCATGCTTTATCAATCAGATTGAGGCAGTTGTAAATAGAGTAGTTATCCTTCTAAAACTCTAAGGGTAAGTTTGGTGCCTTCCATTACCTCAAAGCAGCGCTGGAACATACCGGGGGCAAGAACTTGACTTCAATAAACTTGAATTCGTCCAGTAAGTCCTCTTCAACGGATGGAGGATGGCAGGAGCATTGTTCATCACAAGTAAGGCTTTGAATGGGAGGTCCTTCTCCCGGAGGTACTTCTTCACCTCGGTACCAAAAACCTTGTTCATCAACTCGACGAACAAGATCCTCGTCACCCAAGCCTTGGTATTAGACCGCCAGATACCGTGCAACAGCTTCTTCTGCACGTTGTTTTTCTTAAAGGCTCGTGGATTCTCTGAGTGATACATGAGGAGAGGCTTAATCTTGCAATCCCCGCTTGCATTGGCACAAAACAGTAGGGTTAGACAGTCTTTCATGGGCTTGTGACCGGGAAGTGCCTTCTCTTCTGCTGTAATGAACGTCCTCCTGGGCATCTTCCAGAATAACCCCGTCTCGTCGCAATTGAAGACTTGTTGGGGGAGGTATTTCTCGGAATCCACAAGCCTTTTAAACACTTTTACGTAAGCCTCTGCTGCCTTCGTATCTGAGCTCACAGCCTCACCATGCCGAACAACACTGTGGATGCCAGTCCTTCTCTTAAAATTCTCGAACCAGCCACGGCTCGCCTTAAAAGTGTCTTTTTCACTGTCCGCTGATGTGCCTGGCTCATTTTTACTTAAATCTTTGTAGATCTTCCGAGCCTTTTCGCAAATGATGCTCTCATTTATGGAATCTCCTGCCAGCTGCTTCTCGTTTATCCAAACCATGATTAAATTTTCTACGTCGTCGAGAATATGAGGCCGTTTTGTCAATACTGTGACACCTTTCGATACTTTACTGGCTTTAATTTCTTCCTTTTTCTTCAAAATACTGCAGATCGTTGATTGCTACCGTTTGTAGAATGCTGCAATGTCTTTCACGCGCTCGCCTTTATCATGCATTTGGATAATTTCCTTCATTTCAACAGTAATCATCTCCTTCTTTCTCATGCTTTCCTTCTTGCTGCTTGCCTTCATCATCTTGGGAGCCATTGTCTTTAGTATTTGAGTAATATTAACGTATAAGCACTATCACGGAAACACAACACGTGCACAAATCGCTAAGCAAATTTGAGTGTGTATCACGGAGAAATGCGTTCAATCTTACCGCCAGCGAGAGTGAAAGAGTTATGGTTTGAAAAGGGATGTGTTGGTGGAAGTCACGTGACCCTTGTTAAGTTTTGGTAAAAAAAAAATGCGTTCGCAGATCCCACGCTCATCCGATGTAAACAATACAGGCGGGCCCCCACGATGGAAATTTGCACATTTGTATTCCAAGCGAAATTCGGATTCCAGAATGAGGGCGTCACTTCGTAAGTTAAAAAGTTTGTATACTAATTGGTTCGTAATCCAAAGTATTACTGTATATCAGAGGATATTTTTCATGTTCATTCTTGTCTGCTCCTGTTCCGAAAAATGCATTACAAAGACTTCACGTGGTTATATTTTATTAATTTGGGAGCTAATTATAACTCATTTTGTTAATGAAACTTCAGCTTTTTGTTATAAGTTTTCATGCATTTATGTTTAAAATGTATATGAAAAATGTATTACAGGGTATTTTTTTTTAACTTTTGTTCATAAATATGATACAGTGGCAGTACACATGTCCATTTGAAGTCTTTGTAACAGCCCTTCAGTCGTGCCCAAACAATATTATTTTAATTTATATCATTGAATCATGTTTTTAAACATCTAACTTACCTGGTAGTTATATATATAGCTTACGTCCCTGACGTTGGCTATATATATAACTATCAGGTGAGTATGTTCAAAAATTTATTTTATTATGAAAATATTTTTATAACAAATTATATTTACAATTGTTACATAAATTGATTTTAAAAGACAAAACTCGCGTATATATTCGATTTTGCCACAAAATATAACTCTGCAACTCAGTCTATTTTTTGCTTTGTTATGCGAGAAAAAAATTGAGGAACGACCCTATTAGTCGAGATGCCGCTGCTATGTAGATGGCATAGTGATGAAAATTAAGATAAGCACAGAAGAAAAAGTAAATATGTGTCTTCCTCATAAATCTTTTAAAAAGTTATATATTACTTCACTGTATCCAATAATATTGTATGTATTCTCATATTATTGTATTATAAAATACTATGGTAAATCTAAGCCAGTATTCCACAGAGCAGCCTATGTTTTAGTTGGAAATCAGCTGATGGCAAATGCAAGTTTGTTTTGCCATATTTAATGCAATTCTGAGCGAATTTTCTTGCTTCTAGTTAGCATAAACGAATATCTAGATACTTGATTTATATGAGACAAGGTTATTTTTCCTTATATACGACATGTTTTTAGGAGGAAATATTACTTGAAAGTCTCGTTGTGATTGTGAACTAATTTTCTTTTTTCGTTAACAGATTACGTTGGCGGCATGTTTATTGAGTAAAACAATACGTAGTTCCATTCACATTTTTCCTTTATATCATTGTAGTATGAACTTTACGTTATTTATCTTTTATCAGCGTGAAACCAACATTACAATGTGTTCTTTCAAGCACAGTAGTTTTGATTAAAATGATTTTATCTCAATTTTATCTACGGTTGTGTTTGATGGCATACATTTACTGAAGTTTTATCCTTGTTGCCAATGCACGATAATGGCCATTAGCAGCTTGAACAGTTTTCTCAGCTTCAGCTATAACTAGGTTTAAATTTAACAGTATATTTCCCTAATGACATTGATCTATAGCGAATAAAGTTATTACATGAAGATATCTGTCCTATTCTACATAACGTCATTTATAACTACAGTAATAGTGTACTATAGTACGATGATTAACATACAAGCCAAATGGATGTTGTTATCCAATTTGGTTGTACTTAAAAAAAGTTGTTTCTCGTTTGGTTGTTCATGGCTGTACACGTTTATGCAATGAGTATAACGTTAAAACCATACTTTCATCATTCTCTTTTGCTGTTTTTGATCTTGAGTAACTAGAAGATGGGATAAATTTAGGCTATTGTAATTTGGTCTCATAAAATTGGATTGTAACTTGAACACTACAGCTACCTGTTTACTGTATAAAACCTTATTATATCTTTACATACTCTGGACACCCAAAGGATTAAAACTAGGCTCTTTTTTTTTCGCTTTACAGTATTTATAATGCTATAATGCACTGTACATTGCTACTATACAGTAAATTCTACAGTACAGTGGACCCCCCATATTTGCGTTCTCCGGATTTGCGGACTCACACATTCGCGGATTTCTCTCGGGAACGTTTCCCCACATTCTTTGCGGAAAATTCGCACATTCGCTGTATTTTTCTATGAGAAATATCCACAAATTCCGGTTTTTTTTTTATCAATTTCATCATAAAATGCACTTTTTGTGATAAAACACTTAAAAAACCAAGTATAAAAATTTTTAGTGGGTTTTTCTTAAGTTTTAACTAACAAAATAGGCTTTCTTTTTTTAGCATTTTTATAGAGGTTACAAACATTTGTGGGTTCTAACTATTCACGGGAGGGTCTGGTACGCATCCCCCGCAAAAATCGCTTAGCATTGGCGGCCAGGAACGAAACCTCTGCTGCCAAAATGAGGGTCGCCTGTACTGGTTTAGCTGGATTTCTTTTGTATCATTTACATATCTCACAATTTCCAATCAGGTCCGTTAGTAACTTTTTTATTTCCTCCTTTTCTTTCTCTATTAACCCATCACTCCATTGTGCATCCTCTGTCAGCTTCCATATTTTATCTCCACTTCCGTGACCAAACTGTAAATGTAATTTCTTCATTGTGCTCTTAATTTCCCTCACTCTCTCTCTTCGAACCCTCCAGTAATAATTCTTCTACCTTCCTCCTCCTTATAGGTACTCTTAAGTGACCCTGTATGTCATCTCTTAACTTTACTTTCATTCCTCCCAGATACTTCTATTATAAGAATTTTCTTTCAAATTTATGGTCATACCCCTTTTGTTCATGGGTTGCTTACTGATTAGCCATGGTATATCACCCTGCAGAATTTCTCTTCAAATAAAACTTCTTGTTTTTTAATATTACTGGTATTTCCATTACTCCTTTTGACTAAGAAGATGTCTCACCAAAATTAAACACTTTGTTAGACTCTGTCCTAGTATCCTTCATTCTCATTAACACTTCCTGACTCGAATCCATGACAATGCGTGCTAGTCACAATTCTCCGCAAACTGTCGATTTACACCCTGTATTTAAAATTGCATCAACCATTTCCCACTACTTTTCCTCTATTTTATTAACTTCTGCATAAACTTCTTCTTCTGGCCCATTTTCTGTTTTCAGCTTATATTTTCTTCTTGTTTCGTTTCAGTTTTCTTCCTATCCCTTAAACACCTATTGGACGTATTGTACATCGACTAAACTTGTCTGTCGGGTGCTTAATTGACGTATGATACGTCGACTACAAAAAGTTTTTTAAAATATTTGGGGGAAAATAGTTATAGGCCTAGTTTGCAAAAATTTGAATTGATGTGCCTTGAGGGATGCTGGGAGTTCATGAATCAAGCTGTTGTTTTGTTTACAAGCGTTACCCAGGCGCGCATGCGCGAATTTCTTTCTTCTCGCACTAAAAAGCATCCACGCCACATCTCAGAAATTCTTTTGTCACTGTCATAATTTTTGCACCGTTTTATATTAGCCGTTACATGGAATTTTATATATGAAAATGTGTGCAATTTCATGTAGAATACAACAAAAATCGACCCATGGTTGTAGCTTTTTTCAGTTTTGAAATGTTTTCATATAAATCACGATAAGTGCCAAAATCAACCTTTGGTCAACTTTGACTCGACCGAAATGGTCGAAAAATGCCATTGTAAGCTAAAACTCTTACATTTTAGTAATATTCAATCATTTACCTTCATTTTGCAACAAACTGGAAAACTCAAGCACAATATTTTGATTTATGGTGAATTTATGAAAAACACTTTTTCTTTACGTCCGTGGATGGTAACTCTTCCGAAAATCTCAGAAATTCTTACGTCAGTTTGTCGAAATGTTGGCACCGTTTTATAGCAGCATTTACATGAAGTTTTATATATAAAATGTGTGCAATTTCATGATGAATACAAAAAAAATAACTCATGGTTGTAGCTTTTATAAGTTTTGAAATATTTTCATATAAATCACGATAAATAGAAAGAATTCGACCTTCAGTCAACTTTGACTCGACCAAAATGGTAGAAAATTGCAATTGTAAGCTAAAATGCTTACAGTCTATTAATATTCAATCAATTACCTTCATTTTGCAACAAAACGGGAAGTCCCTAGCACAATATTTCGATTTATGATGAATCTTTGAAAAAAATTTTTATATGTCCGCACCTTACAAATTCATGCATCATTTTGTGATAATATTTTCTCTGTGTTGCTTTGATCATTTTACAATTTGTTATATACCAAAATCATCGCAATTTTATGTACAATACAATAAAAATTAACTCATTAGCTTTAACCGTTTTGCTCACACGCGATTTGTATACAATTATATATGAAATTTTTTCTGCGGTTATATATTCCAATATTTATAAATTATAATGATTTTTTTTTCATTTTTGATGGTTGCATACTAAACTTCAGGCAATGACAAAAAATGAACTCTTAATCTTAAAAACAAAGTGTACTGTGATGTTTTAAAAAAAACTTTTTTTAAGCTCTGGCGCTAACTCCCGAACGCTTCCGGCATACGAGAGACACTTTGGTAAATAGCAGCTCAGTGTTTAAGGGCTATTATGAAACTTTTGAGGACAGTCCCTAGCCCAATGCCATTCCGAGCTGCATATTGCACACAATGTTACTTTCCCTTCATTGTTTATAGGATTTCTTCCACCCCTACCTCTGTTCCATCTTCCCTGATATCTTTGGTTTTCCTTCCCTCTCCCAGAACTCACATTGCCTTTTGACTCCCACTATTCCTGTTCCTCTTTATTCCCTAATCCCTCAAATAGTCTTTTCCTTGTTTTAGACACTGTTTCGAACTCTAACTTTCCTTTTCCACAAGCTGCTGATTCCATTTGCTTTTCCCCATTGCCCTGTCGCACTTGGATGCTACCTTTTTGTACCTAATTAAAAAGTCCCTCATCTTTTCATTCTGTTCTCTTCTTATTTGAAAATAGTTTTTTATTCTATTGTAATTTTCCATTAGCATATCTTTTAGATAGGCTTGATCTAGTTTGGCTGGGATTATCTTCGAACTCTCTGTACCCTTAAGTTTATCTCTTTTCTAATCCTTCTGCAAATTCTTGCTCTTTCCCTTTTAAGCTCCTCCTCATCTCTATCGCCGGGTATTTTGTATCTTCTCCAAACAAAAATAGCCAATCTTCAAATTGACCTCTCCATCCTTTGTACTCTTCTTGTATCCCGCTAAATCTTTGACATTCCCTTCTCCATCTAGTCTCCCTTTGTTCACTGTCGGATCCAGCCATCTTTGATCCTAGCCTAAGCTTTCCTTTTGAACACAAATGTGCAATCTACCCACCTGTACATGTTCTCCAATCCCAGTATACTCCAGCTTAAACCTTCAAACAGGACCACAACAAGACTTACAACCCAAACACTCCTATCTGAGAGAGAGCTCTCTTCCACCAACCAAACAGCCCCATGCACGTGTCTCCAGATGCCGCCGCCATTTTGTCTTCTATGATGTCTCGCCTTCTAAAATCAACCATATGCTGCTCAGTCATAGGACATCCACCATATTTTGACAAAGTTGAAAATAACAATAACAATAATGAAAATGAAATAACAAACTAAACTGATATATAATAGATAATCACCATGGGCAGTTGCAGAGGACACATTCCAGCACCTGTGAGACAACCTCGACATCTATGCCTTCCCCCTGTTTTGTCCGATTCACTGGGTGATCAGAAGAGCACTGATCACCTCGACTCTCAGGATGATTCTGGTGGCTCCCAGGCATTTGGTATCCCAACCTTCCAGCTCTGCTTTCTGGGTGGGCAAGACCTTTTAAAGCCTCTCATCAAAAGCAAACTTTCCAGAGATATTGCCCTATACTAGGCTAAGAGAGAACAATTTAGGAAATATCCTATATACAGTGGTACCTCGACATACGAAAGGCTCAACTTACGAAAAACTCGAGATATGAAAGCAAATACGAAATATTTTACAGCTCTACATACGAAAAGTTTTCAAGATACGAAAGGTTGTTGCTGTAAAGTCCCAAGATTCGCCCAGACCACCGACAACAATTTTAAAACTCCCGCGCCGCCAGCTGAGTAAACTCGCCACCATCCTCCCGCTCTCCCATTGGTTCCTGATGCTAGTCACCCCATAAGATCCTGCTCTCCTATTGGTCAGCATCTACCCCTTGTGCTTTAAGTATTCTATTGGTAAAAGGATGCTGTAAATTGAAAAACTTATTCATGCAACACATTTAATAAAAAAAAAACATTAGGTAAAGATAGAATAAAGAATAGAAATGAATGATTATTATACTGTTTGGTAGTTTCAGTAGTTGAAGAGAGATAATGAAAATTTATGGCATACTGTGTAAAGTGATTGCTTGGAGATCGTTCGATACTCGTAAGTGCTGGATGTAAACAGAAGTTTGGAAGCTTTTTTTTTTTGTTTGTTTATTATATTTAATGGTTACTTAATAATTATTTGAAATGAGTACATGCAATACATTTAATAAAAAAATTGTGAATTAAATATCATAAAATATAAAATAAATCAGACTGCCAACAAATACGTATTTTTTAGAATTCTTCTCCTGTTTTAATATTACGTTATGTATGTTTCATTATAGCTGTCAGTAACTCGGTATCTCCATTAGGTAAAGATAGAATAAAGAATAGAAATGAATGGTTATTATACTGTTTGGTAGTTTCATTAGTTGAAGAGAGATACTAATGAAAATTTATGGCTTACTGTGTCCTAGGAAAAATGATTGCTTGGCGTTCGTTCAGTACTCGTAAGACGGTAAGAGCTGAATGTAAACAATCGATTGGAAGTTTTTTTTTTTTTTTTTTTTTTTTTTTTTTATTATAGTTAATGATTAATTAATAATTATTTGAAATGAGTACATACTGATTATTTATACATTTTATTGGCATATTCTAAGCTTTTAGCTTCTTGGGTTTAGATGTCAGAATCATAGACTAGGCTACAGTAGCAACCGCTAACATAGGCTAGGCTTATTGCTAAGGGACATATGCTAAAGTCCTAATATATGCAGTAAAAATGGGGTTGAACATTACATGCAGTTGAATATTACTCAAGTATGTACAGTATTTTGCCTTTTTGGAGTCATATTTCTTCCGTCGGATCGGCGTCGTAACCCTGGAAATATAATTTACTGGGGTGTTTTTGGAGGGCTTGGAACGGATTAGCCATTTTACATGTAAAATGTGGTCCAAGATACGAAAACCTCATGATACGAAGGGCACCTCGGAACGGATTAATTTCGTATCTCGAGGTACTACTGTAGTTGGTATACTAAGGGGTAGTTTAGCCCAAATAGCCTAGGACAGGATATAAACAGTATCCTTGGCATAATTCATAACCTAAAGCCTCCTTTATTTATAGCTACACAGCAATTTTGGACCCTGATGAGAAAAATCTCAGAATTTCATACTAGGATCCACCTCTTTGTATTGTAACTGTAACCTTGCTGAAAGTTGCCATCAAAAGTCTTCCAAAATTTTCCAGAACAATTGTTGCTCTTGTGGTTAAAAGTCTTTTGAGAACCCTGTGGTAAGCATCCTATGACTTGGTAGAGTGGTGCATAAAAGTGCAAATGGAAACATTGGAGGGCTCCAACTAGTCACTTCCCAATGTAACTTCTTTATTACATCATAACCCTTTCTGTAAGGACCTGTTGAAGAGTCTGTTGTGGTTAAGAACATAACGCGCAAGCCCACCAACAGAATTGTATGAGAAAAAGGGGAATTTAGGAAACAAAAATCTGAAACTTTCCCTTACTCAATGCAAAAAGGCTTGCTTAAAAAGATAAGCCTTCAGTCACCCCAAAAGATTTTTTCCTCAAAGAACAGGTGGGTATTCAGAGAGGATGATGCTTCACAAAATGACAACGACAACAACAGCAAGAACATTTTTCCACAAAGTCCTAAACCCTCTTATAGGAAGTAGAAAAGCAATATGGAATGCTTATCAAAGGGAGAGGTAGAGGAAGAGGAGGGATACCAATGGGAATAGTATGGTAGGGGGTTGACTTCAGTGACACCACAGGCAATTGAAGTCTTCCCTATGGGGACACAGCACTAATTTTAAACAGGCTGGGGTGGGAACAGTCTCACCCCTCCCCTTCCTGTAAAGGGGTTCTTCCAAAAACCAGTCCATTCTTTGGAATGTTACATGCAGAAAGTCCCTGTTAATGGGAGCCATAGAGAAGCATGTGGATATTGGTCATCAAACATGTCTAGTGTCCCCAAAAAGGATTCCTCCAAACGAAGAGTGATCCTAGACCCATCAACATTGAACAAGCACACAAGCACACTGTTTGCCATATTTTCTGAATAACTACCATTGCCCTAGTGCATTCAATTGTTCTAAAAGGGACTTAGATCTGAAAGATGCACACTGGCATGTCCCTATTGTCGTTCCCTTCTGTCCCTTCCTAAGGCTCTGGATAGGAAAAGATATGTGCAGGTTGAAAGCCATCCCCTGTGGGCTAACATTGCCCTAAGATAGGACAGTTAGTAACAGTGGTTCTTCAAGAAATCAGAAATACAAATTAATATAATAGCCCACCTTGACAATTGGTCAATCTGAGGGCCCACAAGAAAAGTGTGCTTGAAAAGCCTAAAAGCAGTGGTCAAATGACTACAATCAAAAGGTTTTATGATGAACTGGCATAATCCCACTTCACACCCAGCAAGCACTTTCAGTAGCTAGGACTATGTTGGGATACTTTTCATGGCTTGCCTCTTCCCATCATACTTGAAACAGAATGAGGCAGGTTCTCAAAATGTGCCTTACACAGCCCAGAGTTTCCAAATGGCAATTAGAATGTATGAGAGGTTTGTTGCAATTTGCATCAATAATAGATCCAATTTCTGGATTACAGCAAATGAATGTGAACAAATTATAGCTATCGCATGCAACAAACAAGATGCGAGACTGACCCCACCAAAAGATTGAAAAAGTTGGGGAGATACTTTGACTTTGATCCCGGAAGGAATCTCAGGCAATACGGGAGGTGTTCAGCTACTCTAAAGAATTGTCATATCAATTTCCTGGAGCTGATGGCTGTCTTTTTGTCTCAAAAAACTCAAACCTCTAGAAGAGAGACAAGTTATTTAGTTGGTTCTAGACAACATGACTGCACTGTCCTACATAAGAGGCTAGGATGATACTCACCTCCTCTCAATATGGTAATGCTAGCCATCCTTCAGTGGGGTAAGAAAGGAAGTGGTACTTGTCTGCAATTCACCTTACGGGGTGTCTCAATGTAATAATAGACTCCCTATCAAGGAAAATGACAGCCTCAACAGGGTGGAAGTAGACCTGTTCACCACATATGAGAATCACAAACTGCCAGGCAAGCAACAGCAAGAGATGCCTTTCTACAAGACTGGAATAGATAGAGGATGATATACCCTTTTCTTCATAGTTCCAGATTTTGAGGGTGTTGAGTAAACTCCTAACCTACTAAAGAACAGCTCACTCAATAGCCCCAAACTGGCCAAACAGGTATTGGTTTCTATTACTTTATTAACGGGCGAAGAGATAAATTCCACAACTGTCCGCTGTTTTATCCCAGTTAGTAGGAGAGAAAGTAGTTTTAAGGATCCTCCTTTCTAAGCCAAGACCTGCACGAATGGATTTTCTTAAGCCAAGACCTGCACGAATGGATTTTCTTAAGCCAAGACCTGCACGAATGGATTTTCTTAAATATTATCTATACCATGAAAATTACTCGCCCAACATTGCTAGGTACCTAGTGCAAAAATTACAGACTTCATATGTCTGGCAATACCAGTATGTACGGAAGATATAGTTACAGTATATCCATACCAAGTGCCCAATCAAAAATTTTAAGGAAACAAATTTTAAAATTTCTTATTCCTTTTGAAAAGACACCTTGCAGTTACAGCAGTCATGGAATACAAAGCAGCATTAACAGTATCATTGATTTATGATTTTGTGATTTGAATCTTATAGGAGTTATCACTTCCCTACTGTGGTCCTGTGCACGACAAAGATCTGCTCTAGAAGGGTTCCAGTTACTTGGTCCCTGAACAAGGTGCTTAGACTTCGATCAGCCCCGCAGTTCAGTGGACCTGATACAAACCACGGGTCTTTCCCTTAGAGGAGGACGACCACAACTCACAAGCTACAGTATGCAATATTCTTGATTGCATTAGCATCAGGAACTCATATTAGCGAACTGGGCTCTCGTAGACAGGGACAATACATCGAGCAAAGAGCTGACAATCAATTTTTATTTTCCTCTGCCCTGTCATTCCTGGCCAAGAATGGAACTCCTTTCAGAAGGAAATCTCCTATTCTAAGTAAACTAGAATTAGCAGACATAACATTATGCCTAGTTCATGCACTTAAGGTTAGCCTAGAGGTCATGGCAGACATCCCAAAAGGTCCATTTTTTTCCTACACTATAGCAACACATGCCACAAGCTTGAACAAATTTGAATACACTGTGTGTTGGTAGGTGGCATACATATTCTTGACCCATAGGCACTACAGCGGCGAACCACTGGTCTTCACAACAGGCGTTTGTGCTAATTATCGCTGGGGAGGGTTTGACAATACTGCAACCATACCCAATATGCTTAGGTAAGTCACCAGAGAACTTCACCCTAAATAACGTAAGCTCACGCTTAGTTTCTTGTTCCTTGCTACCAAACCTAAAGGTATTTCAAATAAAGAATGGGGGCGTTGAAACCAGTAGCTTAACCGTGGACCAAAAATGTTTTTGGGTTGTTTTGATTAGAATCCAAAGAGCTTTTCGTCACCTGTCAATATCTTTATGAAGCTCCTTGAGGACGAGACAGAGACTACACTATAAAAAAGATAGGTTTTGACATAGGAAAAACCTATTTTTGTTAGTCAGAGTCGAGTCCTCAAAACCCTCCCACTTCCCTGATGAAAAGACATGGGTTTTGGGTATGATATCATCCTACATTGACCAATAGAAAGGAATGGTGTCTTGGTCGGATTTTGGTCGTATGTAAACAATATAACAATGAGTATACACATGACCACTTCTTGCGGTTTTGACGTGGTAGGTAAACTGGGTATTAGTGTTCGCTGAGGATAATAGAAAGTGCCCTCTCATCTTGAGTCTAGTTATACTTTATCATGTATTATAATGTTTTTCATTATAACACAATATCCGGCCATAAGACCAGTTAAGAGGATTCTTTGACAGTCTGGTCACTATGGAGCTCTGGATAGACCATGGAAAGGGTTCTCCTTGAGGACTCAACAGTGATTACCAAAAATAGGTTTTTCCTATGTCAGACCTGTTGTAGTTGCCAAACGAAACTCAATTCAGAGACACGTTTCTTTTGTAAATTATCAAATCTTTGTTTGAAAATTGCAACTACTTTTTTTTTTATAAATGCAGCAAATTAAATTAGGAGCATGTTTGATTTGGTAAGTTTCGGTCTTTGCTTTTGCCTCCAAATAATTTTGGAGTCTACTCATTATATATTTCTTTAGCCACAGTTATAATATCTGCTTCCTTAAGTTAGCGGCATACTTTAACACCTTCTCCATTGTGTGACAGATGAATATAAGTGTGTTTGGTTTTTATTTATGGAGTTACATTTAAAATAAGCAAATTTTTAACAAGACATCCGTATTGGAACTCCTTAGTAAACATAAACATGCGTTAGTAATTAACATTGACAAACAGTTGTTTGTTAATATAAATCTCAGTACAGTAAAATCTTTATCATAATTTCTAGAGTTGAAAACAATGTTAATTGATAAAGAAAGTATTAATACTGCAAAGGATACTGGTAGCCAAGTGGTGTACCCACTAAGAGTGCGTGATTTGGAAAAACAGTCAGGCGCTCCATCTGGAGGCAAAAACCTCAGATCAGTATTTCCATTTCTCACCAATAAGTATGATATACCACGGTCTGTTATCTCGGCCCTATAGTATTGTATTTGCTCATAAATATATCCATGGATTGTTGTTGGTTTTAGTTTTTATCTTTCATGATAGTATGCCAGTTATAATTGTAATTTTGCAGGCTACAGTACAAAGAAATATTATAAAAAAATGCATACTTCACTACAAAGAACTGCATCTCCCCATCTTAGTACACCTCACAAATATTTAACCATAAATATACCCAGAATTTGTTACTAGTCTTAGTTCTTATTGGTTATGATATTTGTGAGCTGTAATCATAATTTTACAAAATAAAGTAAAAACAAAAATTATTCTAAAAAACATGTATAACTTGGTAAGATTAGCATAGTTTTGTGAATGTTTAGAAAAGAGCTCCCACACAGTTGGAAATATTCACTTTCAACTTCCTGTGGAAGCTTCAGAAAATATTTTAGAATTTTTTACTTCATACCATGTGCATTTGCTTATCTTCCTCTTTCCATTGATTATTTTTTTCTTTTTAATTTGCCAACCCTAAAGTTTGCCCGTTCCAGGGGTGTGCCTAATATATATTTTAGCCTGGCCTATAAGGGTTAACATTGATTTGCAGTGTGCAATTGCCTATTTTGAAATTGACATATAATACATAAGGGTGCATGAATGGATGCATATGTGATATAAAAAATCTCAGAATTTTGAGCACGTGATAGCCAGAGTATACAAACAGGAACATTTCCACTTTTTTACGTATAAAAAGTTACCTTTTTAGGCTCATTGCATTTTGTAACCATGCTGTTCACTGGTTAAAGCTTTTAGATGAGAAAAAGTAAAAAACACAGGTACTTTTTTATGCAACATAAAAGGAATAAAATACAATAAGTTGAGGTGGTGTACTTTCTGTCCTTTTGTATAAGTGTATCTTAAAAATTCAATTTCCTCTTTGGATGAAATATTTCATCTGTTCATCTGTGTGTGTCGCAGATTGTTGTCCAAAGGGTTGGCATGGGGGCAGGGTCTCCTGTGAAAAGTCCCACGAAAGTTGTGATGCCTGTATCTATGGGCATGAAATCTCCTACCAAAATTGCACCGGCCCCTCCTTCTGGGCAATCTCAGGTAAGCCTCTAAGCCATCTTTTAATAAAGATTAAATGTATATTCTCATTTATTCTTACTTTTTACATTTTGAATGTAAGTTACTGAATTTATTGGTTTCGTCACAACCCCATCATTCATATAGTGTCCACATTGAGGGTCTTGAATGTCCCTTGACTCAACCATTTTATGTTTTAAGACAAGAATGGTAGTCTCTTGATACAAGTGTTATCAGGATCCTCTGGTACCCCATCAATCACTTTCCTCAATGTGACAGATGCTGTGTAGCATCTGTCATGGTCAGATGTGTTCAGCTGTCCTAACCTGAGAGTTGTGCTAAGTGGTTGCCTGTCAAGTTAGCTAGCTTTTCCAGGAATATAATTTTTAAGCAAGGATGGTCCAAAAATGTTGCTACCATTATATCTACTCTATCCTGCTTCAGTTGTGTTAGTCTTCTGATGATAATCGAGGAGCTTAGTCCATTTAAACTCAACTCTGTTCTTCTCCCCTGCCTGCAACTCAGCCTGTCCAATTGACATCTGCCTTACGTAGTGACAGTTGCTTGTTTGACCCCTGCCCTAACTAATGTTCATGAAGTTGACATGCCCATAACCATTGAAGTCTCATACTTGTTGTGTCTGTCACTTAACCAGATGATTGACATAACCTTGGCCAACTTGCTAAAGCATGCTGTAACATTACTTTTAGCTAGGACAGTTTCTGGCAGTGGCTATACCAGGAGAGGTGATTGCACCTCACTTAAGGCTCAAGGATCCTACTCCCTCAACCCAGTTGATGTTAGCCTTTTGGGAACCTTACACAGGTTTCATTATGGGTAGAGATCCTTACCAAGGTAGAAGTCACATCCTTTTAGACTTTCTTAGGAGGTAATGCATTCAGGCAGGAAAAGTGCCATTAGTTACTGGGACTGAGACCACCAGAGAAACGTCCCGTCTTATTCTTGCAGCTGTCGCTGATCCCATAGTCCAAACCACAACCATCATTAACACTAGCACCTGTTGATGGGGTATCATCACAATCATCGTCAACATTACCATCATCATCACTTCCCATCAGATCACGATCAGGATCATCAGTACTGTAATCAGATTCTGAATCTTTAGCAAATAATATTTCTTCAATTTCCTCAAGTGAAACTTGTTTTGGGTTTGGCGACATTGTAAGCCTTCAAATAAAAGAAAAGAAAATGATTGGTGAAATATTGAGGGCTGGACCAGAGTGAAAGGGAAAGTTGAAAGACAGCTGCACCCGTTATAGCGAAATTTAAAACTATTTTCAAAATAATTTCGTATCAGTATCAATTGCTAATCCCATCGTAAAATTGTATTATCATAAGACGAATTATCGTCTCGAACACTACCTGTATATCATTGTTGCTGATGCATGATAATAGTC
Organism: Macrobrachium nipponense; assembly: GCF_015104395.2. Lineage (NCBI taxonomy): Eukaryota > Metazoa > Arthropoda > Malacostraca > Decapoda > Palaemonidae > Macrobrachium > Macrobrachium nipponense. The sequence goes on along the minus strand of NC_087201.1, from coordinate 52,316,251 downwards.
ATTAACAGCTCGAAAAGTGAGCTGTGTGTGTGGAGAGGCGGGAGCTGGGGAAAAACTGTCACTTCCCAGTCGTTTTAGTTGTGTGTGGTCGTAAAGTCAATCTGTCATAACTCACATAGGTCGTAAGTTGACAACTAGCTGTACCAATCACATAAGAAATAAAACGTTATTTCACAATAAGTTTAACATAATTTTAAAGCATAAAAACAATCAAATGCAGTACAGTAAAAAAAAAAAAAAAAAAAAGAAAGAGAGAGAAGAAGAAGCTTGCTCAAGTCAGTGTTCGGTGCACTGAGTGAGACAGAGAGAGAGAGAGAGAGAGAGAGAGAGAGAGAGAGAGAGAGAGAGAGAGAGAGAGAGAGGGGAACAGCTCTGCCTCCCACTGACTTATCAGCTGGGCTGGGATGATTATTCGCACATTTCTTTCACTTACACTTGATTTGCCCAAATCACTTTATTTTTGTTATGGTAAAATACCAATCTGTAGTGACAATTGTGTTTTACAATTTTTTACTACTGTAAAAGTAACTCCGCTCTGTAATAAACAAACTGGTGCCGCTTTCAGCTTCAGCATGCCTTTGATAGTTTGTTTAAACGGCTTCCTTGTGAAAAGTATTTTATCTCTCTTTCCTTTTCTTGCATTCTTGACTTATTACTTATTTGTTTGCAAAATCCTCATGTTTGTTTTAAAATTCTGCCATTTGCCAACAGTAAGTTGATGTATTGTGGCATAATTAATCTCTTTCATGGACTTAAGATCCAAGTGTAAAGAGGCTGATTACTCTCTCTCTCTCTCTCTCTCTCTCTCTCTCTCTCTCTCTCTCTCTCTCTCTCTCTCTCTCTCTCTCTCTCTCTCTCTCTCTTAGACACTATCGATTCCTTTGATTATCCTTGTACCTAATATGTGAATAAAATTGATTTTGTTATCAACCTTTGTATACTGCAACCAACTTGGTTTCCTCAAAGGGTTCCCGTCTCTCCTCCCTCCATCCCCCAGCTGGCCAGCGCCATTTTTACCAAACAGTTCATAAATTGTACACAAAAAAATTAAATTTCAAACATTTTACTTCATGTAACTTGCTGTTTCATCACTTCAAAGTCTTAATTTAACTTTCGAACACATTAATAATAGAAAAAATGTGAAAAGGGAGACTTTTTGGGTTGGCTAGAATGAATTATTCTTATGGGGATATTTGTTTCATATTTCAAACAAATCGTACTTCGAACGGCCTTCAGGAACGGATTAAGTTCGAAGTACGAGGTACTACTGTATATGTATCTGTTCAAGAAGGGATTTTGTGTTTAATCTGCTGTTCTCGGATGCATTTGGATTTGTTCTGATTTTCTTTTATAACTTTGTCAGTACTTGTTTTGTTGTCATAGGGTTTGTTATCTTGATTTGAATGGTCTGAAATTACCTACTCTGTATCACTATTGCAAATGTTACAGTGATAGCGCCCACTTTATTATAATTCAGCTAAGCCACTGCATCTGAAATTAAATGAATAATAAACATTTCTAAATCAGTACGTATTTGGTTGTACTTTGGGGGAAACATCCTTTTGTAATATTTACAATGAAAATGAAGTATACATGTGTATTACATCAGTCAAATCATATTAGACAAATATTTCTAGTACAAAAGGAAATTTTATACAAGAAATAAAAAAGTCTAAGTTCATATATGTTAGTGAGTTCCACACCTAAGTTATCCCAATTTAGGTATTGTTTCTGTTTTTTTTTTTTTGGTACTTGATACTTGATAGAGTGACGTTAGTTTTACTTTTTAGCTGTATTTTATCAGAAGTACAGTAATTTATTTTTCTTTTACAGATAATTACTCATCAGATCAGCAGTAGTGGTGCAGTTCGAAACATTCTCTCTAGTCCTCAGAAGATAGTAATTAAGAGCAATGTCCCTCAACCTGGACAGGTAAGCCATAGAAGTATTTTTAGAATATGTATGATTATTGAAAACAGTTCTTCCTTATGTTTTTCGATGTCTGACTACTGGGTTAATATTATTATTTGGGATGGATCTTACGTACTGTTAAAGCTATCTTACATCTCTGCGCTGATAGGCGAGTTGACATTCACACAAAAGATTGAATGGCTGCCTGGATGACTGTTTAGTACACCTGTTCTCCTTGCTGCCATTCTTTATAGGTGCTTGAGGTATTTCATGGTTTTGGCTGTTTGCTGCTTTCACTGTAGGCAGTCCCCAGTTACCGTGGACTTGGTTAATGGCGATCTGGTTTTATGGTGTTTGTCAAATTCGGCTATTTATAGTGCCATAATGGGCAAAGTTTCTGTTATCGGCACCATAATGAGCCAAGTTTCTGTTATCGGCGCCATAAGGTGCTGATAATAGTTATGATGCTATACCATACATAACAGAGGTGCCATTAACTGAAACTCAGGGCCATAAATTGCCGAGTTTCGGTTAATAGTGTTTTTCGCTTATCAGCACCCTGCTGAGAACGGAACCCCCCCCCCCCCTCCCCCCCCCCCCCCTCCCCCCCCCCCCCCCCCCCCCCCCCCCCACGATAACCGGGGACTGCCTGTACTGTACATTTATTTTTTTCTAGGATGCTCTCCATTGGATTCAAGGCTAAGAACATTAGGCTCTGTAGGAGTGATTACTGTATTAGTTGGATGTTGATTTTTGGAAGAGATACACTATTTTTGTTGGCTACTATGGTGTAAAATGTGATCTTGAGCACAGATGTTTGGAAGTAGGGATTTTTCAAGGATATCTGTTTTAAGTTTTTAGTATAAGAATTAAAGGGAAGCAGATAGCTTAAGAAAGAAGTTATGTCAGTTTTCCAACCTGTTATTTCTCCCCATTCTCCAGATCCTTCATCTGTAGTTATTCCTACTCAGTCTAGTCTTTTCCTTTGCTGAAGCTTCTGTACTGAGACTTCCTCTTTAGTTCTGCCCACCTCTCTCCTTTCAGTTTAAAAAGCACATTAAAAGTTAGAACAGTATGTAAACCTCATTTGGTTAGGAAACTGTTCCAATTCCTCCCATGTGTGTGATATGTTTTGTGTTTCCCTATAAGAATGACAGGCTAAGGACAGCCTATCCAGAAAAATTATATACACAACTATAAAGGAAGAGATGGGAAAACACTAGAGTACATTAACAATGCATACTTTGAAGAAGCCACAGGCAGAGAAAGGCCAAGGCCATGAGGGTGGGATACTCAGGAGGAGATGATTAAGGGAATGAAGAAAGCCAGCACATGAAATTGGAACAAGTGCAGCTGGACCATTTGTGCAGTCATTCCACAGATACCAGACCATGAGGACTAGAATTTCTTGTCAGTTAACATTAAAAAATGAGACAGCCTTTCAGGAAGAGAGAGGTTCCTTGAATTAATATGCCGAATTTTCTTTGGTGCATTTAGATTTTTTTGTATAACGTACAAAGCTGTATAAAGCCATCATCTATGACCAGCAGCTCTTCAGTTGCTCCCCAGATGCGTTATAGTGAGGGTTTATCCTATGCCTCCTTAAGTGATGTCAGATGCATGATTCATGGCTAAATTTAATCTTAAATAAAATAAAAACTACTGAACTTAGAGTTGCAGTCTGATATGTTTGATAATTGGGGGCGAGGGTAAATTATCAAAATACCAATTTACAGCCCTGTAGCCTCAGTAGGTTTTTAGATCTGAGGGTGGACAGAGTAAAATGTGGGCAGATGGACAGAGACAAAGCCAGCACAATAGTTTTCAAAGGGCAATAAAAATAGCTAAAATATTCCAGAAACTCTAGATTGCTGGGTTATGCACTAGTTCTCAACTACACATAAAAGAATATGTCTAGCAGTCATGCACAGAATAAGAAGGAAGCATATTAAAAATAAGATTAATATGAAAAGTAAGCACGAGAGAGATTGCACAATGGTAGAATCACTCATACAGGCAGCCCTTGGTTATTAGCAGGGGTTGCGTTCCCAACGGCGTGATGATAACTGAAAATCAACAATATTAGCACCGAATCCCCATTTTGTTCATATGCGGAACAAACCTTCGGTCTTAACAATAGGATATTTTCCAAGCGCCAGCTGATAACCGGTTAAAAACAATCAAAGATTGTAAGCAAGGAATCTGAGATCTGGCAACTCCTGCGCATACGAGGTGATAGCTGGTCAGAGATTGCGCACTACTTCGTGACATATTTAGTCTTTTCTTAGCCGCCTTGGAGAATAAGATGCTATTGCTTTGCTCTCTTTCCAAGCCGGTTGATTTGTGCCCTTTTTTCTTTTCTTTTAGAGTGCTTGTGTGTGTATTACTGGATTATGAATTCTGCCGATTCTCCACGGCTTCGTCAACATGTGTGCCCAGGCATTCGTGGATTTCCCTGCTCAAGGTTTTTAGCTGCTGTTGTCACAGGCCCACATACGACATGCAGTAGGTGCCATGCTAATTATTGTACGATAACTAATCCTTGTCAGGAATGTTGTGCCTGGCCTAAGTCACTGTGGAGAGTGTTTTATAAGAAGAGGGAACATCATAGAGTTTCGACTCTTCCTTCTTGGGAGGGTTTTTCTTCTTGGATGGATGATTCGGCATCTCCCTCTCCAGCGATTGCTCTCCCCGTGACTAGTGCGAACGTTCCCGTTTCCTTCTTTTTCTTCCATTGATTCGTCGATGGAAGTATCGGGAGTAACACAGGATTAAGTTATGTGTGATGTAGCCCCCTCTTTCTCGGATTCTCCCTTTATACCCAAGAGTGAGTAGGCTACACCATCTAATTCCTTGTTTTCAAATTTGTAGTCATTCAAGATGGCGGCTGTTTGGGCGTCACTAGGGCTACAGGGTTCACCTTCCTTGGATGGACTGCTGCCGCATTTCTCAGAGGATCGTACCCCCTCCCCCCACTCTCCACCCCACCCCTATAGCAGTCCCACCTCCCGCTGGAATCCTCTACAGCTAGTTGTTGACTTATGACCTATGAAAGTTACGACTGATTGACTTTACCACCACTATTATCATAAACTTATGCCATCGAACACAACCGTAGATAAAATTGAGAGAGAATCATTTTAATCAAAACTTCAGGTCTAGAAAGAACACATTTTACCATTGTTTTCACGCTAATAAAAGATAAGTAACTTAACTTTAAAGCTCGTACTACAATGAAATCAAGTGAAAATAGCGAACGGAATCACGTAATATTTCTACACAATAAACATGCCCACAACGTAATCTGTTAATGAAAAAATAATTTAATTAGTTCACGAGACATGTTAAATTCATATTTCGACTTGAAAGCACGTATAATGACAAATTACCTTTTCTAATATAAGTAAAGTATCTAGATATTCTATGCTAACTAGAAGCAAGGCATTTCACTCCAAATTGAGTTAAATACGGCGAAGTGAATATGTATCCACCACTAGCTGATTTCCAAACCAAAACATCGACCGCTTTGTTAGTATTGTATGATACAATAATATGAGAAGACATACAGTATTATTGGATACAGGTATGTATAACTTTTTAAAAGATTCATGGAAAAGATGCATATTCGTTGTGCTGTTATTTTATAAATATACATAATCATGAACAGCCTGATATCATTCAATTATGCTGATGTCGACCTGAATCTGAATCTAGGCTAGTATAATATTCTTATGGTAAATTAACATGGGCCGACTTACGTCCAAATTGTCTTACAAACCAACCGGTTGGTAGTAACCAATGGCAGTTGTAAGGTGACAACTGGCTATATGTTGGATCTCCCGTGCTGCCACCTTGCGGAGGCCCATCGTCATCATCAACACTGCCTGGGTTGCATCTTATCACTCCGCCACTGAGGTCATTGACCAGCTCTGGTCTTAGAGGTGTTGTGACGTCACTCTCAGCGTCCTCTTAGCCCATGACGTCACATGCAGTAGTTGTTCATCCCACAGCTGTGACGTCACTGCTTCCTGATATGACGTCATCGCCTGCTCTCGCTGAGCCGTCCAAGGCATTAGTCCAAGCGGTCTACAAGAGACTGGACTCTGTTTTGCGAGAGAGGATTTCTGCTGGGTTTACAAAGAAGAGTTGGAAACGGAGGGTCTCGTCTCCTACTCCGGCTAGTAAGAGACCGCGCAGAGAGAGGGGTTTCTCTCCTATACCTATGCCATCCCCCTCTCCATCGTGTCAGATGTTGGAGGATAAAAAACTTTGTAGTGTCATCGTCTTCAAGTGAAAGGAGTGCATTGCCTTCTTCCCTACACGACTGTGCCTCTTCCATGCACGTTCCTGTTCATGCAAATGAGAGAAGTGTTTCTCCTCGTACCACAAGGAATTGTTTCATCCTCACACGTTTGCGTTTGTGAGGTTGGCAGTGGAGATAGTGGAAAGAAGGCATCCTCCTTTGCGATACACATCTGTGCATTACCTGTACATCATGAGAGTTATGTATCTTCATCTTCCTTTCACGGCTGTGTTTCTCCCTCTCATGTATGTGGTTGTGATGGTGTGAGTGTGGGGAGCATTTAAGAGTGTGGCGACATCTTCCGTTCTTGAACGTGATTTGTCATTGCAAGTACGCGTTGGTGCCCAGGACCCCCCTTCATCTGTTCCTGTACCAGTTCGTCGGCACAAGGACGATAAAGTGCTGATTAAAAGGTCGAAGGCTGCAGATGTGAAGGTCGTTCAGGCTTCATCTAAGGATTCTGCAATCGGCAAGACAGGCTGAGGTTGAAGACGTGAGGCTTCATTGGTCAGTGGACGTGCTTCACGTTCTCCTGGAAGAGACCTTAGTCTTAGAAGTCCATCTCCTTCAGTTAGCTCTCGTCAGCAACGTTCCTCGTCTCTGGATCGTGCTTGGTTGACTTCTCACGGTTGTGTACTCGAATTGTCATGCAATCGTGTACGTGCTTCCTCCCACGACCGTGTATGTGTTTCACCTGACATACGTGTATGTGATCCTTTTTGTGGTCATGTACAGGGTGCTTCTCACAAGCCAGTACGCTGTTCAAGTTGGGATTGTGTACAAGTGTCGCTGAGAGATGAGTTCCGAGATCCTTCAGTCTCAGTATCTTCCGGTTTTAGACCTTACACGCCAACCAGTGTTGTCAAGAATGTTGGGCTACCTAGGGAGGCTTCTTCAGAAGTCATATGGGAGGAGGAGGATACTGCCAAACTGTCTTCTTCATGTCATTGGTCACCTGTGCTGGAGCAAGAGCAAGGAGATAACCAAGAATTTATGTCCTCATTTGCAGAGGTTGTTGATCTCATTCGTGATCTCAACAATCTCAAAGGTAGGGCACAAACTCAATCTTCTATCACCCCAACAGTTGTAGAGGCCTTGCTGGGTGCTAAATTGGACTCTAGAAGTACTTTTGAGCTCCCCTTGTCGGGTCACGCTCAGTCCATCCTACAATATGTGAACACTTTGGTGTCAGACTGAGATGGATCTCTTCGTTCTAGTAGGTCATTTGAACTTCTTCCCCCCTCCACTTGTGCAGCATAGGAAGTACTATTCCACTAGTACAGTTCAATTGATGCCCATCACCTTAACCCGGACGTGATACGTCTAAAACCTGGCCTAACTCTGGAACAGGTTAGGGCTGAAGGCCCTGCCTTTTCATCTCAAGATTTCTTGGCTAATGGAGACTATTGTGGCTTCAATCTTCCAGACGGCCTCCTGGCTGGACTTATGATTCCCCGCGATAGTCAAGATTGCTTCAGATAGGACTGAGGGAGGTTTAGTGAGTCCTTCCTTTCTCAATAGACTGTTGCATCTTGGAGCTAAAGCTATTTCTTATCTGACACGCCTTGGCCCCATTTTGTAGGCCAACCACCTCCTGGCCAGGAGAGATACAGCACTGTCGTCTCTCAGAATTGGGGGTCTGCTTGAGTCGCAGTCCCTATTTCCAAGGACTGAATTAGAAGATGCTATTGACGAGCGACAAGCAGATACGAAAGACAGATTGGTACATCAAGCAGTATCGAAGTCAGAGGCACGTTCAAGACACCCTCCTCCTCCTCCTCAGCAACAGATGAGAAGATCTTCACCTTTGAAATCTCCGAAAAGTTCTGCCTCTGGCAGGGTTTCCCAATCTCCCTCACAGGCCAAGGCAAAGAAAAACAATGCCCCTTTCAACCACGCCCCTACAAACCTGGTAGGGGCAATAAGAGAAGGGCCAGAGTGGGTCTTCGAGAGAGTGGGTGCCTCTCCCTCTCCATTGCCACCGGTAGGGAGATGCCTGGCAGGTCCAGTGGGCCAAGTGGCAAGGGTATGGAGCAGGGAAATGGGTAGTAGACGTTATACAGTGGGATGTCTACTACCATGCAACTTCTCTCCCCGCCTCTTGGACAGACTCCTTCTCAATCGGACTTACGCCCATGACTCTCAGAAGTTCATGGCTCTTCGGGAGGAAGTGTTGAAAATCCTGAACAAGGGTGCGATAGAAGAAGTAAAGCATCCATCTCCAGGGTTTTACAGTCAGATTTTCCTGGTGCCCAATGCAACAGGCAACTGGAGACCAGTAATTGACCTTTCCACCTTGAATCATTTTGTCAGGAAGACAAGGTTTGCTGTCAATAGACTTAAAGGATGCTTATATCCAGATCCCTATTCACCCTTCGTCCAGAAAGTTTCTTTGCTTAACTCTGGGAGAGCAGATCTTTCAGCTGGATGACTGGCTGGTATTAGCAAGCCCCAGGGAGAAACTGCATCAGGACAGAGATTGTCTTCAGTTTTGTCAGGAGCTGGGCATAATGATCAACGTAGAGAAGTCAAATCTGGTTCCCAGCCAGAAAGCTCTTTACCTAGGTATGGTTGTAGATACAGCAGCGTCAAGGTATTTTCTGTTGGATAGACAAGTTGCAGTTAGTGGCACAGAAGTTCTTGTCTCAACCCAAACAGACAGCACACCAGTGGCAGGTCCTCCTGGGGATTTTGTCTTCACTGGAGAAGCTGGTCCCTCATGGGCGTCTTCATCTTTGGTCTCTACAGAGAGTCCCTTTGTCTGAGGAAGTGAGGCAAGACCTTCATTGGTGGTTGGACAACCAGAATATCTTGGTGGGAATTCTTAAGTTCTCCCCCTCCGGACTTCCTTCTGTTTTCAGATGCCTCCATCTCGGGTTGGGGAACTCAACTGGGAGACCTCCTTACATCAGGCGTTTGGAGTGCAGAAGACAAGCTTCTTCACATCAATGTTTTGGAGCTGAAGGTAGCTTTCCTGGGGCTGAAGGAGTTCAGGGAGAAAGTGGAAGGTCACTGGATAGTTCTGATGTCTGACAACACCACAGTGGTTGCTTATGTGAATAAACACGGGGCCTGGTGTCTCGTCTCCTGCATTCCTTGACAGTGGAATTACACCAATGGCCAATCGACAACTGGGTGGAGCTCTCTGCCAGGTACATTCCAGGCAAGAGGAATGTGGTAGCCAACAGACTTGAGTTGTTGGGACCAAATCCTGCATCAGGTCGTGGCGGACAGGCTTTTTCGGCTTTAGGGAAGGCCTTTGCTGGACCTCTTGTCAACTTGATTCAACAGAAAACTGGAGGTTTACTGTTCAGTGGTCCCAGATAGTCTTGCTCTAGCAGAGGATGCTTTCCAACACCCTTGGGACAATCTTGAGTTTTACTCCTTCCCTCTGTTTTGCCTGATCCATCAAGTTATGAACAGGGTAATGAGTCCTTGAAATCTCAGGATGACCCTGGTGGCTCCTCTGTTGCCTCAAGCAGTGTGGTTCCCTTACCTTGTCTCTTCTGGCAGAGGTTCCAAGAGAGATTCCTCCATGGCGACAACTTCTTTGTCAACCTCATGTCAAAAGATTTCACCAGACGGTAGATTCCCTGTCTCTTCACAGATGGAGACTATCAAGTATCTCCGAGTGAGGGGATTTCCTCAGAAGGCAGCTGGACATATGTCCAGTTACCTAGAAAATCATCTTCAGCAGTTTACCAGGGGAAATGGACAGCCTGTTGGTTCTCTCACTGAGTCTGTGCGGGCTAGAGCACCTGAGGTCAAAGGTATAAGTTCTACTCTGGCATTTAAGAATAGTTTTGCTGTTCATAGAATATTGAGTGCTGGTTCCTGGTTGTGCCAGCCCACATTCACTTCTTTTTACCTGAAATATGTTGCTCACCGATGTTTGGACATGTTTTCCATAGGTCCTGTGGTGGCTGCCCAACAAGTTGTGTAATTTATCCTTTACCTCTAATAAGGTATTTTGCTTCTTACCTATGATGATTGTGTGGAAGAGAGAATGAGTGAGTTGGCTGGTCTGTTTCTTTCTTTTTTTTTTTCCTTTGTTCTTCCTACGGGCAGGTTGAGGAATAGATAGTCATACGCTGGATTGGTCTGATACAGGTGAGTAAGGTAGACATACTGAAAGTTGATGTGTTATATGATCTTGGAAATATCAAACCCTCTATTCAGCAAATACTCTTCTCTAGAGCACGGGGGAGTGAGGAGTGGTAACAAACCCCTGTGAGTATATGGTTTGTTACTTGAACAGTCAGAATTTTCTTTGGTTCCATGGTTGCAATGAATCTGCTCACATATCATTGTACTTCAACCCAGATGGCTGAGTTGTTAGATATGTGTTTATCTATATGTTCACGGGCATGAGACCACCTTCTCTAGAACTCTTTCTTCTAAGAGGGGTGGTCAGGTGGCTTAACTCCCAGTCAGTTTAGGATACTTGTACCTCCCACCAAGGTTTGTTCCGCATATGAACAAATGACAAATTTTTTAATCAATGTATATTATTGATAAACATTACCTTAATATAATTTATCTAGCTCTAAATCCCCCAAAACCGCACCAAAATTTACCACATTGGCAACCCTGTTACCTCCTATTCTGTCCGCCAGTTGGCAATGCTGCCGTTGACAGTTACAAAACCTTCCCTGAAAATCAGTTGTTAACGAGCGCCCGTGCTGTTTACATCATGGCCGCTCTTTATAAATTTCCTAAAACCTTTTTGTGCCTTTAAAGCTCTCTTTATTTGTTAATGAGACTTTATGTTAATTACCACTCACGTATTACATCCACAAAATAGTGAATTAACTTTTATTTTCATTGTGGTACTTATCTTATATTACGAACTTTTGCGCGACCCGGAATTACTGACCTGTCCAACTCTACAATGGATTGCCAAGATAATGCGATGCTTCCTTCTGCCGGCAACATCAGGAACTGCCCGGCTTGTGGGACAAGGATGAGTAGCAGGGAGTATGAACCCCATGACATTTGTAGCTCTTGTCGTGGACAGGTTTGTGACTTGACTTCTCGTTGCAACTTATGTAAGCCCTGGTCTGACGAGGATATGATTGCTTATATGAAATACCAAAGAATCTTGCAGCGTAAAAGATTGGTTAAGGAGAAAAAAATCGGTAGCTAGAACTGTATCTAACGATTTCTTTGACTTGGGCGCTCATGGTTCTGGCGCTTCGGTTTCGGTATCGTACGATTCCGATTCCGAATAAATTGATGCTTTGCCCCCGGCACAACCGGTTAATAGTGAAGTCATTTCTGATGTAGATTCAAAGATTTTGGCAATGGAAACTAGCTGGAAACAGAATTTTAAAAAATTACAGCTTAGTTTAGATAGAGATATTTCAGCAAAGTTTAACAAGCTGTCAGAGAATTTTGAAGAAGCCTTTACTAGAATGTCTAACACTTTTAGATTAATTTTCAGCTCCTCATCAGGTACCTGTCGACAGCACCATGGGTAACGGTGCGACAGATACCCCGGCTTGTGAACCCCGTCATGGCGTAGGCCTAGGGGGGGATCCGGTCTGGGCAGGTGCCTGACAAATCTTTACCCAATGTGTCCCGTTAGTCCCGTAACAGTGCCAAAGGGCACTTATTTAGGAGAAGGGGGGAAGGGTATTAGTGTCAGGGCCTAAGACAGCTAGTCGTCAGGATCTTCAGGGGAAGTATCTCAGTTAGGATCTGACGATGATGATGATGATGATGACGCGGATTCGTGTGATATTGATGTTTCCTTGAACGGAGGTCATGATGTAGAGTTCAAGAAGCTTATTTTTATTTAATTTTGAGTTTTCTTCCTCAGGCGAGGCCTAAAGAGCAGAAGCAGCCTCCGCCTTGTTGTATTACAGAAGGGATTTTTCTTGACGGTCCTTCCCGGTCACGGGAATTTTTACGTTTTCCCTTTGCTTAGAGGTTCGCGAGAGTGAGGGCAGACGTTGCCGCTAAACTTTCGAAGGTGATCGGGGAAGGGAAGAGGAAGCTCTCTTCTCTTCTACGACACCGTAGAGGAGTTTATCAGGTGGCGGATGATTCTTCATTCTCCCGACCCCCCAAACCAAATCCTGATTTTGTCCAACGTTCGGGTCAACCCTTGCTTTCTAAGGCTTCGGTCTCTGTCTCAATCGAAGATTTTATTGCCATGGAGTCTGTTATGAGCTCCTTACAAGAAGCTCAATCCTTCAATATGTGGGTCCTCGGAGGGCTTTTAATGTATATCAAGGACTCCGGGTTTGTTCCTCCTGATGCTCCTCTTTTTGAGAAATTCTGCTCATCCATTTCAATCGCTTCTGTATGTCAGAACAAGCTTGCTGCTTCAATGCAGGCCTTTCTTGTTTCTCTAAGGCGTAACCTGTACACTGGAACCTTGACATACAAATTTAATTTGTTCCGTTACCATCGTCGTATATCAAAACAGTTGTATCTCAAAGCATTTTTTCCCATTTAAAATAATGTAATATGTATTAATCCGTTCTAGCGCTATGAAACCACACCAAAACACAGCTAAATTACATATAATATACACAATTTATACACAAATAAACGAGTAATAACACACATAATGATAAAATAACATAGCAATGTGATAAATGATAATAAATGTTAATAAAATCAATAGAAAAAGAAAGGAATTTTACTTACCACAACGAAAGATGACGTGAGGCCAGCAGGGGTCGGAGGTAGGGAGGGGTGGCAGGGAACGATTTGTTCTCTTTTTATTTACGTATGTACACTAATAACTACGTAATAAACACAAATGGAATAACATTGCTAAACTTAATTTTTTTTTTTTTTTTTAATCAGTTCGTAGTTTAGAAATAATGGTGATGCCTTTGGAAGGTTGCAGCTTCTTTATAGCTTCCTTCTGCTTGATGATCGTGGATATTGTAGAAGGATTTCGACCATACTCGTTTGCCAAATCGACGATACGAACGCCACGTTCATGCTTTGCTATAATTTCATGTTTTGCTTCCATCAAAATCATTTTCTTGGGTTTTTTCTTATCACCTGCTTTGTCTTTAGCTTTGGGACCCATGGTTAATAATAAAATAGACAAAATAACACGAAAAATAGGCACAAATACAACGAACTACACAACGATGTGTTAACGATGCAGCACCAACAAACAAACAGACTGAACACCATTTATCTGTCGCCTATACAACTATCACTCATCGCAAAATCGTATCTATTGTTCTCTTCTCCTTTTGGCGATTCCCTTTTTGATATGTCTGTGCTTTCTGAGGTTTTGAAGGAACGTCAAGGTGATGCATCTTCCCAAGCTCACTGGGCCCTATCAAGGGCTTTTTCCTCTGGTCTTCCTCCCGTTCCTTCAAGGAGTAAGCATAAGTTTAGGGCCAGATCTGTACCCTCTGCTCCAGCCCAACAACCTCCTTCTGGCTCGTTTTTCCAGAGTACATCTCAGGGTTCTGGTGCCTCTACTTCATCTTCTGGTTGCTCACCCTTTGAAACGCGTGAGAGGTTCTTGGCGTGGCTCTAAGGGCAGAGAAAGAACTCAACCTCCAGGAGGACCTTCCTCTTCTTCCTTGTCTCTGCGTAAGAATTTTCGGAAGTAGGAGTTATCACCTCACCTGGAGACCGCAGTAGGAGCTTGTCTCTCCCGCCATTGGTCAGCTTGGCAGGGGAGAGCGGTGGATGCTTGGGTGTGGAGGTCCTGAAGGAAGGTTACGAGATCCCTTTTGTGTTCAGACCTCCACTTTCCAATCGTCCTCTCGAGTTCAGCAGTTATTCCCCATCACTCAATCAGGGGTCAAGCCTTGGAGAAGGAGCTTTCGGCCCTCTTGGAGAAGGATGCCAAAATAGAGCAAGCTCCTCCTTCTCCTGGGTTTTACTCACGGGTGTTTGTAGTTCTAAAGGCCTCGGGTGCCTGGTGCCCCATCATAGATTTTTCGGTCTTGAACAAGTTCATTCTAAAGTCCAAGTTCAAGCTGGAGACGGTCCAGAATGTTCTTTCATCCGTCAGAAGGGGGGACTGGATGATTTCCATCGATCTGCAGGATGCTTATCTCCAAATCCCCATCCATCCAAGAAGCAGACCTTACCTTCGGTTTTTCACGGACTCGGGAGTTTTCCAGTTCAAGACCCTTTGTTTCGGCCTCACCACTGCTCCACAGGTCTTTTCTCGGGTGATGGCTCCTGTTTTGGCTATTCTGCATTAGCTAAATGTAAGGATGCTTCAGTATCTGGACGATTGGCTAGTCCAGGCCGAATCTCGAGAGAAATGTCTCCGGTCGAGGGAGAAAGTTCTGTCTCTTTGTGTCGAGTTGGGTATTCGTGTCAACTTCGACAAGTCCAATCTAATCCCTTGCCAGATCATGATTTATATGGGGATTGTTTTGAATTCCCAGATTTTGAGGGCTTCTCCTGCTCAGAAATGGATAGACAAGCTTCTGAGTCTGATCGAAAAATTTTTGTCCTCCATAATGCAGCCAGTTTCTCTTTGGAGGAGACTCCTGGGCCATTTGTCATCCCTCATCCAACTGGTTCCCGGAGGTCGTCTCAGAATGAGGTCCCTTCAGTCGACACTTTGCCAGTCGTGGGATTTCGTGTCCGAGGACACGATAGTCGCCTCTTCTCCACAATGTCGGAAGGATCTCCGTTGGTGGATGCAAGTTCACCGCCTCAAGTCTGGGACGTCTCTTCTTTCGGTTCCGCTGGACCTAATGTTTTGGTCAGCCACCTCGTATCAAGGTTGGGGCGCACACCTGGGCTCCGAAGCCGCTTCAGGCCTTTGGTTAGAGGAAGAGAGGATCATGTCAATAAATTGGAGGGAACTAAGGGCAGTGTACCTAGGCCTTCTTTCATTTCAGGATCAACTGTTGGAGTCGGTTGTCGCGATCTTTGTCGACATCACCACAGCAGTCTCGTACTTGAGAAACCAAGGTGGCACACAGTCAGATCTTCTCACTCAAGAAGCCCGATCAATCCTGTGTTGGGCAGAAGACAGGGGGATTACGTTGGTCCCTCAGTTTATCCTGGGCCATCACAACGTCTTAGCAGACGCCTTGTCGAGACCGAATGAAGTTCAAGGGTCGGAATGGACACTTTGCCAGGAAGTCTTCGACAGCCTCAGGAAGAAGTGGCCTGTCACAGTCGATCTGTTTGCCACCCCACTGAATTTTCGGTGCCAGATATTCTTCGCCCCTTACCAGACTCCTCAGAGTGCCCGGGACAGACGCTCTTTTGCAGGACTGGGAGGGACTTCAAGCCTATGCATTTCCTCTATTCTCTCTGGTGAGGTCAGTCCTCAACAAAGTGAGGGCAACCATGCGTCTGGATCTCACCTTGATCGCAACCTCCTGGCCACAGAAGGAGTGGTTTCCCGACCTACTGGAAGCACTGGTGGAGCCCCCCATTCGTCTGCCAGAGAGACCAGATCTTCTCAAACAACCCCATTTTCATCGGTTCCATCAGAGGTTCCACATGCTTCATCTTCATGCCTGGAGACTGTCAGGAGGTTCTCCAACCACGTAGGGTTCTCCTCCAGAGTGGCGCGACAGTTGGTTCTTGCCAGACGGCAATCAACCAGAGTAAATTATCAGGCTAAATGGTCGGTTTACAGATGGTGTAAGTCTCAAGGACATTCAATTTCTAGACCTTCCTTACCGAAAGTAGCAGAGTTTTTAGTTCATTTACATCATGACAGGCCCATGTCACCTTCTTGCTTTAAGGGTTATAGGTTGATGCTTTCCTATGTTTATAAGGCAAGGCTCCCTGAGATCTCTTCATCTTATGTCATTAGAGATTTACTTCGATCCTTTTCCCTATCTCGACCCAGTCCGCAGTGTTCTCCTCCGACATGGGACGTTAACAAAGTCCTTCAAGCCTTAAGGTTCCCTCCGTTTGAGCGTCTGAATACTGCCAAATTTAGGGACCTCTCTTCTAAGACACTTCCTTGTCTCGCTGGCTACAGCCAAGAGGGTGGGTGAACTGCAAGCACTCTCTTTTCTGGTTGCCAGATCTGGACAAGACATGATTTTGTCATACCTTCCTGAATTTGTCGCGAAGACTGAATCGTCTGATAATCCCATTCCCAGGTCTTTCGTACTGAAGTCGCTGGTCGACTTTGTCGGTAATTTAAATGAGGAGTTAGTTCTTTGCCCCTGTTAGGGCGCTCTCATGCTATTTACGTCGCACGAAGGACATTCAGGGTCGTCCCCGTCATCTGTTTGTTTCACCCCGAAATGTCAAGAGACCTATATCAAACAACGGTGTATCCTTTTTTCTTAGAGATCTGATCGTTAAAACTGGTGGTTCGGCTGCCTTTGAAGACCAGACGCCGAGAGCACACAGTATTAGAGCAGTTGCTACATCAGTAGCTTTTATGAAGAACGTCTCAGTCGCCAGGGGTGCTTGAGGCGGCGACTTGGCGTTCTAATTCTGTTTTTGCCTCTTAACTTGAGGGATATTTCTCTAGTTCTAGGCGACCTTCGTTCTTTGGGCCCGTTGGTGATGGCAGGACAGGTCGGCAGACAGGAGAATTAGGTAGTCTTCCTGTTTTACATTTGGTTGCTACCTGTATATTATTCATTAATTTTTGTTTTGTTGTATATATTTGTTGTTTTTTGTTTTTGTATTATAACTCATGGCAGTTTTTGGCTTAGTTATAATGGGAATTAGGCAGTTTGGTATTTAGGTGTTGTTGATGACAAGGACTGAATGCTTGGCAACTCATGCTGCTTCCATTGTCAGTGTGACATAGGACCAGCCACTGGGTTGTCGGCACTGGCGACTACGCTTCTCCCAGAGTCGATGCTGACCTAGGACTAGCCACTGGTTCGCTTGTGCTGACGACTCATGCTTCTTCCACTGTCCTGGACAGGGAATTAGTCGATGGATCGTCTGCTGTCATCTGATGACTCACTCACTATCTACTTTTTGTCTCGCCTGTTTTCTCGGAGTCAGACACTCGTGCGAGATCAGGCAACATTTAGTAGCCCTGAGTTTCTAGTTGACAAAGTCGGTTGCGTTGATACACCCTCCGATAATTGTCTAACTTGAGACCAGGTTGGACTGAGTCGCCTTTTTTGCTCCTCGCTCCTTTCTCTTGGCACCAGAAAACTCAAGTCAGGAGTTGTTCATGAGCCGATATCGCTGCTGGCGACGTTTGGGTGCGTTGATACACCCCCAAGGTTTGCTTAGCTTTGAATCGCCTAGACAGTCCAGACACTCATCCTTCAGGGAAAGAATAGTGCTTGATAGTCTTCAGGGTGCAGCCTTGCTGTCCTCGATTCATCTGACTGGTCAACTGGTTGGTCACCTGACTTTAGTACAGACTGACTGACTATGCACTAAATCCTTGTCCTGTGCTACCGCAGTTCGGCGGCATTATGGTAGGAGACTTTGAGTTGTTAGTATCTTAGACCTTGGGTTGAGTTTTTAACTGCCTATGATATATATTTCTTTGATTGTTTTATGTCCTATTCTGTCCGAAGGGGAAATTGTACTCAGATTCCCTCCTCCTTTTCAATGTGGTTAATTGGGCTAGATAAATTATATTAAGGTAATGTTTATTAATATGGAATTTTTATTCTAAAATTAATATTAATAATACTTACCTGTATAATTTATCTAGTCCCACCCATCCTACCCCAAGATCTGCCTATCACAACTGATTTTCAGGGAAGGTTTTGTAACTGTCAACGGCAGCGTTGCCAACTGGCGGACAGAATAGGAGGTAACAGGGTTGCCAATGTGGTAAATTTTGTTGCGGGGTTGGGGGATTTAGGGCTAGGTAAATTATACAGGTAAGTATTATTAATATTAATTTTAGAATAAAATTAATATTAATAATACTGAATATGTCATGAGGTAGTGCGCGGTCTCTGACCAGCTATCACCTAGTATGTGCAGGACTTGCCAGATCTCACAGATTCCTTGCTTACTATCTTTGATTGTTTTTAACTAACCGGTTTCCAGCTGGCGCTTGGAAAATATCCTATTGTTAAGTCCTTAGGTTTATTAGCTATAAGAATTACAAATTGATTAAAAAATTTGTCATATCGGCGCCAATAACTGAGGCTCAGAGCAGATATGTGAGGATTGATGCCGATAAGCGGGGGATGACGCATATCGTCACCAAAAATTTAGTTATTTTCATTGCTAGACAAGCCCCATTAAACCGAATCGCTGACAACCAAGGCCACTGATAACCGGGGACTGCCTGTATATAGGATGGGCTGTCGTAGTTTTGACCAAAAGAAGTTGCTGCAACTAGAATTTTGTTGCATGGAAATATGGCAACATATGGGATATAATGAGAAGCATGTCTACATTATACATGGACACCGTTTTACCTTGAAGGTGGAGTTTGATGTGCGGAGTGTATGTATATGATTGCTTTATTGCCATTAGGTTTCTTTTTTAGGTTGCTTCAGTTTCTTCCTTCCATGCAGGTAGAAGTCAGTGGGTAAATCCAGTATTCTTAGAAATGTGACTGGAAGGAGAAAATTAGTATGTGATATTCATTTTAGTATTGCTAACACCAATAGCAGTTTAGAAGAAAAATAATTATTGTTTTGTAAAGGAAGTATGTAGCTGGTGGTTTTAGGCAGTGTGGAACCCTGTTCCTCCAAATTACCCATAGTATAGGTGAATGGACACTTGCTATGTTTGTTAATGCATACATAGAAATAATCCCTTTGAGTTATCAGTTTTAGTTATAATTGTCACCTCAAGGTCTGATTATTTATTTTATTTATTTATTAATTTTTTTAAATTTGGGGTTTTGAAGATTGTTCCTTTTTTAAAGCATCTTAACTGGTTTTCAGGGCATGGTGAGTACTGTACGGGCAGGACAGATTGTAACTTCTGGAGGTCAGCAAGTTATAAAAATACCTGCAAATCAAGTTCATCAACTTACAGGCCAAACTCAAAGTGTGCAGGTCCTCTCAAACAAGGTAATTCACAAATTTTAAATATTTTATTAATTTTCAATTTAATCTTTTCAAAGTGTGGTGTTGGAGATGTGAATTAGTTTGCCTGTAAACTGATTAAAATGGGAAACCATTACTATAATTTTTTAATTTTATTGTTTAAAGAACAAACACTTCAGACCAACCGTATGCCTTGTAATGTTGGCCCTACGGTCTACACTTTTGGACACTACTGGTCTTATGCTTCTACCCTCTAGGTTTTCTGTGGACTCTGTGTGACTGTCACATCCATGTCTTCAGAGCCAATGTAAGCTGAGGTGGAAAGGCACTTGGGAGAGTATTGATTAATTTGAGCAGACCCTGGGGTTCTCTTCAGAGATAATATCCTTGTTCCTGCTTCCCTGGTCCTTGCTTGCAAGAGGAAATCTGGAGGAGGTAAATGATCTGATTTTCAGATAAGAAAATTCATCAACCTCCAGTTGCTCCTCAGATCTTGTTTCCTTGAACACTATGCATTTTAGAGTAGTGGCTGCATGCTAGAAGATGCCAAGAATTTCTCCATGACAGGTGGACATCTCAGTATACTGGATGAGGTACAGTCCATCTCTAGAGGAACTTCACACTGAAGGTATCTTGTTCTCTGCTAATAAGGCAGGAGCCATGGAGAAGGTCACCGTGGCCTTTCAGGAGTCATGTTGGCTTGACTTTGGTTAAATGTGTTGTTGGATTTTGCCTTTTCTGGGGTGTCTTCTGAGGATAATGCAAGGTTTAGGAGGCTGTTGGTATTGGGAAGAAGGGTTAACCTTATGACAAATTGTAGAGTAATTTATATTTTTCATAGCTAACAAACCTATGGTCTTAACATTAGGATAAATCTTTATGTTAAGACAGCAGGATTGTTAGCTATGAAAAATACAAATTAATTGAAAAGTTGTCATTTTTCATTAGTTACACTGAGGACTTGGTATGCTTTTTTCATCCTTGTCTCAAAAGGTTTTGATGGAGTAGTAATTGGTATCCAGCTCTTCCCTTTTCTCTCTTAACAGCAAGGTATAGGCTACAGTGGATAATGGGGTAGTGGAGACTAATCACCCTCCCTCCAAAGAGTCATTCTCTTGTTTTGAAAGTGTAGGCTTGTATTCCCATCAGAATAAATGAATTTTTGAAGCAATTTGTATTTTCCCTAGGATAAAAACCCTGCACTTTCATAAGGGGATGTTATCCACCTCAACTGCCCTTCGTTTCACCGATCTTTCTCCAGCTTAGGGCAAAGTAGCAGGCATAACAAGCTGATTCTCACAGTGGACAAACCAGGCCACCCTAGGTTGTTTGGGCATATAGGCCTGCTCAATAGGATTTTGTTTTTGTAGTGACAGCACTTTTGTTTTTGTAGTGACAGCAGAAGCGGGCTTTGCATGAGAAAACGCCATTTATGAAAACATAAGTTTGTATCCTGGGAAATACAAACTACTTTAAACATGTTGTATTTTTGTTTAGAATTTAGAACACTGATTTTTGGTGTGTGTCAAAATCTGGAGGATTTCCATGTTACCAGTGTTAGTTTTATTCTATATTTTGCAGATGAATTATGTTAGGTTAGTCAACCCTGGCGTAGGGGGTGGAGGGGGTGGTGGCGGGGGAGGCACCACCCTGATGAAGCAGTCACCCCAAGTCAACAAACCTATTGCTCCTGCATCAACACAGCCGATTAAGATTAAGGCAATGCCCATTGCACCTAATCAGCAAGTAAGTGTGAAAGAAAATCATCTTTTTTAAACTTGAAAATTAACAAAATATCTCTAGTTATAGCGCTTCCATATTAGCCTACCTTATGTTGTCCAACTGTCCCCCACACCCATCATGATAAAACTGACAATTTGGTAGTAATGTTATTTAGTTCTTTGTTAAGCTGTAATGTAGATTTTCTTCCTAGATTATTCTGCAGAAAATTCCAGTCCCATGCAGTAACTGCTTGTTTTCTATGAAATGAGCCAGATTTCCATTCATAAACTAGAAACTGAAGTGTAATGAGTAACTTCATTATCCTGTCATGATAATAAACTTGTGCAAATTTTGAAAGGTATAACAATTTGAGCAAATTTTGAAAGGTATAACAATTTGAGCTGTCCCACAAAACCCAGTTGTTAAATAATATACATAAGCAGTATATCTGCATAGATTATTATTGTATTCTCTGTATTCCTTGAGGCCACGATCATGGCTTTACTGTGAGACTTCATAAGGCCACAATTATGGGTTTACTGTCAGAATCCAAAAGGCAACAATCATGACTGTTCTAAATTTGTACTTAACCTAAAACCTTTGGTGGCCTGGCTACATCAGTAAATTTCTGCCTTACATTTGTTTGAGTAATTCAACCTTGTGAAATAGCAACCAATCACAACATTAGCTTCTGATATTGTTTTGTAGGATCTGGTGAAAAGCATATGTTGGCTAGTTTTACCTTAGGAAATGTATGGGACATTTTCTGCCTTGTTTGTTCATGTGCAGAACAAACAAAAAACCTTCAGTCTCAACATTAGGGTAAATCTTCTGGCACCAGCTGGAAACTGGTTAAAAATAACAAAAAATTGTATGCAATGAATCTGTGGCATTTGGCATTTATTACGTAGATTGATTGGAAATGGGTCAGAGACTAGCTTGAACCCTGTAACTCATTTAGTCTTCTACCACTTTGGAAAGCGGATGTTCACTTTAGGTCTCCTCCTCCCAAGCTGGTTTTGTTTTGCTAAGCCCATGATTCCTCTCCTGCTTTCTTGTGCTTTGGATATCTGTGCATGTTTTATGATTTCATTATGGGTTCCTCCATCTGATCTACAAAGTCTCCTTGGTGTCAACGCATGTCCCAGCCTTCCAGGGTTCCCATGTTCACACTTCCTAGCTTCCACTTTGACAGAACCTCATGCAACTTTTAGTAGGTGTCATTCTAAATTTTGTAATTTTACCACTCCATGCCCGTAGTGTAACTCCTGGCCTGTTGAGGAGTGGAAGAACTATTACAAGGAGCATCATAGGAAGTTGTCATGTCACTCTTTGGAAGGATTCCCTCCTCCTTAAGTGGACATTTCTGCTTCCCCTTCCAGACCTATTCCTACTGCTTTGTCATCCATTCTGGAGAGGAATGTAAACCCTTTTTGGGAGAGAGGAGGCAGTACAATCTCGTTCCTTTGTTTCAGGCTCTGATGCGCAAAAGATGTTGTTTGTTTGGCCTTAGACCTATTAGGGGTACCTTCCCTGGAGGGCCTATTGTCCCATTTCATGTCTACATGCCTACCAGTATCGGCTCTCCTAGCATTCCCCCCCTTCACCCAGCCTCCACTACTTTGGGTCTTGTGCTGCCGCCTAGTGGGACGCCATTGTTAACTGTGCATCACCCTGGGTTGTCTTTTCCCCTGCCAGCAGTGAGGCCATCAACTGGCGCCAGAGTCCGTTGCACCCCATGACATCACTCCCAGCATCATCTCTACCTGTGACAACAGTATTTGTGACGTCACTTTCTCTGCTTGCTGCCAATGACATCACTTCCGGCTACCATCTTCATGATCTTTGTCATCTTCATCATCTTTGTCGTCTCGCCCTCTTCGGTCTCACGTTAGACGTTGTAGGATTGAGGATTTTGTCACTGTTTTCTGGGAGCCTGAGAACTGTATTGTCTTCTTTCTCTCACGGACGTGGGTCACCCTTACATGTATGTGGATGTGGTTCTCTCTCTCATGCTCATGTTTCTGTGGAAGATGATCATTACCCTTCACCCTCTCAGAAGTATTCACCTGTTTATTCTTTGTCTCCTCAACCTGTACAAATTCTCCATAAAGATGACAGGGCTCTGGTCAAGAAATTGAAAGTGATGGACCCCAGGTTAGAAGTCCAATTGCTTGGAGGCCTCTGAGACATTCTCCCTCCCCTCTATTCAGGTCTCATTCACCTGCAAGGACCAGGAATTCCCTCCTGATGGTTACATCCGCGGACACGTTTCAGGTCGCGGCCATTATGTTGATGATTAATGGTTCCCTGCTCTTGGATGTACTTGTTCAACTTTTCTTGGAGCAGAAAATGACCGATTTTTCTCTAGTTTCCAAGAGACCAAGGTATTCCTTTGTAGTGTTTTTGTTTTGTTTGTTTGATCTTTTCTTCTTTATTTGGTTTGGTTTATTTTATATCCATAATCATTTCTTGCTTAATTATTATTAATTGTTTGAGTCTCTCAGGAGTATTTAAATGAGATGCAGTGCAAGTCTCTTCCCTTCATTCACTAGAATGATACAGTCACCGTTACAAGTTCAACAATGAAGACTACAAATTGAAAAATGAAGTTTTCTCTTGACTGCTACAGCTCTGGGAAATCTGACTTCTTGCTGGGATGGTGGTTCGTGCTGTACTTCCTCTAATTCCCTTTTTCTGACTGGTCCTCTCCTTCGCAGCTAGTTTCTCGAAGATTCTACAAAGGAGAATGCCCCACCTAGAATAGGCGGGGGATAAGCTTTTGCCCCACCTGTTTGTCATTCATATTGGTTGTAGATTATCTAATGCTGTTCCTTAGGTGTTATGAATTGACTTAATTCCTCCCCTTGTGGGTGGAACTTATGACGTCACCGTAACTGTCAAGTTTCCGGCGAGAGTGTACAGGTCAGGTCACAGGTGAAGATTTTTATGGGAGCACTTAGATTAAAACTTTGCGCGTTATGGTTACTGTTCAAGACACTTCCTGTGACTAATTTTCTCTCTCTCTCTCTCTCTCTCTCTCTCTCTCTCTCTCTCTCTCTCTCTCTCTCTCTCTCTCTCTCTCTTTTATATTTATGCTATTCCTTACTGACATTCTCCTAGCTATATAGAATAACTCAATACCAATTAAAGAAGGAAGATCAAACAAAAGTTAAGACACTACACCTTGACTCGTTCTCCTAGGAGGACCTATGTACGTCGTTCGTCCTCCCAGGTCAGTGGTCATGACTAGTTGAGACGGAGGGATCGTGCATCTGCTTCTCTTTCCCCTAGAAGGGGTTGTGTATGTCATTCGTCTTTATCTGTCCATGTCACTTGACTTCCTGGCAGAGACTGATGCATGTCCAGACTCTTAAGCTCTTGGAGATGATTCTGCAAGGGAAATGGATGACGTTTATCCTTCGAGTAAGAAGAACTCTACAGTTGCCAGAGGAAACAATTGACACTCCTCTCTCCTACCTCAGGACTTTGGCCTTTTTTGCAGAATATAGAGGATTTGGAGAGTCAAAAGAGTTTCATCCCCTCTAAAGAGGACTGAGACCATCTACTGTGACCCCTATAGGCATAGAGGCCTTATTAGCATTAAGAAGGATGTGAGGGTGTCATTTGAGTTGCCTTGTTCAGGGCATGCTAAACCAATCTTGCAGAATGTGAATTCTTTGGATTTGGGAGAGGACAATTTGCTCCATTCCAACAGGTCTTTTAAGTTTTTCCCACCTCTTATTTGTTATAAGAAGTATTATTCTACAAGTCTCATGCCGCTGATGAATAGGCAGGTCAACTCGTATGTAGTTTGGTTGAAACCTGGGTTGACCCTGGATCAAGTCAAGGACCCTTCATTAACCTTTCAAGAAACGTCTACTTTTGGGGGCTGATTGCCTCTTCAGCCTTTCAGAATGTCTCTTGGCCAGATTTGTGGTTGTCAGCAGTGGCTAGGATTTCTTTGTCCCATTCTGCAAGAGAAACTTTCAGCAGTCCAACTTTCTTGAGGTTACTTCAATTTGGTGCGAAGGCCATTTCGTACCTGGGGCATCTTAATGCAAATTTATGGGTCAACTTGCTACTGATTATATATCAGTTTAGTTAGAATTATTTCATTTTTATTGTTATTGTTTATTTTTATTGTTATTTTCTGCATTGGCGATATATGGTGAATGTCAAATGTAGGGGCAATATATGGTTGCTTTTAGGTGTCTAATGATGTATATAAGTTGTGTTGTGATGTCTTAGGATATGACGTCACAGAAGACAAGATGGCAGCGGCGTCTAGTGAATGTAAACAGTAATAGAGGCAGAAGGTGACACGTGCGTTGGTTGTTTGGTTGGTAGAAGAGAGCTCTGTTGGATAGGAGTTTTTGGGTTGTAAGTCTTATGGTGTTGTTCAAAGATGTAAGCTGGAGTATACTGGGATCGGAGAACGTAAACAGGTGGGTAGATTGCACATTTGTGTTTGAAAGGAAAGATTAGGCTAGAAAAATATTCAAAGCTACTTCTTAGAAGGGATGCAGCCCTCTTTAAAGTAGCTCGTTCTGTGGATACAGATTCATTGTTGTCCTTGCGGAATTGGGATCTCCTTGAATCTCATCTTCTCTACCTAGGGATCTGGTGGAGGCTGCGATAGACAGATGGCAGGCTGACAATAATGATCAGCTTGTCCAGTACCCCTTTCAGGCTGACAATAATGATCAGCTTGTCCAGTACCCCTTTCAGGCTGACAATAATGATCAGCTTGTCCAGCACCCCTTTCAGTCTCACTCGTTAAGAAGGAGTTACAAGGATTAGGATGTCTCAAGGACTTATTTAGTTCATACAAAGAGGCATCATGTGCTCACTTACCTCTAGGAGCAGGTTTTACTATTCATTCACAGTGCCCTAATGATTTTGTCTAGCTTTTTTTTTTAATGCTTTCACACTGCTGCTGATACAACTGGTGGCAGTTTGTTCCTTCTGCAAGATTTGCTTGTTCCAATACATGAGAACCCCGGGCTTCTCCTTCAAGCATGTTTTCCCCCATCGCTCTGTTACACTCTGATTCTGCCTTTTCATACCTAATTAAAAATCTCATCTTTTCACTACATTCTCTTCCCATTTTAAAATAGTTTTTCATTTTACTGTAATTATCCATTAGCGTATCTTTTAGATAAACTCCATCTACTTTGGATAGGATTATCTTTGAACCCTCTTTACCCTTAAGTTCAGACTACCCTTAAGTTCATCTCTGTCTGTTCCTTCCTTTATTTCTTGGGCTTTCTCTTTTAAGCTCATTCCTATCTCTGTCCCTGGATATTTCACTTCATACACCACTAGCCAATCTTTGATTTGTCCTCTCCATCCTTTGTATCCCACTAAATCTCGAACAATCCCTTCTCCATCTTATCTCCCTTTGTTCACTATCTGATCCGACCATCTTTAACCAACCATGCTCTGCTACCAGTTTAAATATTTTTGTAGCCTAATCTTTCCCATATGCCACAAATGTGCAATCTACCCACCCATTCACATTCCTCTGTCCCAGTATACTCCAGTTTAAGAATTTGAACACCACCACAACACTTTTGGAAGGGTGATCCCTTTGACTATATCCCCTGTCTACACAGTATCCTTGCATGGACCATCAGTAAATTGTCCCAAGGGGTTGTCTCCCTCCTGTCTGGAAGTGGTTCTCATACACACACTCATCGGCATTAATTGTCTCCTTCCTGTCTGGAAGTAGTTCTCATCCACACACACTCATCAGCATTAAGCTGTTCTGGACTGGACAGGAAGAAGTCAAAGAGCATAGTTGGAAATCATTTTCACTATCTTTGTCTTCATCTTTGCTCATTGGTTCCTCTGTCTCTTCACCTTCTTTCAAAGCTCCTAATCAGAGGAAGTAGTTTGCTATGTCTGGTTCTCTTTGTGGGAAGTCTTGCAAGGCTGGAATACTTGTGGTGCTACTACCACTGCTGCACCATTTGCTTTATGCAGGGTTGCAACCACTTCCTTGGGTTCCCCAGAACCCAGTCATACCAGTGCTGGCCTGGATATCTTGGCTGGCCAGTCTGGCCCAGTTACCCATATAGCTGGTGTGAAGATCCTGCTGCCAGAGTGAGAAGAGAATTGAATGTCTTTTGCTGGACTATTTCTGTGAGGAGGAGGGTCTTTCTCTTGCAGTTACAGGTGGCAGCTTTTGAGTCTATTGCCATAGTAGCACTCCGAGCACTCTTGTGGTTGGATCTGTGGTCTTTTATGGTGACAAAAATGGCATCCTCTTTGAGGTGTTGTACAACAGACAAAGATGCCTCTTTCAAGATACTGCTGCTATCTGTGGGTAGGGCCATTACCTACTTATCCTATTAGATAGTGAACCTGTGGCCTAACCTGGTCTTGAGCTGTGATGCAGAGTTATCCCAAATCTCAAGGTACAGGAGTTGGTACTGAGACTGAGGAATGGGGTTTACCACCCTCTTCCCTGAGAGCAAGGTAGAGGCTGCAGTGGAGAGGTTGCATGTTAAAATGACATTTTTATCAGGGATCAGTGTTTTAGTGGCGACTGGTCATCAGCCTCTATCCATTGAAGCAGTTTGTTCATCAAACAATGATTCATGATGGAAACAATTCATTTACTTCTGTACTCCATCAAAGAGGGTGACTTCATGCTTTCAGTGGACCTGAAAGATGCATATTTCCAAATAGCCATGCATCAGTCCTCTTGGAAGTAACCTCTGCATTACCCTCAGGGTGGACAGTCTTTCAATTTATGGCACTTTCTTTGGGGCATTCAACTGCTCCCCAAGTGTTCACATGGTTGTTCATAGTGTTTTTGGTTTGGGCCCCTTCATACAGGATACGTCTTCTGAAGCATCTCTATGTACATTTGGCTAGTCCTGGAGAGCTCATTGCTGCATTTCCTACTAACTTCTATCATATCTCTCAATTGAACATCGTGTTCTTTGGAAGTCTGAATTTCAAATCATATGAATGGGTTTGTTTTGAATAATAATAATGATACAGTAATAATAATAATAATAATAATAATAATAATAATAATAATAATAATAATACGTAATAAAAATAATAATGATAAAGGTGATGATAATTGTCAGCAGCAAGCAAGGAAGGTTAAGTTCTCTTCCCGTTCACCGGTTGATGCAGGGGCATGAGTGGGTGGTAGACCACTCAGTGGAGCTGACTGCCAGGTATATCCCAGGGTTTCAGAATGTAGTGTCAGTCAAGTTCAGCTGCCAGAGACAGGTAATAGGAGCAGGGTGGTCTCTATGGATGTGTGGCCATTCAGCACAACGGGAAGCTCTTGATCATCCATTTGATAGTCACAGACCCATGGGGCAGTCTCAGTGCCTACACTTTTCCGTCATTCTTTCTGATGGGAAGGATGATCAATAGGGTGTTGATCACCCTGAATTTCAGACTGATTCTGGTGGCTCCTGAGTGGCCACATGCTGAGTGGTATCTGGACCCTCTAGCTTGGGTATCCAAGATCCCAAGAGAGATTCCCCAGTTACACGACCTGTTGTTCCAGACACATTTTCGTTGATAACCGAAAATGATTTTCAGTAGTCATCGGTGCCAATAACCAGATTTTGGTGCCAATAACTGGTTACATAATGGCACCTCTGTTAGGTGTGTATCGGCACCGGTACTGATAAATGGAAATTGGCGCATTTCGGCGCTACATATGTACCATAAAACTGGATCACATATAACTGGGGACTGCCTGTATATATAATATATATATTACAGTGTTATTAGGAGTACAGTATACATAATTTATATGATTCTTTCTAAGTGAAATATGAAAAATATGACAGAATAACATAATAAGCTTTGTCCTACAAAGCTTATATATATACATACACATATATACACATACACATATATGTACATACATATATACATATATATACACATATATACATATATACATATATGAATAACTTGATCACAAAGTATATAAAACGTGATGCTATGTATAAATAAAGGTTTTTTGCCATGAAGGAAAAAAATGAAAAAGCGAGATAGCCAAGTACTTTCGGTCCTGTTCGGACCCTTTACTGAGGCACAGTTAAAAGGAATATCATTGAATCTTGTTTCTTCAAGTCAAATAATAGAAATGTTCTAAATTTAAGTCTTGGTTTATTTAAACATGATGCTTTCATTATGAAAAAAGTTGTAGATAAATATAAGCAACAAAATTAATATATTCAGTTTTTACATGTTTTGGACTGTAAAGATACTTTGTAGTTTCGGTTAGGTTTGTGACCGTGTGATATCCGATAATCCTGCATTATCTCTTTTAATTTTTACCCTTTTGACAATTAACCATCTGGTATTCTTGATCTTGTTTTGTACCCGAGACCTTTATCTCCAATTGTACTTCATTAACTCCTTGACGATGTCTGAGTAAAGACGAAAGCGCTTGGATTTCTGACTATTATTTTCCTGTGGTATTCGCTTATATATATATTTACATACACACACAAGGCCAGTGCTATTTTCATCGATATGATTGCCCAGGCCGAAGACGACGGAGGCGAAAGGACATCAACGCCAACCCCAGAGTTCAAGACTTCTCATGGGTGGTTCGAGAAATTTCGTGAACGGACTGGCGACATGGGGAGGTGGCCAGCTCTGACACGAAAGCGGCCGAAGCCTTTATTAAGACGTTCGACGAGATGACTCTCAAAGAAGGATACAGTTCTCAGCAAGTCTTCACCTGTGATGAGACTGGCCTTTTTTGGAAAAAAATGCCTCATCGGATGTACATCACGCAGGAAGAGAAGAAGCTACCCGGGCATAAGCCTATGAAAGACAGGCTTACGCTTGCACTTTGTTCGAACGCCAGTGGGGATTGCAAGGTGAAGCCCCTACTTGTATATCATTCGGAGACTCCTCAAGCCTTCAAGGCCCACAAAGTGCTTAAGGAGAAGCTTCAGGTGATGTGGAGGGCTAATGCGAAAGCCTGGGTAACGAGACTTTAGTTCACCGAGTGGGTAAATCTGGGTTTCGGCCCGTCAGTGAAGAAATTCTTGGAAGAGAAGCGCCTCCCTCAGAAATGTCTGCTGTTGTTGGACAATGCCCCTGCTCACCCTCCTGGCCTCGAGGAAGATATCCTAGCGGAGTATTCGTTTATCAAGGTTCTTTATCTTCCACCTAACACCACCTCTCTCCTCCAGCCCATGGACCAGCAAGTGATATCGAACTTCAAGAAGCTGTATACGAAACATCTTTTCAAGAGTTGTTTCAACATCACCGATACCATAAACCTCACCTTGTGTGAATTTTGGAAGGAGCATTTCGATGTTGTGATATGCATCCGACTCATCCACCAAGCTTGGCAGGAGGTTTCGAGGCGAACCTTGAATTCCTCATGAAGGAAACTCTGGCCTGATGCCGTATCCGCCCGAGACTTCGAGGGATTCGACGTGGGCGAAGCTGGTGCTGCAGATTCAGGAACAGTTGACGATCCTGAAACTGTTTTGCAACCAGACCTTGACAAGATCGTTGCACTTGGCAAGTCCATGGGGCTGGTCGTTGACGAGGATAACATCAATGACCTTCTCGTGGAGCACCAAGAGGAGCTTACGACGGATGACCTGAAGGAGTTGGAGGCCATGCAACATAACGTCGTTCAAGAAGAGTTCTCTCGCTGCGGCGAGGAGGACGACGACTCTATGACAACGGCAGAAATTAAGGATGCTCTAGCTGCTTTTCATAAGGTGCAATCATTTGTAGAAAAGGGACATCCCGAAAAGGCTTACACAGGTCGTATGCTTGCACAGTTCGATGACGTTTGCCTGAGTCTTTTCAGGAACATTGTCAAAAGCAGGCATAAGCAACCTTCCTTGGATAGTTAATTTTTAAAGAGGCCTTTAGTAGGAGTAAACAAAAAGGAAGAACCAAGTGATACTACGAAAAAAACAAAGTTAAAAAAAAAAAAAAAATAAAAAAAAAAAGAGAAAAAAATTTTATTTTAAGTTTTTTGTAAAGTTAAGTGTTACAGTTTTGTTAATGTGTTTCGTAAAGTTTAGTTTATGTTTTCCTGACATTTTTTTATGTGTTTCGTAAAGTTAAGTGTACGTATCTGCCGTTTGTCCTCCTCCTCTGTTGCCACTTTCGGAGATAGCCTCGCTCGAAAGGTAAGCCTCCACATTTTACTACATACGTACATATGTATGTACAGTATTTCTTGTATACCATGTACACTAATACACTTTATTTACAGGTACTATGTATTACATATTAGCAGTACATATTAAGTTAGGTATTGAATGGTCCAAATTTTTGTAGTATTTAGGTATTGAATGGTCCAAATTGTTGCAGTATTTCATTGTTTATAGGTCAATTTAGCTTTATTATGAAATTTACTGGGGTGTTTTTGGAGGGCTTGAAACGGATTAGCCATTTTACGTGCAAAATGCGGTTCAAGATACGAAAAACTCATGATACGAAGGCCGCCTCGGAACGGATTAATTTTGTATCTCGAGGTACCACTGTATATATATATACCACACACACACGCACACACACACACACACACACACACACACACACACACACACACACACAAGCATTCCCTGGTTATTAGTGGACTCTGTTAATGGCGATCCGGTTTTATGGGGCTTCTCTAGTGCCATTAAATCTGTGATTTATGGTGCCATATCACGCCAAGTTCCGGTAATCAGCGCCATAAGGTGTCAATAATAGAGTTATGGCACCATAACATACCTAAAGGAGGCACCATTAACTGGTTTCCGGTGCCATTAACCGGATATTGGTGCCATAAATCACTAAGTTCGGTTAATGGCGGTTTTGCTTATCATAACCCTGCCGAATTTATATATTGATATTGATATAAACATTACAGATACAGAACTTGTAAAAAGATAGTCATAAAATTACAAATTTCTCAAAGCATGAATGGCTCCAGTTCCTGGCAGGGCTTTTAAAAATCTTTGGGAAAATTGAAAAGTAATCTTATTAAAAATGAGGACTTTATATGAGGAGAATGTTGGCTAAAACAAAGAAGTGATGGAAATTCATACAAGAAGAACCATTGACATTTCTTGAGTCTAGGAGGTAAGGTATAAAGGAGCTGGCATAAAATTTATCTGTAGCAATGGGTGAGAAACATGAATTCGTTAGCATGGGTGCCCGCAGCATATTTTCCAAGGGCGGCAAATCTTCTTAATGCATATATGGATAGCTTCCGGTATTAAGCAGACAAACACTTTTGACCCTTTTACCTGGTAAGTTAATTCCAAAATCTGTATCAGCGCCCTCCTCTTACCCCTATGTGTGGGCTTCCATGTGTGATAAAGTGAAGATTGGGCAAGACAAAATGGCACTGGTATACTGCCCAAAGATTAGGTGGCTGAAATTGTGTTAGAAATGGGGCTAAGAAATTGAGGAATAATGGAGGGTAAGAGGATCTTTGGAATGAAGGTAATGTGTGTGTTTTTTTTATTTTTTTTTCAACATATTTAGGAAGACCTGAGGAAATACATAAGAAAAATTTTTCTTAGAAACTTGTGAAAGAAGGCAGGAAAAGTGATAGTAGAAGTAGTAATTGTAGCAGTATGACATGAAGAGAGAAAATTTTTATTTTGTTACATTAAGAACCCTTTCCATCCAAAGCTGCTGAGATTACAGCAAATTGATAGGGTTGTTTTGAAATATGTTTTAGGAAACAATAAGTTGATTTGTTCAGTACAAACCCATCAGTTTACTCATAAATGCCTGGCCTGCATACCTAGTCCTTGTTGGGCTGCCCCTATGGAGTTGCTAATTACTTGGAAGCAGGGGTAAATGGATGGGTTTGTATTAAAAATTTCTTGAAAGAAAAAAAATGTTAAAAGAGCAGTTTTGTATATCTTAAATAGTTGATATATATTAGGTAATAAGTAATCAAATTGCACTTAGATATCATAATATTTTTTTTGCAAAATAATATAAAATTATTAACTGTGCTTTGGAAAGTATTGAGGTTTTATTATTTTACATATATATATTCCAGACAAACAAGCAGCGTGTTATTATTCCCGTATCAGGAACCATATCAGGTAATAATGTTAGTGGAGGAGTGCCCATAAGGTCGCAACCTGGAAGCCTTACCTTACCTGCTTCTGCATTACCCCCAGGTGTGCTGTCTAATACTCAGCCAGGGTCAGTTGTTATGATTCCTGCCCATTATATGTCTCAGGTGAGTGTGGAAAATCATTTATTCAGGATTTCTCTTTTTAAATATTTGTATGTATTACAAGGAAATGTAGTGTGACTAGTGATTTCATGAAATGACAGGAACTTTCCATAAGTTCGTGTATTTATTGTTTCACTTAGGGGCCTTGCTTCAACCCTGGAATTCCTAGAGATTTCATGAAATTCCTGCTTTGAAGGCACATGAATT
>NC_087201.1:52264088-52282480 GCF_015104395.2 Macrobrachium nipponense | reverse complement strand
AAGGCACATGAATTCAAGTATTTACTGACCTGTAATTTTTACAGGAAAATATTGTTTTCATTACATTCATCCATTCAAACATCCAGGCTAAGTTGAAACTCAAAATATATTAAAATAGTTAAAGTATGGTCACATTAACTAAAGTAGACCATAATTAAACCAGAAACATTCACAGCATGAGAAAAAAAAGTCACCTAACTTTTTCATAAGTTTGCACAAGTACAACTACCATGGCAATGTGAATTTTTTTTTACCGTGGCCTTGAAGCATATACCCTGGTTTGTTTGGCACCACTTGTCCACTGCAATTGCACTTTTTGAAACTTTTCCTCCTGAAGGTGACTGGGCAGGGACAGCTGAGGGTAGAGACGCTGTTTGTTCTGTCAGAAGAGCAAATTAAATTTGCTCTTTGGTTAACATTTGGAGATCAGAAACTCCACAGCTCCACAAGGCCAAGGCAAAATATTCCACATTTTATTTGTATCCATTGTAAAACTCGGTAAACTGAGTGGTATTAGACCTGATGCTAGAGAACAACCTTGTTTGCTGCAGAAGCCTGCCTAGTGTTGTGAGGAAAAACAGCTAGGTCAGATTAAAAAAAAAAAAAAATAGTGCAGATGTTTGGTGTAATACATTGCCTGCTACAAACATATGAAATCACTATGCCACAAGTCAACACACAAGAATTAGCATAATAATCAGACTAACAAATTAACTCTGTCCAAGAATTTGAGATGAGATTCAACAACCAAACTACTGCAAACAAGGAAGAAGAAAAGAGTTAGACACTTGCACATCACAAAGCATTTGAAAACATTTCTGCACGATACTGACTTTTTTGAGAAACAGAGGAATCAATGTTAAATATATGCTTCTCAAAAGTCAATTTTATATAAAAAGTTACAACTAAAATTGCTAAGTCACTGACGTTTTAAACCATACCATTAAATGAAAATCAGGATGTAAAGGCAAAAGTGTTCTGAATCAACTAATGTTCATACTTTGAGTATTAGAAGTTTTAAGCTTCATGCCCCCTAACCCAACTCCACTTGTAAAAATGTGCCTGATCATTATTGAAGGCTTCTGCAATCAAAGATGTAAGTCTAGGAGAAGAAACAACAGCCAGCTGAGTAGCATCATTGGTGTCTGAAATCAGTTTATTCTCCAGACCAAGCTTGCCACATGTCACTGGTATAGATAAATATCAAATGTCTGAAACATTACCTTGAGGAACACTTGGCTTTTCTCTTTAATTTTCTTAAATCTGAATGCTTAAACTCACTCTTGATAATTAACTGGCCCATGATTACATTTCTTCAACAGACACATGTTGCCTTTGCTGTTATACCCAAAAAATGCTAACAAACACATGTCCTCTTCAATGTCATACCCAAAAATGCTAATATACAATATGTATAAAAAGTCTTCCTTCCTTATACTTAAAGCATAACTTAGGAGGTAAACAATCTCTCTCCCCTTGTTCCACTACAAAATACCTTTGTATCATAGTCTAGCTAATTCTTCCAATCCTTGAAAACTGTTATTGCATCATAAAATTTCTTTTTTCATTACCACAGTGAAAATTGGGCCCACTAATCACATTTGAAAATAATCAGTCACCTTTATTTTTGTGGATTCAACCATTTCCAATATATCTGTTTTTATAGGTCTAAAGGTAACTTCACGGTGTACATGCATGAACATTCAATCATATCATAAAACCCTTGTTGACTGCCTGGCCTATAGGTAAAAAATTAACAAAAAATATTCTGCAGCATTGTTACATTCAGCAGTGACTCAGAGTCATCATATTCAGCATTATTTGATTAACTTGCATCACAGGATGTTGTTTACAATGGCTATCATTATTTTCATCTGTAAATCTGCTACTTCTCACTATTTTTCTTCATCAGTGCTGTTTTCAATACCACAAACACCAGGGTGAACCCTCATCATTTCTCTCTGAAATAAGAATTGTTCACTATAATTTAGGGGATAGTGAGCAATAACTCCAGCAAAAAAAAAAAAAAAAAAAATGCTATCAACTGAAATAAACAAAAAACATTAAATATAGTACATATAAGTAGAAAGATAAACAATATATTCATTCATACTACACCTCATTAATATATTGCCATTACAACCAATTCAAGTAATGGAACATCATCATTGTTAGCACCACCTTTTTGGACCAGGTCACATACAGTATAGATAGTATTGGACCAAGTACAGTACCCTGGAAGGAGGACTGAGACAAAAAAGTGAATTTGAGAAGGTTGTGTACTGGGATCCCTGAAGATGTCAGGTAGTCAAATTGAACTAACAGGAAAGGAATCACTGGAGATGTGGTAGAAATCACAACAGTTCAGCACAAGAGAGAGAACCTGAAGGATGAGCAGATCAGGAACAGAACTTGAAACTCTCTACTCAGAGAGGCACGTAACATGACAATGATGGGGATTGAGTGGTTCAGCCATGAGGCAACAGAACAAAGTCAAAATCATTCTTCCCCAGAGAGTTATCACAGGTGGATGAGAATACATAATGTAGCATAAAAAAAAATACCCAAGCTCAGATAATGAAAACTTAAACAGAATAAAATAAAATTTAACAGTTACTGCAATACTTGAAATATGCACTTTTAGTATGCAAAAGAGTGGTCCCTAAAAGGATATTCTTATGGCTCAGTAAGTGTCAATAATGATAACATTCCTCCATGAAGGTTACCACAAATGGGATGAAGTGGAACAATAACCAAAAAGTGTTCATTCACATACTCTAAGTTTAAGCAAAAATAGGAGTTAAGTATAAAAACAAAAACAACACAAGGCAACCATTACCATAAACAGAATATTTACGGAAAATCCATACCTACAATAAATGGGGAGCCAACTCCCACAGCACAATAAAAAAAAAAAAAAAAAAAAAGCTGAAGATAAAAGACACATTACGTACTTACTATTAGAAAAGTACAGTAAGTCCTCGGGTTACGCCGGTCTCGACTTACGATGTTTCGTGGTTACGAACGCGCCCCCATAAAAATATAAAAAATAATATTTTGCGTCGTTCCGTCTTACGCGGTTTAGCGTCGTAAGCAACGTAAACAAACGCGAACTAGTTCCGGGCGCACGGCGGAAGAATACGCTTTGTGGGGAGAGGACGGCGTCGCTTCGCTACGCTCATTCCTCGCCCATACGCCATTTTGGTTGTTTACACTGCCTCTCTCTCCCTCGTGTTGTATCGTTTTTGTAACTTTTTGCTCTTTGTTATGGCTCCCAAGCGCAAGGCGGACTCTTCTGATGGTAGTGCATCGAGAAAAGAAAGGCCATCACCATGGAAATTAAAGTGGACATTATAAAGCGATCTGAGAAGGGAGAAACGCCAACAAACATTGGCCGCTCGCTTGGCCTTAGCCGTTCGACCGTTGCTACATATCAAAGATAAAGAGCGCATCGTTGAACATGTGAAAGGATCTGCTCCTATGAAAGCGACAGT
Source organism: Macrobrachium nipponense (assembly GCF_015104395.2). Lineage (NCBI taxonomy): Eukaryota > Metazoa > Arthropoda > Malacostraca > Decapoda > Palaemonidae > Macrobrachium > Macrobrachium nipponense. The sequence continues at coordinate 52,278,986 of NC_087201.1, read as the reverse complement.
GATAACTAAGCAGCGTAGTGGTCAATAATTGAAATGGAAAGGTTATTGGTGCTTTGGTTGGAAGACCAAAATCAACGGCGTATCCCAGTCAGCCTTATGGTGATTCAGGAGAAGGCGAAAAGATTGTTTGAAGCGTTGAAAAAAGAAAAGGGGGAGGGAAGTGAAAGTGAAGAGTTTGTGGCTAGTAGGGGTTGGTTTATGCGATTTAAGGCTCGGGCCAATTACCATAACCTTAAAGTGCAAGGTGAAGCTGCTAGTGGGGATGAGAAAGCAGCGAGTGAATTTCCTAAAGCGGTTGTCTGAGATAATTAAGGAGGGGGGTTATTCTGCTTCAGCAAGTGTTTAACGTAGACGAGACAGGTTTGTTTTGGAACGTATGCCTAACCGCACTTACATCGCCAAGGAGGAGAAGTCAGCACCCGGTCATAAAGCCAGCAAGGAGAGGCTAACTTTACTTCTTGGGGGTAATGCTGCTGGCGACTTCAAACTGAAGCCCTTGTTGGTGTATCAGGCTGAAAATCCAAGGGCACTCAAGGGCATTTGGAAGGGTCAACTACCAGTAATTTGGAAGTCCAACAAGAAGGCATGGGTGACACTTGCAGTGTTTGAGGACTGGTTCGTAAACCATTTTGTTCCAAGTGTGGAGCGGTATTGCGCCTCCAAGGGTATCCCCTTTAAGGTGTTGCTAGTGCTGGACAATGCCCCTGGACACCCTGCCCAGCTGGAGACTTCAACCCTAATGTCAAGGTGGTTTACCTTCCACCTAATACCACGGCCCTTTTACAGCCTATGGACCAAGGAGTGATTGCTTCGTTCAAGGCCTACTACCTACAAAGGACAATTGCTATGGCTTTACAGGCAACTGAAACCAAGAAGGACTTGACTCTGAAGGACTTTTGGAAATCCTACAACATCCTTGATGCTGTAAAGAACATTGCTAATTCCTGGGAGGAGGTTAAGCAAACAAACATGAATGGTGTCTGGAAGAAAATTTGTCCTCAATTTGTGAATGATTTCCATGGTTTGAGGACACAGTTCAGCTAGTTGTCAAGAACGTTGTTGCCCTGAGTAAGGAAATCAATTTGGAGATGGAGGTTGATGATGTTACAGAGCTGCTGGAGTCTCATGGCGAGGAGTTATCTGCTGAGGACCTGATACAACTGGAGAAGCAGATGATAGAGGAAGAAGAAGAAGCACCCACCCAGAGCCTAAGGCTTTCACAAGGCAGGACTTGACAAGAGGTTTTGCGGAGTTTGCAGCAAGCGTTGTCAACTTTTGAGGCTCAGGATCCAACTTGGACAGGTTCACTAGGGTTTCCAGAGGCGTCATGGATTTGATGCAGTGTTACAAGGAGATCTTGGATGAAAAGAGGTCGCTCTCTGTTCAGACTAACCTGGAGCAGTATTTTAAGAAGTAGAGAGGCCTGCAGGAGATCCTGTACCCTCTACCTCAGCTGCCTCTGCTAATCCAGACTCGCCTGCCCCACAATCTCCAGCACCTTCTGAATGTTCTGCTAACCCAGACTCACCTGCCCCAGTATCTCCAGCACCTTCTGTAGGTTCTGCCTCACCTAAAGACTCACCTGCCCCAACATCTCCAGTAGTATGTTCTGCCTCACCTCAAGAATCACCTGCCTCAGCATCTCCAGTAGTATGTTCTGCCTCACCTCAAGAATCACCTGCCTCAGCATCTCCAGTAGTATGTTCTGCCTCACCTCAAGAATCACCTGCCTCAGCATCTCCAGCAACTTCTGGAGGTTCTTTTTCTCTTCACTAACCTCCCCCAGTCTCTCCAGCACCGCAGCTTCCTCTCCAGTGTGCAAGCCAATCAAATTAATAAAGGTAAGGAATTGTTCTCTCGTTGTTATTGATAGGTATTTACATTAAATCATGTGGTATTTTTCAATGTTCCGACTTACGCTGAAAATCGTGTTACGACGCATCTTAAGAACGGATCAACGTCGTAACTCGAGGACCCCCTGTAATGTAAATCTGGTAAGGCCTAGGGAAAGGCAATAGCTACTTTGTACAATTGAAGACTGATACTTAAGGAATTAAACTGTTTATAAATCCAAAAGAGAAATGGCAGTTAAAGGTATGTACATTGCCCATTTAATGCGGCAATACCAGAAGCAAAAGGGAAAACTCATCAAACCTAAACCTCTTAGAGAGAGAGAAATGATGCACATGAGAACTGTTCAGGAAATTGTGAAAAATAATGAAAGTTATAGAAAAACTGAGAACTTTATTGACTTCGAAATACATTGTGTTGGTCCAGTGTCATCAAGCTACGAAGAAAAATGAGATAATCTAGGCATAGCTTCATTGGTCTTTGGATGGGTCATGTGCAGTGGAGCCCCTCTTCTTTCAGTTCTGCAAGTTGATGTAGTGGAGTCTTATTTTACATTAGATGAAGCTTATTATGATTACTGGGTATTCATATAAATTTCAACCAGCACCTAGTATCAGATCTTGGAAAGAAACTCATGGAATTATGTGTAAGTTTTCAATGCAATTATTAAAATTTATATTTTGAAATCAAATATTTTATTTATATTTTGAAAAGTCCTTCTGGCCAGTATGTACGGTTAATGTTCAAGAATATTGACTTGGTAGCCAAGATGAACATTGACTCTGTAGTGTAGACAAGTTCCCCATATTCTGTTCTGTTCTAGATATGTTGCATAATAAAAATATATCTCCACCCCGGAGTTTGGCCCAAAATTTTTGTGGTACGATAATATGTCGGTAATTAAAGTTTTGTTCTATTTGTACTGTAATTAAATTAAATTAAATATTTTTTGTGCTTTCATGCACTTTATTTAATTTAAGAACTTGCAATTTTCATATGCATTGGTAAGTTACAATTTTGTTCGCCATTGAAAAGTTTTGTTTTAAGTTTATATAATGGTGTTCAAGGCAGATTCTATACATATTTTGTTTTTAAAAGTTTGATATCACATTTTACTAATGGATTAAAAACTTATTTCACAGCTTCAGCAGTCAACTAACACAAATACCACAACTGTTCAGATGTCAACTCAAGCTCCACCTGGAACAATAATACAGCAGCCTCCAAAGCCACAACCTCCTCGCAGTCTTATTGATGCCAATGGGATAAGACCGAGAAAACCCTGCAATTGTACAAAAAGCCAGTGTCTTAAATTGTAAGTATATAGTGACTCCTAGGTTCAATTATTGTATGGGTTTACCTCTTGTCAACTTTTGAACAGGATTTTTGGTGTTTCATGATGTTTATTCAGTTATAGAATTGAAGTTTCTTTTAAAAAGTGCATGATGAATCTTATTATCTTGATTTCAAGCTTATATTTTCCTCCCACTTAATTTTCTAAGTAAATATGCCACAGGCAAAGGATTGGTATGTTAAATGCTCATCCAATGTAGTACATTTCTCTTAATCAGTATAATAGGTTAAATGGGAGAGTTCTTCTTGAAAGAATAGCTTGCTTCGTTTGTCCAAGTAGGATTCTGGTACTTGGATAAGCCTGTTGCTCACTGCATCATTAAACTATTCTTTTCTCAGCTATTCACTTCTATGAATTTTTTTGGTAGGCAGTATTTTAAAGCTTGCTTTCTTTTTATCAATCTCTCAGTCTATATCCATTGTTTTGCTGACTAAATACAATTTTTATGATAAAAAGATGATTACTAATTTTCAAATATTACAGTATTGTGTAATGTTAATGTAAACAAGAAAATATATAGTATATTTTTCCCCCGTAAAAAGTGTTCGCTCCAAGTCAAGCCAAATGCAAAAGCTCTAGCGAAGGGGAAATGCATCTTGGTATGCTGATACATCTACCTAGGTGCCGTGCTACTTGACACGCTATTGGCTGGCATTTGCAAAGCAGCCAATCCAGGAGCCCCATTCGTTTTCTTTTGTGCCCATTAGCCGTACCATTGGTGCTGATTGGTTGTCTAACCCCAAGAATTTCTCTGAGATTGATGTGCAAAGGCCACATCTCTGCCATCACCATGGGCTCCTCTGGTACTGTACTTTGCCAGTGTTTAGCTGTATAATTCCACATCTTTGTTTGCTGTGTTAATCTGTGTGTAGCATTTTGAATCTTGCTGTAAGATGCCTCCTAAACGCCTGCTCCTTCTAAAGCACTTGTCAGAGCGTAAGTACCACAAAAGGTCGCGAAGCTCTGGGAGAATGTGCGACTTCTGGATGTGCTGAAAGAAGGCAAGTTACTCAGCTGTAGCCCACCATTTTGACATGAATGAGAGTGCCATGCGCTGCATCAAGAAGAAAGAGGTGGAGACGATAGAGGCCATGAGTTTTAGCTTCTTCGGTAGTGCAAAAGATAAAGGCCATGAGTGTTAGCTTCATCGGTAGTGTAAGAACAGTTTCTACAGTGCATGATAAGAGCATCATGCAGATGGAGTCTGCATTGGCATATTGGATAAAGGAGTACCACAAGAAGACATCCCCCTTGATGACACCATCATTTGCAAGAAGGCACAACATCTCTGTCAGCAGTGTTCAACTATTATGGAAGGCGGTGACATGCAGAAAGCAGACTTCTTAGGCTTTGATAAACCTGCCAAAGAAGAGGAAGAGCCACAAGCATAACCTTCATCAGCTCCTCAAGGTTTTCAGGCCAGTATGGGGTGGTTCCACCATTTGCAGAAGCATTTCCAACTGAGGAGTGTTTCTCTGTATGGGGAAGCAGCATCAGCAGATGCTGAAGTGGGCATGAAATATTCTGAGACCTTCAAGTAAATCATTAGGGACAAGTGCTATCATCCACAACAGGTGTTCAGCATGGACGAGACTGGCTTGTTCTAGGAGATTCCTTCCCAGCCATATCTCATGAAGGACAAAGTCAGCACCCCTGGTTTCTAGGTCCAGAAGGATAGGGTTACCTTCATAATGTATGGGAATGCCGCTGGCTTCATGCTGAAACCAGGCCTCATTTACAAGGCTGCAAAGCCCAGGGCCCTCAAGAATAAGAACAATCACTCGTTCCCTTTGTTTTGGATGCATAACCCCAAAGCCTGGCTCACCAAAGTCCTTACAGATCACTGGTTCATTAAGAGCTTCATCCTTCAAGTTCAAGACTTGGGCATGGAGTTGAAGGTGGTGTTGATTATGGATAATACTTGTGGTCACCCTGTAGATCTTGATTATGAGGGAGTCCAGCTGAATTTCCTCCCTGCCAACACCACCTCTCCTCCAACCTATGGACCAGGGCATGATCTGTTTATTCAAGGCACTCTACACCTGGAACTCTCTCGAGCACCTTGTGAATGCCCACATACCTGACTATCATTGGCCAATTGTCGAAGGATATGAAAAAGAGATCCTGAATGCCTACTGGTGGAAGTTGTGGCCAGAATCTGTGCATGATTATAAGGGGTGCTCTCTTGAAAAAATCAACATTCGTCCATTGATAAGGCTTTGATGACATCACTGAGGATGAAGTTGACACCCTCATGGATGCCCATTCTGACCTCTGATGTACCAGGATTTGGAAGAGATGACAAAGTCTCCCAGTGAGGAAAGACACATGACAGATTCAGGGAATGAGGGCCGTCTTTGGAACATCTGTCCCTACTTTTGAGGATGACTAAGGTGCTGAAGGGGCCAGTTTTGGCATGGGATCCTTATATGGAATGCTCCATAAAGTGTTCAAGTGCAATTAATGCAGCATTGGAGCCTTATAGCATCAAAAACTTTACAGTCACTTTCTTAGCAATATTAGAATATGGAGACTTAACTCTCTGCTCAAGTTCCTCGTTGGACAAGTTGGTAACGTGGTTGACTACTGAGCTTAGGGTCCAGGTTCGATTCCCCACTCTGCCAACAAGGAACCAGAGGAATATATTTCTGGTGATAAAAATTAATTTCTTGATGTGGTTCGGATCCCACAATAAGCTGTAGGTCCTGTTGCTAAGTAATCAATTGGTTCTTAGCCACATAAAAATATCTAATCCTTTGGGCCAGCCCTAGGAGAACTGTTAATCAGCTCAGTGGTCTGGTAAAACTAAGATATACTTAACTTAATCTCTGCTCAAGAAAAATACCTGCTTCCTGCTTCCTGTTCCCATATGCCCTTAGGGTGTGACATTTCTTGGGTCTTCCATTAGTTACTTGTTCAACTAGCGCTCGTGTTTCAGTCTATCAGATTCATGTTCACTCACTGGATGGCTAAGGGAACAGACTTTTTTGCACAATAGTACATACACTCGAGTAGTATATTTTATCATTGTTGATTACATATGTAATTTGGTATTTTTTCAATGTATATTTAAATATTTAAGTACTGTACAGTATTTAACTTTACTTGTGAATTCCAATATCTCCTGTATCTGAAAAAAGAAAATGGGGCAACTTCAATACTGTATGAAAGACAGGGGGTGTGCTTGAATGTAGGGGTGACTTGGGTTTAGTTTTCACGTAGTTATAAGCCATATATTTTTAAGGGTAATATTGTAAGATGACTTTGAAATTATATTAAGGGGTTCTAGGATAATAGTTTAAGTTTAATTTTGGTGTTTGAACCGTCAAAATAGGTAGTTATAAGCATTTTTAGAGTGATCTTTGGTGTTTGAACTATTTAGATAGCCAATTATTATCAGTTTTAGACGGGGATACCAACTTAACTAGGATTTTCATTTATTTGCGTGGTTGTGGTCCCTAACGCCCCAAGGATAGGGTGAACCCATATATATATATATATATATATATATATATATATATATATATATATATATATATATATATATATATATATATATATACTGTATATTATGCTATATATATACATATATAGCACTGTTGGTTACCAACATGGGTTCCATTCCTGGAGGGTTGATGGTAACCAAAAATCATTGCTAACTGAAATTCAAGTCTACAGATGCCACAATACACCTTAAAGTGCCCTAGACTGGTTAATTTTGCCCCAATATGTAATAGCTCCTAAATGAAAATGTGGAATTTCATTTGCCTAATCATTTACTATAGTCTGCATGGTATTTCTACAAATTTTTAATGTCAGATTCGATGAACTTACAGGTAAATCTTGGCCTAGAATGAGAGAGAGAAGAAAGTCACCTTTTTCAGAATACCGTTTCCTCCATTTCTTTATTTATCATATATTCTGTTAAATAATTACAGACCAAGTTCTTTACTTGATCATATATTCTGTTAAGTAATTACAGACCAAGTTCTTTATTTGATAAGTTACTTGTGCAGATTGTTATAGAAAATGTTCAATGCTCTACCCGGAGTGCAAATTATTCATAAAATTACCCAAGGCCCCTCCTGACGTTTCTGATACAGAACCGCTAGGAGAAACCGAAGGGGTATGAGACAAATCAAAAGCAGGTGGAGAAACATATGGAGCAGCCTGGTTTATTGCCGATACAAAAGAAGCCGGTAAGGTTTGGTCATCCAAAGATGGCGTCACCCCCTTCCTTTTGTATTGGCTTTTCCCATAGAACTTCTTCCACTGTTCCACCGACCAACCGCGACAAACAGAATACGGATTAGTAACCGTACATACGTTTTCCCTGCACCTACTACACGTTGGATGAGGATCCGTCGACACCGAAGTTAGGAACCTAGAACATGGAAAGCCACTGACTCCTGGGCATTTCCTTGTCTCCTCTTCGAAACGGTAGACGATCCCGATGTTGAGGCAAAATTCTCCATCATACCACGTATACACTCTTACCACACACTGATCACACTTGGAGAAAGAAAAGGAATGAAAAAATGAAATGGATAAAGAACGGGCAAACTGAAAAAACCGGCTTTAAATCAGATAGACAGTAACACGTCTTATCTTAAAGGCGGTAGGAAAATAACTGGTGGGTCACAGGTAGCCGTGGGCATTCTGGGTATACATGCCCGTGACCTGGTATAGATGCCATTAGTCCCTGGATCTCACAAGTGTAATTTTAATTCTACCGTTTCCAGCTTGGCGCTAGTAAATCCTAATGTTAAGACCGAAGGTTTGTTAGTTATGAAAAATACAAATTAGTTACAAATTGGTATATTAGTGCCTACCCAGTTTTTGGTTTACAGATCAATAGATCTACCATAGTTTCACTACCCTGTCTGGAAATTCCATCCTTAGAGTATTTGAACTCAAACAAATAATGATAGCTATTCTCTTGATGTGCAAAAGCCCATGACATCAGAGAAAACATGGTGGTCTATTGGCACTCAACAGCTGACAGCTTAAACAGTTTAGCATTCAAACACTTTTTGAGAAAAAATTGCCTACCTGATCATTTGCTTGATACTCAACCAAACAAACACTACCTGCTAGAGCTTGAGTTATTTGAGACATGTTATGTGTATGGGTATCGCAGCAGAAAAGAGAAGACATGGCATGTGTGTCTGGTAAAGCATGGGAAGATTGCCAGTTCTGACAGATACTACTGAGAAATAGAGAACCCATGGGTTTTTAAGAAAAGTGATGTAATAAAAAAAATAAATATGATTAGGATGGGCTAACAGTAAAGCTGTTTCCTTAGTGACAAGAAATACCATGAAGAGAAAAAAATTTGCCTTTAAAGGCCATTTTTGTGCTCTGCAAAGGTGCTGCTCTTCCTTCTGGCTTGCAGTTGCAATTACCGGAGAGGTTTAACTTTGTTACAGTAAAATTCTTCCCTACTAACGTGACTCCTCTCATCCGGTCCGTGGACCAACTGCCAATTATAACTGAGAAACTACGCCAAAGCACTATTTCGGAGGTGCTTTTAAGCGACATCTGATACTCGGTTCACCCTCCAAGATTTTTGGAAGATCATCTTCCATTGCTAAAGCCCATAAACAATGGGATTTTGAGGGCTTTTGAGTTTTGAGTCATTTGGAGAGGATATTTTGTCTCCAGGCAAGTAAATGGTCTTTGATGTGTGGTGGAGCACAAAACAGAGCTCACCACAGAACTGGAGGACCTTCAGAGGGGAAGCAACATACCTCAGCTGAGGAATGGTCTTTAGATGAGGGGGAGGAGGGAAGAGAGGTTGTCCTCATTGTTTTCGTAAAAGAAATGTGCACAAGAAGAGGTAAGTGCAAAGTTTTCTTGAGAAATTTCACAGAGATAATGCTGAATGACAATGCTGTTTCACTTGAAAGAAACAGTTTAGGGGTGCACTAGACTGCCGAATTTCAAGGAATTATCTAATTTTAGTTATTAACAGTTTTCAACTGTTTTATGTCTAAATACAGTACCTCTCAATTAACGCGAGCTAGGAAATATTTTAAAATGTTTTAAAAACGTGAAAATTTCGATTTAACGCACATTGGCGTCAGAGCGTTTTCAAATCACCTGCCTATCAGCGTTGCAGACGACAGCTGTTAACATTAACAAAGACATAGCACAGCATATATTTATTAATAAAGCAAAAAACTTTGTTCGTTTATTAATAAAGCGAAAAATTTTGTTTATTTATTAACCCTCTTACGCCGAAGCCCTAAAAATCAAAATCTCTCCTGTATGCCGGCGCCGGTTTGGAGTGAGCGTGGAAGCGGAAAAAATAATTTTTTCAAATAATCACAGCGCTCTTAGTTTTGAAGATTAAAGAGTTCATTTTTGGCTCATTTTTTTTCCATTGCCTGAAGTTTAGTATGCAATCATCAGAAATGAAAAATAATATCATTATCATATGTAAATAATGCGATATATGGTAGCGAAAAAAAAAAATTAATAGATAATTGTATTCAAATTACGCTGTGCAAAAAATGGTCAAAGCTAACGAGTTACTTTTTTTTCGTTGTATTGTACACTAAATTGCAATCCTTTTGATATATAATACATAGTAAAACAATAAAATCAACACCGGAAAAATATTATCACAAAATGATGTACGAATTCGTAACTCGCGGACGTAAAAAAATGTTATTTTCAAAAATTCACCGTAATTCTAAATATTGTTCTAGAGACTTCCAATTTGTTTCAAAATTAAGACAAATGATTGAATATTACGATACTGTAAGAGTTTTAGATAGAATTGCAGATTTTGACCATTCGGACGAGTTAAATTTGACCGAATGTCGAAATTTTTATATATATATTTATTTATATGCACATATTTCGGAGATGGAAAAAGCTACAACCTTCAATTATTTTTATTGTATTTTTCATAAATTTGCGCACATTTTGATATATGAAACTCTATAAAAAGGCTAATATGAAAAGGAGCAAATATTATGATAATGCGATGTACGTATTTCGGAGACTTGCGGCCGCGAATCGGCGCGCGTAGTGAAGGTAAATATATTTTTCAAAAATTCATCAATATCACAATATTGTTTTAGAGACTTCAAATTTGTTTCAAAATGAAGAAAAATGATGGAATATTACTAGGTCGTAAGAGTTTTTAGCTTACAATTGCGTTTTTCAACTATTTCGGTAGAGTCAAATTTGACCGAACGTGGTTTTTTCTATTTATCGTGATTTATATGCAAATATTTCAAAAAAAGAGAAAAGCTACAACCTTAAATCATTTTTAGTTGTATTCTACATGAAATTGCGCACATTTTCATATATAAAACTTTATGTAACAGCTAATTTTAAATGGTGCAAACATTTCGGCAATCGCACAAAAAATTCTGATTTTTTCGGAGAGTTACCGCGCGAACGTAAGGAAAATTTTTTTTTTTTCATAAATTCACCATAAATCGAAATATTGTGCTAGAGACTTCCAAGTCGTTGCAAAATGAGGTAAATGATTGAATATTACTAGAATATAAGAGTTTTAGCTTACAATTGCGTTTTCGACCATTTCGGTACAGTCAAGTGACCGAAAGTTGAAATTTTTGCACTTAACGTTATTTATATGAAAATATTTCGAAACTGATAAAAGCTACAACCATGGGTTGTTTTTTGTTGTATTGTGCATGAAATTGTGCACATTTCCATATATAAAACTTTATGTAACGGCAAATTTAAAAGGGTGCAAACATTAGGACAATCGCACGAAAAAATTTATCGGAAGAGTTATCGCACGAACGTAAGGAAAAAGTTTTTTCATAAATTCACCATAAATCGAAGTATTGTGCTAGAGACGTCAAATTTGTTGCAAAATGAAGGCAAATGATTGAATATTACTATAATATAAGAATTTTAGCTTACAATTGCGTTTCTCGACCATTTCTGTGGAGTCAAAGTTGACTGAAGGTTGAAATTTTTGCACTTATCGTTATTTATATGAAAATATCTCAAAACTGATAAAAGCTACAATCATGAGTATTTTTTTGTTGTATTTTACATGAAATTGTGCACATTTTCATATATAATACTTCATGTAAAGGATAATTTAAAATGGTGCAAAAATTATGTCAAAGTGACGAAATAATTTCTGAGATGTGTCACTGATACTTTTTAGTGTGATAAGAAAGAAATTCGCGCTTGCGCGCCTGCGTAGCGATTGTAAACAAAACAACGCCTTGATCCATGAACTCCCAGCATCCCCCAAGGAGCGTGATACAAAAGTTTTCGGCTGGTAGGCCTATAAGTATTTTTCCGCGAATTTTTAAAAAAACATTTTTGAGTTGACGTATGATACGTCCAATCGGCATACGGGAGACATTTTGACTCGACGTTTAATACGTCCAAAATCTTGGCGTAAGAGGGTTAATAAAGAAAAAAAAAAAGAGGGAGAGAGAACTCAACACGAAACAAGAATTGGCATCGTTCCGACATCAGCATAATTGAGAGATGCCAGGCTGCTGATGGCTACCTATAATTACACAGGTAACGAATATGCATCTTTTCCATGAATCTTTTAAGAAGTTATATATATATTACTTCACTGTTTCCAATAGTATTGTATGTATTCTCATATTACAGTGTTCCCCGTATTCCCTGGGGATGGTTACCAGACACCCCCGCAAATAGCTCAGACTCACGAATAGTTAGAACTCCCCCCTAAAAATGCTTATATCTGCCTATCTTGAAAGTTCAAATACCAAATGTATACTTAAAGTATCATCCTACATCAAATATACCATTGAATTGATATTATTAATATAATTTCAAAGTCATCTGAAACATTTTACCATTAGAAATATATAAACAGCCTATAACAGAGAGAGAGAGAGAGAGAAACACCAAATGTATACCTTATGTAACATCCTACATCAAATTTACCTTTAATTATTATCATATTACTGTATTAATCTTAGAGAGATTATATTAATATAATTTCAAAGTAATCCTAAACATTAGTACCCTTAAAGGTATATACATACATACATAAGTACTTCTAACACTTGCAGCCGAGAGAGAGAGAGAGAGAGAGAGAGAGAGAGAGAGAGCACTATGATATACATATCTTGTGGAGAGATAGAGAGAGAGCACTATGATATACATATCTTGTGGAGAGATAGAGAGAGTTGTCCTTACAGTATTTAAGAGTGAAATGGAAAGAATATTGTATTTAACATACATGAATTTTGTAATTACAGTTATAGTATTATTGGAAAATTCAATAGTAAACTTATCTCACTAGAGAGAGAGAGAGAGAGAGAGAGAGAGAGAGAGAGAGAGAGAGAGAGAGAGAGAGAGAGAGAGAGAGAGATTGCACAAAACCCGTTAAAATCGTTGACTATTATAGGCCACTGTTCCCCTCCCCTGTCACATTACTCAACATATTTGACAGCTTCCCAAGCTCCGAGCATCTCTGGAGTTGAGAGAAGGTAGGGAAATGGATACAGAGAAAGACAAAGGAAAGAATAATTTTCATTTGAAATTAGTTATATTACTATTATTATTATAATTTGAAAATATTAATAAACACATACATACATCTACCATAAAAATTCGCTCATCCCAGTAAGAGAGAGGAGTTATCCTTACGTAAGTGAAATGGAAAGGTTATTTTTATCTCTTTAAAATACTACCACATACAAATTTTGTAATTACAGTTTTATTATTATTATTATTATTTTTATTATTATTATTATTATTATTATTAATTTTTTTTTTTTTTTTTTTTTTTTTTTTTTTTTTTGTGCTCTATCGCAGTCCTCTAATTCCACTGGGTGGTATTTATAGTGTGGGGTTCCAGGTTGCATCCTGCCTCCTTAGGAGTCCATCACTTTTCTTACTATGTGCTCCGTTTCTAGGATCACACTCTTCTGCATGAGTCCTGGAGCTACTTCAGCGTCTAGTTTTTCTAGATTCCTTTTCAGGGATCTTGGGATAGTGCCTAGTGCTCCTATGATTATGGGTACGATTTCCACTGGCATATCCCATATCCTTCTTATTTCTATTTTCAGATCTTGATACTTATCCATTTTTTCCCTCTCTTTCTCTTCAACTCTGGTGTCCCATGGTATTGCGACATCAATGAGTGATACTTTCTTCTTGACTTTGTCAATCAACGTCACGTCTGGTCTATTTGCACGTATCACACTATCCGTTCTGATACCATAGTCCCAGAGGATCTTTGCCTGATCGTTTTCTATCACTCCCTCAGGTTGGTGTGCGTACCACTTATTACTGCAAGGTAGCTGATGTATCTTGCACAGGCTCCAGTGGAGGGCTTTTGCCACTGAATCATGCCTCTTTTTGTACTGGTTCTGTGCAAGGGCCGGGCATTCGTTTGCTATGTGGTTTATGGTTTCATTTTTTGTATTGCACTTCCTACATATGGGAGAGATGTTAATTCCATCTATCGTTCTTTGAACATATCTGGTTCTGATCTTGTGCTGCTGTTATCATTCCTTCAGAGTCCATCTTTAGCTCTCCCCTCTGTAGCCATTGCCATGTGTCATCGCTGGCTAGTTCTTTAGTCTGTCTCATGTATTGTCCATGCATTGGTTTGTTGTGCCAGTCCTCTGTTCTGTCTGTCATTCTCTGTCTCTGTATATTTCTGGGTCTTCGTCTACTTTTATTAGCCCTTCTTCCCTTGCACTCTTTAGCCACTCATTTTCACTGGTTTTCAGATATTTCCCTAGTGCTCTGTTTCTCGTTGTTGACGCAGTCCTCTATACTTAGTAGTCCTCTCCCTCCTTCCTTTCATGTTATGTATAGTCTGTCCGTATTTGCTCTTGGGTGTAGTGCTTTGTGTATTGTCATATGTTTCCTGGTTTTCTGATGTACGCTGCGGAGTTCTGCCTTCGTCCATTCGACTATTCCTGCGCTGTATCTGATTACTGGCACTGCCCATGTGTTTATGGCTTTTATCGTATTTCCGGCGTTGAGTTTTCTTCTTGACTTTGTCAATCAACGTCACGTCTGGTCTGTTTGCATGTATCACACTATCCGTTCTAATACCATAGTCCTAGAGGATTTTTGCCTGATCGTTTTCTATCACTCCTTCAGGTTGGTGCTCGTACCACTTATTACTGCAAGGTAGCTGATGTTTCTTGCACAGGCTCCAGTGGAGGGCTTTTGCCACTGAATCATGCCTCTTTTTGTACTGGTTCTGTGCAAGTGCCGGGCATTCACTTGCTATGTGGTTTATGGTTTCATTTTTCGTATTGCACTTCCTACATATGTTAAAAATCTTTCTTGCAGTTCTTCTTGTCTGCTATAATTACTAAATCATCCACAAACATCAGTTCCCACAGTTCTTCATTGTTCCTTAATTCTGGTGTCAGTGTGTCTATAACAATAAGGAACAAGAATGGACTCAGAACTGATCCCTGTTGGAGACCAACCTCCACAAGGAATGCCTTAGTCTAACGGTGATTCTTACTCCCTCATGCATCATCTTCACCAATAGACTACTCTTGGTACCCTGTCATATGGCTTTTCAAGATCCTCAAAACACACACAAACTTTCCTGTTTCCTTCTGGATATTTCTATAGACTTGTCTTACTATTAACCCTCTTACGCCGACTGGACGTATTTTACGTCGACATTTTTTGTCTCCCGTGTGCCGACTGGACGTATTTTTACGTCGACTTAC
>NC_087201.1:52235102-52263588 GCF_015104395.2 Macrobrachium nipponense | reverse complement strand
GTAAGTCGACGTAAATACGTCCCAGTCGGCACACGGGAGACAAAAAATGTCGACGTAAAATTACGTCCAGTCGGCGTAAGAGGGTTAATAGTAAGACAAGTCTATAGAAATATCCAGAAGGAAACAGGAAAGTTTGTGTGTTTTGAGGATCTTGAAAAGCCATATGACAGGGTACCAAGAGTAGTCTATTGGTGAAGATGATGCATGAGGGAGTAACGAATCACCGTTTAGACCTAAGGCATTCCTTGGCTGGCGGTTGGTCTCCAACAGGGATCAGTTCTGAGTCCATTCTTGTTCCTTATTGTTATAGACACACTGACACCAGAATTAAGGAACAATGAAGAACTGTGGGAACTGATGTTTGTGGATGATTTAGTAATTATAGCAGACAAGAAGAACTGCAAGAAAGATTTTTAACACATATGTAGGAAGTGCAATACGAAAAATGAAACCATAAACCACATAGCAAGTGAATGCCCGGCACTTGCACAGAACCAGTACAAAAAGAGGCATGATTCAGTGGCAAAAGCCCTCCACTGGAGCCTGTGCAAGAAACATCAGCTACCTTGCAGTAATAAGTGGTACGAGCACCAACCTGAAGGAGTGATAGAAAACGATCAGGCAAAAATCCTCTAGGACTATGGTATCAGAACGGATAGTGTGATACATGCAAACAGATCAGACGTGACGTTGATTGACAGTCAAGAAGAAAACTCAACGCCGGAAATACGATAAAAGCCATAAACACATGGGCAGTGCCAGTAATCAGATACAGCGCAGGAATAGTCGAATGGACGAAGGCAGAACCTCCGCAGCGTACATCAGAAAACCAGGAAACATATGACAATACACAAAGCACTACACCCAAGAGCAAATACGGACAGACTATACATAACATGAAAGGAAGGAGGGAGAGGACTACTAAGTATAGAGGACTGCGTCAACAACGAGAACAGAGCACTAGGGAAATATCTGAAAACCAGTGAAAATGAGTGGCTAAAGAGTGCAAGGGAAGAAGGGCTAATAAAAGTAGACGAAGACCCAGAAATATACAGAGACAGGAGAATGACAGACAGAACAGAGGACTGGCACAACAAACCAATGCATGGACAATACATGAGACAGACTAAAGAACTAGCAGCGATGACACATGGCAATGGCTACAGGGGAGAGCTAAAGATGGACTCTGAAGGAATGATAACAGCAGCACAAGATCAGAACCAGATATGTTCAAAGAACGATAGATGGAATTAACATCTCTCCCATATGTAGGAAGTGCAATACAAAAAAAAAAAATGAAACCATAAACCACATAGCAAACGAATGCCCGGGCCCTCCCTTGCACAGAACCAGTACAAAAAGAGGCATGATTCAGTGGCAAAAGCCCTCCACTGGAGCCTGTGCAAGATACATCAGCTACCTTGCAGTAATAAGTGGTACGCACACCAACCTGAGGGAGTGATAGAAAACGATCAGGCAACGATCCTCTGGGACTATGGTATCAGAACGGATAGTGTGATACGTGCAAATAGACCAGACGTGACGTTGATTGACAAAGTCAAGAAGAAAGTATCACTCATTGATGTCGCAATACCATGGGACACCAGAGTTTGAAGAGAAAGAGAGGAAAAAATGGATAAGTATCAAGATCTGAAAATAGACATAAGAAGGATATGGGATATGCCAGCAGGATGCAACCTGGAACCCCACACTATAAATACCACCCAGTCGAATTGGAGGACTGTGATAGAGCAAAAAAAAAAAAAAAAAAAAAAAAAAAAAAAAAAAAAAAAAAAAAAAAAAAAACAAAAACCCTTAAAAAAAAAAAAAAAAAAAAAAAAAAAAAAAAAAAAAAAAAAAAAAATAATAATAATAATAATAATAATGATAATAATTAAATGTGGCGCCGTGGCAGAGTGGGTTAGGTTGTCAATGGACTGGTTAAGCCCAAAAAAAAAAAACATGGGGCTGGTCAGTCGTTGGATGGGTGACCGCTCTCCTCGGCGTTGATTCCTTGGGAAAGGATCTTTACCATAATTTCCTTAGTCTACCCAGCTGTAAACGAGTACCTATCCCTGATGGGGAAGGGTCCAGCTATATGTTAATAGCAAAACTCAGCAATGATGTTAACCCTTTACTGCCGACTGGACGTATTTTACGTCAACATTTTTTCTCTCTCGTGTGCCGACTGGACGTATTTTACGTCGACATACAAAAGTTTTTTTTTTTTTTTAATTCGCGGAAAAATACTTATAGGCCTACCAGCCTAAAACTTTTGAATCACGCGCCTTGGGGATGCTGGGAGTTCACGGATCAAGGTGTTGTTTTGTTTACAATCGTTACGCAGGCGCGCAAGCGCGAATTTCTTTCTTGCCGCACTAAAAAGTATCTGTGACACATCTCTGAAATTATTTCATCACTTTGACATAATTTTTGTACCATTGTAAATTAGCCGTACATGAAGTATTATATATGAAAATGTGCGCATTTTATGTAGAATACAACAATAAAATACTCATGATTGTAGCTTTTATCAGTTTTGAGATATTTTATATAAATAACGATAATTGCCAAAATTTCAACCTTCGGTCAACTTTGACTCTACCGAAATGGTCGAAAAACGCAATTGTAAGCTAAAACTCTTATATTTTAGTAATATTCAATCATTTACCTTAATTTTGCAACTAATTGGAAGTCTCTAGCACAATATTTCAATTTATGGTGAATTTATGAAAAATACTTTTTCCTTATGTCCGCGCGGTAACTCTTCCGAAAAAAATCATACATGCGATTGTGGTAATGTTTGCACCATTTTAAAATTAGCCGTTATATAAAGTTTTATATATGGAAATGTGCGCAATTTCATGCACAATACAACTACAAACAACCCATAATGTAGCTTTTATCAGTTTGAGATATTTTCATATAAATAACGATAATTGCCAAAATTTTCAACCTTCGGTCAACTTTGACTCTACCGAAATGGTCGAAAAAAACGCAATTGTAAGCTAAAACGCTTATATTCTAGTAATATTCAAGCATTTACCTTCATTTTGCAACAAATTGGAAGTCTCTAGGCGAGCAATCTTTCGATTTATGGTGAATTTATGAAAAAAATAACATTTTCTTTATGTCCGTGCGGTAACTCTTCCGAAAAAATCATACGTGCGATTGTGGTAATGTTTGCACCATTTTAAATTAGCCGTTACATAAAGTTTTATATATGAAAATGTGCGCAATTTCATGTAGAATAAAACAAAAAATAATTGAAGGTTGTAGCTTTTCTCATTTTTGAAATATTTGCATATAAATCACGATAAATAGAAAAAAACCACGTTCTGTCAACTTTGACTACCGAAAAATGGTCGAAAAACGCAATTGTAAGCTAAAAATCTTACAGTCTAGTAATA
Organism: Macrobrachium nipponense; assembly: GCF_015104395.2. Lineage (NCBI taxonomy): Eukaryota > Metazoa > Arthropoda > Malacostraca > Decapoda > Palaemonidae > Macrobrachium > Macrobrachium nipponense. The sequence continues at coordinate 52,260,178 of NC_087201.1, read as the reverse complement.
TTCAGTCATTTATCTTCATCTTGAAACAAATTCGAAGTCTCTAGCAAAAAATTTACATTTATGGTGAATTTTAAAACAAATCTTTCCTTCCCTCCGTGCGCGGATTCTCCGCCACAAATCTCCGAAATGCGTACGTACCATTCTCGTAATATTTGCTCCGTTTCATATTAGGCATTTCATAGTTTTATATATGAAAATGTGCGCAATTTTATGAAGAATAAAACTAAAAATATTTGAAGGTTGTAGCTTTTCTTATTTCCGAAATAATTGCATATAAAAAAATATATATATAAAAAATTCGACATTCGGTCAACTTTAACTCGTCAGATATGGTCGAAAACTGCAATTATAAGCTAATACTCTTACAGTATAGTAATATTCAATCATTTGTCTTCATTTTGAAAGAAATTGGAAGTCTCTAGGACAATATTTAGATTTATGGTGAATTTTTGAAAAAATATTTGTTTACGTCCGCGCATTACGAATTCATGCATTATTTTGTGATAATATTTTCTCTGTGTTGCTTTTATCGTTTTACCATGTGTTATATACCAAAATGATCGCAATTTAGTGTACATTACAACGAAAAAAAGAAACTTGTTACCTTTAACCGTTTTGCGCACAGCGCGATTTGAATACAATTATACGCATATGAAATTTTGTTTTTGCGCTATCATATATCGCATTATTTTTATATGATAATGATAATTTTTTTCATTTCTGATGGTTGCATACTAAACTTCAGCCAATGAAAAAAAAAGGAGCCAAAAATGAACTCTTAATCTTGAAAACTAAGCACACTGTGATTTTTTGAAAAAAATATTTCTTCCGCTTCCACGCTCACTCTGAAACACCTCCGGCACACGGGAGACAATTTTTTTTTTTTACCGCTTCGGCGTTTAAGGGTTAAGAAATGAAGGAATAAACAACAACAACGTAAATGGAACCTCTGGCAACAGAGGAGCTTCGTCCGGCAGCCAGTATCAACCCAATTGAAGGGGAAGACGGTCAGGTACTTGGAGGTCATCATCCAGCAAGTGGCCACCACAACAACAGTAACCAACAGCCTGAGATTGGAGCTACAGAAGCAAACCAAAGGAAGAAATGGACAAGAGACGAAAATAAGGAAATATGGAGATGCTACATCAGAAGCAACCCGACGGAGAGAGGATATAGAAGAAGGTTGGTCAACATCTGGAATGAGAGGAATAACACCCCCCAAACAGAGCAGAGGCTGGCAGACCAAGTAAGGAACATAAAGAAAAAGAACTGGCTCTCCCCAACAGAAAGAGAAGAACTGGAAAGGGAAATGTCACATGACAACGAATTACACAAAGAAGAAATCTGAGACAACGATGCCCACAGAAGACGACAGGGATGATGAGGTATCAAACAAACACACACTAAGAAACACCGACGAAGTAACAGAGAGGACGGAATGGGTAGAAAAGATTAGACAATGGATGGAGCCAGATACAGAGAGAACAAAGATCCCCTCCATGAAAGCCTACAACACCAAGAAATTAAGGGAGAAAACAAGTGAGGTCAATGAAATAATGGGCATTATACACACCACCAGTATCACAGAAACAAATAACTTGGCATATTTTTACAGGAGCAAGATTAGTAGCAGAACTGATGGGGATTTGAACACCAACACCAGCACAACCAAACCCAACAGAAACCAAAACAGCAACCACCTTGGAAAAGGCGCCTGGAAAAGCAAATCATGGAGATGAGATCTGACTTGAGTAAACTGAAAGAAATGGCAGAAAAAAGGTTAAGAAGAAAGAAAACAAGGGAGGAACTCAACGAGAAATACAAAGTACATGAGAGGGGACTAAACAACACAATAGAAGATGTAAAACAGAGGCTTAAGGCCAAAGCACATAAGATCCAACGGTACATGAACAGGAATAAGGGATACCAACAGAACAAACTATTCGGAACCAACCAGAAAAGACTATACAGCCAACTAAGAGGGGAGGACAACCACCAAGTAATTCCTGAAGCCGAACCAAGTAAGAGACTCAGGGAAAACATATGGAGCAATCTGGTATCACACAACAAACATGCAACATGGCTCCAGGAAGTCAAGGAAGAAGAAACAGGGAGAATAAAACTAAAGATTCACAGACATCACGACAGACACAGTCAGACACCAACTAAAGAAAATGCCACACTGGAAAGCCCCAGGTCCAAAAGAAGTCCATGCATACTGGCTCAAAACTTCAGGCCCTACACCCACGAATAGCAGAACAACTCCAGCATCGTAAGGGAAATATAGCCAGTAACTACAGGCCTATCACCTGCCTACCAATAATGTGGAAGTTAGAGGAGACAAACACCATCCCCCACCAACAGAAAGGATGCAGAAGGAAGTGTAGGGGCACAAAAGACCAGCTCTGATAGACAAAATGGTAATGAAGAACAGTAGAAGGAAAACCAACCTAAGCATGGCATAGACTATAAGAAAGCCTTCGACATGATACCACACACATGGCTAATAGAATGCCTGCTTCCTCAAATCAAGCTGTATGGTAAGAGCATCAAGGAAATAGATACCCTAATCCAGACTGTAAGGACTGTATCTGGGGACATCAGGATGGAGTTTGGAATAGAAAAATGCGCCTTAGTCAACATACAAAAAGGCAAAGTAACGAGAACTGAAGGGATAAATCTACCAGATGGGAGCAACATCAAACACATAGATGAGACAGGATACAAATACCTGGGAATAATGGAAGGAGGGGATATAAAACACCAAGAGATGAAGGACACGATCAGGAAAGAATATATGCAGACTCAAGGCGACAATCAAGTCAAAACTCAACGCTGGAAATATGATAAAAGCCATAAACACATGGGCAGTGCCAGTAATCAGATACAGCGCAGGAATAGTCGAATGGACGAAGGCAGAACTCCGCAGCGTACATCAGAAAACCAGGAAACATATGACAATACACAAAGCACTACACCCAAGAGCAAATACGGACAGACTATACATAACATGAAAGGAAGGAGGGAGAGGACTACTAAGTATAGAGGACTGCGTCAACAACGAGAACAGAGCACTAGGGAAATATCTGAAAACCAGTGAAAATGAGTGGCTAAAGAGTGCAAGGGAAGAAGGGCTAATAAAAGTAGACGAAGACCCAGAAATATACAGAGACAGGAGAATGACAGACAGAACAGAGGACTGGCACAACAAACCAATGCATGGACAATACATGAGACAGACTAAAGAACTAGCCAGCGATGACACATGGCAATGGCTACAGAGGGGAGAGCTAAAGATGGACTCTGAAGGAATGATAACAGCAGCACAAGATCAGAACCAGATATGTTCAAAGAACGATAGATGGAATTAACATCTCTCCCATATGTAGGAAGTGCAATACAAAAAATGAAACCATAAACCACATAGCAAACGAATGCCCGGCCCTTGCACAGAACCAGTACAAAAAGAGGCATGATTCAGTGGCAAAAGCCCTCCACTGGAGCCTGTGCAAGATACATCAGCTACCTTGCAGTAATAAGTGGTACGCACACCAACCTGAGGGAGTGATAGAAAACGATCAGGCAAAGATCCTCTGGGACTATGGTAATCTAGAACGGATAGTGTGATACGTTCAAATAGACCAGACGTGACGTTGATTGACAAAGTCAAGAAGAAAGTATCACTCATTGATGTCGCAATACCATGGGACACCAGAGTTGAAGAGAAAGAGAGGGAAAAAATGGATAAGTATCAAGATCGGAAAATAGAAATAAGAAGGATATGGGATATGCCAGTGGAAATCGTACCCATAATCATAGGAGCACTAGGCACTATCCCAAGATCCCTGAAAAGGAATCTAGAAAAACTAGACGCTGAAGTAGCTCCAGGACTCATGCAGAAGAGTGTGATCCTAGAAACGGAGCACATAGTAAGAAAAGTGATGGACTCCTAAGGAGGCAGGATGCAACCTGGAACCCCACACTATAAATACCACCCAGTGGAATTAGAGGACTGCGATAGAGCACACAAAAAAAAATTAATAATAATAATAATAATAATAATAATAATAATAATAATAATAAAACTGTAATTACAAAATTCGTATGTGGTAGTATTTTAAAGAGATAAAAATAACCTTTCCATTTCACTTACGTAAGGATAACTCCTCTCTCTTACTGGGATGAGCGAATTTTTCTTATGGTAAGATGTATGTATGTGTTTATTAATAGTTTGAAATTTCAAATTAATAAATTAATAGTAATATAACTAATTTCGAAATGAAAATTATTCTTTCCTTTGTCTTTCTCTGTATCCATTTCCCTACCTTCTCTCAACTCCAGAGATGCTCGGAGCTTGGGAAGCTGTCAAATATGTTGAGTAATGTGACAGGGGAGGGGAACAGTGGCCTATAATAGTCAACGATTTTAACGGGTTTTGTGCAATCTCTCTCTCTCTCTCTCTCTCTCTCTCTCTCTCTCTCTAGTGAGATAAGTTTACTATTGAATTTTCCAATAATACTATAACTGTAATTACAAAATTCATGTATGTTAAATACAATATTCTTTCCATTTCACTCTTAAATACTGTAAGGACAACTCTCTCTATCTCTCCACAAGATATGTATATCATAGTGCTCTCTCTCTATCTCTCCACAAGATATGTATATCATAGTGCTCTCTCTCTCTCTCTCTCTCTCTCTCTCTCTCTCTCTCTCTCTCTCTCTCTCTCTCTCTCTCTCTCTCGGCTGCAAGTGTTAGAAGTACTTATGTATGTATGTATATACCTTTAAGGGTACTAATGTTTAGGATTACTTTGAAATTATATAATATAATCTCTCTAAGATTAATACAGTAATATGATAATAATTAAAGGTAAATTTGATGTAGGAGGTTACATAAGGTAATACATTTGGTGGTTCTCTTCTCTCTCTCTCTCCTCTCTCTCTCTCTCTCTCTCTCTCTCTCTCTCGCTCTCTCTCTCTCTCTCTTCATCTCTCTCTCTCTCTCTCTCTCTCTCTCTGTTATAGGCTGTTTATATATTTCTAATGGTAAAATGTTTCAGATGACTTTGAAATTATATTAATAATATCAATTCAATGGTATATTTGATGTAGGATGATACTTTAAGTATACATTTGGTATTTGAACTTTCAAGATAGGCAGATATAAGCATTTTTAGGGGGGAGTTCTAACTATTCGTGAGTCTGAGCTATTTGCGGGGGGGTCTGGTAACCATACCCCCAGGGAATACGGGAACACTGTAATATGAGAATACATACAATACTATTGGAAACAGTGAAGTAATATATATATAACTTCTTAAAAGATTCATGGAAAAGATGCATATTCGTTACCTGTGTAATTATAGGTAGCCATCAGCAGCCTGGCATCTCTCAATTATGCTGATGTCGGAACGATGCCAATTCTTGTTTCGTGTTGAGTTCTCTCTCCCTCTTTTTTTTTTTTCTTTATTAACCCTCTTACGCCGATTGGACGTATTAAACGTCGAGTCAAAATGTCTCCCGTATGCCGATTGGACGTATCATACGTCGGCTCAAAAATGTTTTTTTTAAAAATTCGCGAAAAATACTTATAGGCCTACCAGCCGAAAACTTTTGTATCACGCTCCTTGGGGGATGCTGGGAGTTCACGGATCAAGGCGTTGTTTTGTTTACAATCGCTACGCAGGCGCGCAAGCGCGAATTTCTTTCTTATCACACTAAAAAGTATCAGTGACACATCTCAGAAATTATTTCGTCACTTTGACATAATTTTTGCACCATTTTAAATTATCCTTTACATGAAGTATTATATATGAAAATGTGCACAATTTCATGTAAAATACAACAAAAAAATACTCATGATTGTAGCTTTTATCAGTTTTGAGATATTTCATATAAATAACGATAAGTGCAAAAATTTCAACCTTCAGTCAACTTTGACTCCACAGAAATGGTCAAGAAACGCAATTGTAAGCTAAAATTCTTATATTATAGTAATATTCAATCATTTGCCTTCATTTTGCAACAAATTTGACGTCTCTAGCACAATACTTCGATTTATGGTGAATTTATGAAAAAACTTTTTCCTTACGTTCGTGCGATTAACTCTTCCGATAAATTTTTTCGTGCGATTGTCCTAATGTTTGCACCCTTTTAAATTTGCCGTTACATAAAGTTTTATATATGGAAATGTGCACAATTTCATGCACAATACAACAAAAAACAACCCATGGTTGTAGCTTTTATCAGTTTCGAAATATTTTCATATAAATAACGTTAAGTGCAAAAATTTCAACTTTCGGTCAACTTTGACTCTACCGAAATGGTCGAAAAACGCAATTGTAAGCTAAAACTCTTATATTCTAGTAATATTCAATCATTACCTTAATTTTGCAACGACTTGGAAGTCTCTAGCACAATATTTCGATTTATGGTGAATTTATGAAAAAAAAAAAAATTTTCCTTACGTTCGCGCGGTAACTCTTCCGAAAAAATCAGAATTTTTTGTGCGATTGCCGAAATGTTTGCACCATTTAAAATTAGCTGTTACATAAAGTTTTATATATGAAAATGTGCGCAATTTCATGTAAAATACAAATAAAAATGATTGAAGGTTGTAGCTTTTCTCTTTTTTTGAAATATTTGCATATAAATCACGATAAATAGAAAAAAAACCACGTTCGGTCAAATTTGACTCTACCGAAATAGTTGAAAAACGCAATTGTAAGCTAAAACTCTTACGACCTAGTAATATTCCATCATTTTTCTTCATTTTGAAACAAATTTGAAGTCTCTAAAACAAAACTATATTGTGATTTATTGGGAATTTTTGAAAAATATATTTACCTTCACTACGCGCGCCGATTCGCGGCCGCAAGTCTCCGAAATACGTACATCGCATTATCCTAATATTTGCTCCTTTTCATATTAGCCTTTTTATAGAGTTTCATATATCAAAATGTGCGCAAATTCATGAAAAATACAATAAAAAATAATTGAAGGTTGTAGCTTTTTCCATCTCCGAAATATGTGCATATAAATAAATATATATATAAAAATTTCGACATTCGGTCAAATTTAACTCGTCCGAAATGGTCAAAATCTGCAATTCTAATCTAAAACTCTTACAGTATCGTAATATTCAATCATTTGTCTTAATTTTGAAACAAATTGGAAGTCTCTAGAACAATATTTAGAATTACGGTGAATTTTTGAAAATAACATTTTTTTACGTCCGCGAGTTACGAATTCGTACATCATTTTGTGATAATATTTTTCCGGTGTTGATTTTATTGTTTTACTATGTATTATATATCAAAAGGATTGCAATTTAGTGTACAATACAACGAAAAAAAAGTAACTCGTTAGCTTTGACCATTTTTTGCACAGCGTAATTTGAATACAATTATCTATTAATTTTTTTTTTCGCTACCATATATCGCATTATTTACATATGATAATGATATTATTTTTCATTTCTGATGATTGCATACTAAACTTCAGGCAATGGAAAAAAAATGAGCAAAAATGAACTCTTTAATCTTCAAACTAAGAGCGCTGTGATTATTTGAAAAAATTATTTTTTTCCGCTTCCACGCTCACTCCAAACCGGCGCCGGCATACAGGAGAGATTTTGATTTTTAGGGCTTCGGCGTAAGAGGGTTAATAAATAAACAAAATTTTTCGCTTTATTAATAAAACGAACAAAGTTTTTTACTTTATTAATAAATATATGCTGTGCTAAGTCTTGTTAATGTTAACAGCTGTCGTCTGCAACGCTGATGGGCAGGTGATTTGAAAACGCTCTGACGCCAATGTGCGTTAAATCGAAATTTTCACGTTTTTAAAACATTTTTAAATATTTCCTAGCTCGCGTTAATTGAGAGGTACTGTATTTAGACATAAAACAGTTGAAAACTGTTAATAACTAAAATTAGATAATTCCTTGAAATTCGGCAGTCTAGTGCACCCCTAAACTGTTTCTTTCAAGTGAAACAGCATTGTCATTCAGCATTATCTCTGTGAAATTTCTCAAGAAAACTTTGCACTTACCTTTTCTTGTGCACATTTCTTTTACGAAAACAATGAGGACAACCTCTCTTCCCTCCTCCCCCTCATCTAAAGACCATTCCTCAGCTGAGGTATGTTGCTTCCCCTCTGAAGGTCCTCCAGTTCTGTGGTGAGCTCTGTTTTGTGCTCCACCACACATCAAAGACCATGTACTTGCCTGGAGACAAAATATCCTCTCCAAATGACTCAAACTCAAAAGCCCTCAATATCCCATTGTTTATGGGCTTTAGCAATGGAAGATGATCTTCCAAAAATCTTGGAGGGTGAACCGAGTATCAGATGTCGCTTAAAAGCACCTCCGAAATAGTGCTTTGGCGTAGTTTCTCAGTTATAATTGGCAGTTGGTCCACGGACCGGATGAGAGGAGTCACGTTAGTAGGGAAGAATTTTACTGTAACAAAGTTAAACCTCTCCGGTAATTGCAACTGCAAGCCAGAAGGAAGAGCAGCAGCTTTGCAGAGCACAAAAATGGCCTTTAGAGGCAAATTTTTTTCTCTTCATGGTATTTCTTGTCACTAGGGAAACAGCTTTACTGTTAGCCCTCCTAATCATATTTATTTTTTTTATTACATCACTTTTCTTAAAAACCCATGGGTTCTCTATTTCTCAGTAGTATCTGTCAGAACTGGCAATCTTCCCATGCTTTACCAGACACCACATGCCATGTCTTCTCTTTTCTGCTGCGATACCCATACACATAACATGTCTCAAATAACTCAAGCTCTAGCAGGTAGTGTTTGTTTGGTTGAGTATCAAGCAAATGATCAGGTAGGCAATTTTTTCTCAAAAAGTGTTTGAATGCTAAACTGTTTAAGCTGTCAGCTGTTTGAGTGCCAATAGACCACCATGTTTTCTCTGATGTCATGGGCTTTTGCACATCAAAGAGAATAGCTATCATTATTTGTTTGAGTTCAAATACTCTAAGGATGGAATTTTCCAGACAGGGTAGTGAAACTATGGTAGATCTATTGATCTGTAAACCAAACTGGGTAGGCACTAATATACCAAATTTGTAACTAATTTGTATTTTTCATAACTAACAAACCTTCGGTCTTAACATTAGGATTTACTAGCGCCAAGCTGGAAACCGGTAGAATTAAAATTACACTTGTGAGATCCAGGGACTAATGGCATCTATACCAGGTCACGGGGCATGTATACCCAGAATGCCCACGGCTACCTGTGACCCACCAGTTATTTTCCTACCGCCTTTAAGATAAGACGTGTTACTGTCTATCTGATTTAAAGCCGGTTTTTCAGTTTGCCCGTTCTTTATCCATTTCATTTTTTCATTCCTTTTCTTTCTCCAAGTGTGATCAGTGTGTGGTAAGAGTGTATACGTGGTATGATGGAGAATTTTGCCTCAACATCGGGATCGTCTACCGTTTCGAAGAGGAGACAAAGGAAATGCCCAGGAGTCAGTGGCTTTCCATGTTCTAGGTTCCTAACTTCGGTGTCGACGGATCCTCATCCAACGTGTAGTAGGTGCAGGGAAAACGTATGTACGGTTACTAATCCGTATTCTGTTTGTCGCTGTTGGTCGGTGGAACAGTGGAAGAGTTTCTATGGGAAAAGCCAATACAAAGGAGGGGGTGACGCCATCTTTGGATGACCAAACCTTACCGGCTTCTTTTGTATCGGCAATAAACCAGGCTGCTCCATATGTTTCTCCACCTGCTTTTGATTTGTCTCATACCCCTTCGGTTTCTCCTAGCGGTTCTGTATCAGAAACGTCAGGAGGGGCCTTGGGTAATTTTATGAATAATTTGCACTCCGGGTAGAGCATTGAACATTTTCTATAACAATCTGCGCAAGTAACTTATCAAATAAAGAACTTGGTCTGTAATTACTTAACAGAATATATGATCAAGTAAAGAACTTGGTCTGTAATTATTTAACAGAATATATGATAAATAAAGAAATGGAGGAAACGGTATTCTGAAAAAGGTGACTTTCTTCTCTCTCTCATTCTAGGCCAAGATTTACCTGTAAGTTCATCGAATCTGACATTAAAAATTTGTAGAAATACCATGCAGACCATAGTAAATGATTAGGCAAATGAAATTCCACATTTTCATTTAGGAGCTATTACATATTGGGGCAAAATTAACCAGTCTAGGGCACTTTAAGGTGTATTGTGGCATCTGTAGACTTGAATTTCAGTTAGCAATGATTTTTGGTTACCATCAACCCTCCAGGAATGGAACCCATGTTGGTAACCAACAGTGCTTATATATATATATATATGTATATATATAGCATAATATACAGTATATATATATATATATATATATCTATATATATATATATATATATATATATATATATGGGTTCACCACTATTCCTTGGGGCGTTAGGGACCACAACCACGCAAATAAATGAAAATCCTAGTTAAGTTGGTATCCCCGTCTAAAACTGATAATAATTGGCTATCTAAATAGTTCAAACACCAAAGATCACTCTAAAATGCTTATAACTACCTATTTTGACGGTTCAAACACCAAAATTAAACTTAAACTATTATCCTAGAACCCCTTAACCCTCTTACGCCGATTGGACGTATTAAACGTCGAGTCAAAATGTCTCCCGTATGCCGATTGGACGTATCATACGTCGGCTCAAAAAAGTTTTTTTAAAAATTTTTGCGGAAAAATACTTATCAGGCCTACCAGCCGAAAACTTTTGTATCACGCGCCTTGGGGGATGCTGGGAGTTCACGGATCAAGGCGTTGTTTTGTTTACAATCGCTACGCAGGCGCGCAAGCGCGAATTTCTTTCTTATCGCACTAAAAAGTATCAGCGGACACATCTCGGAAATTATTTCGTCACTTTGACATAATTATTGCACCATTTTAAATTATCCTTTACATGAAGTATTATATATGAAAATGTGCGCAATTTCATGCACAATACAACTAAAAATACTCATGATTGTAGCTTTTATCAGTTTTGAAATATTTTCATATAAATAACGATAAGTGCAAAAATTTCAACCTTCGGTCAACTTTGACTCTACAGAAATGGTCGAGAAACACAATTGTAAGCTAAAATTCTTACATTATAGTAATATTCAATCATTTGCCTTCATTTTGCAACAAATTGGACGTCTCTAGCACAATATTTCGATTTATGGTGAATTTATTAAAAAACTTTTTCCTTACGTTCGTGCGATAACTCTTCCGATAAATTTTTTCGTGCGATTGTCCTAATGTTTGCACCCTTTTAAATTTGCCGTTACATAAAGTTTTATATATGGAAATGTGCGCAATTTCATGCACAATACAACAAAAAACAACCCATGCTTGTAGCTTTTATCAGTTTTGAAATATTTTCATATAAATAACGTTAAGTGCAAAAATTTCAACTTTCGGTCAACTTTGACTCTACCGAAATGGTCGAAAATCGCAATTGTAAGCTAAAACTCTTATATTCTAGTAATATTCAATCATTTACCTTCATTTTGCAACGACTTGGAAGTCTCTAGCACAATATTTCGATTTATGGTAAATTTATGAAAAAAAAAAACATTACGTTCGCGCGGTAACTTCCGAAAAAATCAGAATTTTTTTGTGCGATTGTCGAAATGTTTGCACCATTTAAAATTAGCTGTTACATAAAGTTTTATATATGAAAATGTGCGTAATTTCATGTACAATACAACTAAAAATGATTGAAGGTTGTAGCTTTTCTCTTTTTTCGAAATAGTTGCATATAAATCACGATAAATAGAAAAAAAACCACGTTCGGTCAAATTTGACTCTATACTAAATAGTTGAAAAACGCAATTGTAAGCTAAAACTCTTACGGCCTAGTAATATTCTGTCATTTTTCTTCATTGTGAAACAAATTTGAAGTCTCTAAAACAATATTGTGATTTATGGTGAATTTTTGAAAATATATTTACCTTCACTCCGCGCGCCGATTCGCGGCCGCAAGTCTCCGAAATACGTACATGGCATTATCCTAATATTTGCTCCTTTTCATATTAGCCTTTTTATAGAGTTTCATATATCAAAATGTGCGCAAATTCATGAAGAATACAATAAAAAATAAATTGAAGGGTTGTTGCTTTTCCCATCTTTTCCCGAAATATTGCCCCGAAATTGTAAAAACCAATATAAAAAATTATAATTTTTAAAATTTTGACGAATTCGGTAAATTCCCAAATTTAAACTCGTCCGAAAATGGGTCGAAATCCTGCGAAATTCTCGCAATTCTAAATTAAAATCTCTTACAGTATCGTAATATTCAATCATTTGTCTTAATTTTGAACAAATTGGAAGTCTCTAGAACATTATTAGAATTACGGTGAATTTTTGAAAATAACATTTTTTTACGTCCGCTCGTTACGAATTCGTACATCATTTTGTGATAATATTTTTCGGTGTTGCTTTTATTGTTTTTACAATGTATTATATATCAAAATGATCGCAATTTAGTGTACAATACAACGCAAAAAAAAAGTAACTGGTTAGCTTTGACCGTTTTCTGCACAGCGTGATTTGAATACAATTATGTATGAATTTTTTTTTTTCGCTACCATATATCGCATTATTTACATATGATAATGATATTATTTTTCATTTCTGATGGTTGCATTCTAAACTTCAGGCAATGACAAAAAAAGGAGCCAAAAATGAACTCTTAATCTTCAAAAGTACGCGCGCTGTAATTTTTTAAAAAATTATTTTTTCCACTTCCGCGCTCACTCCAAACCAGGCCCGGCATACGGGAGACGTTTTGATTTTTAGGGCTCCGGCGTAAGAGGGTTAATATAATTTCAAAGTCATCTTACAATATTACCTTAAAAACAAATATATGGCTTATAACTACGTGAAAACTAAACCGAAGTCACCCCTACATTCAAGCACACCCACTGTCTTTCATACAGTATTGAAGTTGCCCCATTTTCTTTTTCAGATACAGGAGATATTGGAATTCACAAGTAAAGTTAAATACTGTACAGTACTTAAATATTTAAATATACATTGAAAAAATACCAAATTACATATGTAATCAACAATGATAAAATATACTACTCGAGTGTATGTACTATTGTGCAAAAAAGTCTGTTCCCTTAGCCATCCAGTGAGTGAACATGAATCTGATAGACTGAAACACGAGCGCTAGTTGAACAAGTAACTAATGGAAGACCCAAGAAATGTCACACCCTAAGGGCATATGGGAACAGGAAGCAGGAAGCAGGTATTTTTCTTGAGCAGAGATTAAGTTAAGTATATCTTAGTTTTACCAGACCACTGAGCTGATTAACAGTTCTCCTAGGGCTGGCCCAAAGGATTAGATATTTTTATGTGGCTAAGAACCAATTGATTACTTAGCAACAGGACCTACAGCTTATTGTGGGATCCGAACCACATCAAGAATTAATTTTTATCACCAGAAATATATTCCTCTGGTTCCTTGTTGGCAGAGTGGGGAATCGAACCTGGACCCTAAGCTCAGTAGTCAACCACGTTACCAACTTGTCCAACGAGGAACTTGAGCAGAGAGTTAAGTCTCCATATTCTAATATTGCTAAGAAAGTGACTGTAAAGTTTTTGATGCTATAAGGCTCCAATGCTGCATTAATTGCACTTGAACACTTTATGGAGCATTCCATATAAGGATCCCATGCCAAAACTGGCCCCTTCAGCACCTTAGTCATCCTCAAAAGTAGGGACAGATGTTCCAAAGACGGCCCTCATTTCCCTGAATCTGTCATGTGTCTTTCCTCACTGGGAGACTTTGTCATCTCTTCCAAATCCTGGTACATCAGAGGTTAGAATGGGCATCCATGAGGGTGTCAACTTCATCCTCAGTGATGTCATCAAAGCCTTATCAATGGACGAATGTTGATTTTTTCAAGAGAGCACCCCTTATAATCATGCACAGATTCTGGCCACAACTTCCACCAGTAGGCATTCAGGATCTCTTTTTCATATCCTTCGACAATTGGCCAATGATAGTCAGGTATGTGGGCATTCACAAGGTGCCTCGAGAGAGTTCCAGGTGTAGAGTGCCTTGAATAAACAGATCATGCCCTGGTCCATAGGTTGGAGGAGAGGTGGTGTTGGCAGGGAGGAAATTCAGCTGGACTCCCTCATAATCAAGATCTACAGGGTGACCACAAGTATTATCCATAATCAACACCACCTTCAACTCCATGCCCAAGTCTTGAACTTGAAGGATGAAGCTCTTAATGAACCAGTGATCTGTAAGGACTTTGGTGAGCCAGGCTTTGGGGTTATGCATCCAAAACAAAGGGAACGAGTGATTGTTCTTATTCTTGAGGGCCCTGGGCTTTGCAGCCTTGTAAATGAGGCCTGGTTTCAGCATGAAGCCAGCGGCATTCCCATACATTATGAAGGTAACCCTATCCTTCTGGACCTAGAAACCAGGGGTGCTGACTTTGTCCTTCATGAGATATGGCTGGGAAGGAATCTCCTAGAACAAGCCAGTCTCGTCCATGCTGAACACCTGTTGTGGATGATAGCACTTGTCCCTAATGATTTACTGAAGGTCTCAGAATATTTCATGCCCACTTCAGCATCTGCTGATGCTGCTTCCCCATACAGAGAAACACTCCTCAGTTGGAAATGCTTCTGCAAATGGTGGAACCACCCCATACTGGCCTGAAAACCTTGAGGAGCTGATGAAGGTTATGCTTGTGGCTCTTCCTCTTCTTTGGCGGGTTTATCAAAGCCTAAGAAGTCTGCTTTCTGCATGTCACCGCCTTCCATAATAGTTGAACACTGCTGACAGAGATGTTGTGCCTTCTTGCAAATGATGGTGTCATCAAGGGGGATGTCTTCTTGTGGTACTCCTTTATCCAATATGCCAATGCAGACTCCATCTGCATGATGCTCTTATCATGCACTGTAGAAACTGTTCTTACACTACCGATGAAGCTAACACTCATGCCTTTATCTTTTGCACTACCGAAGAAGCTAAAACTCATGGCCTCTATCGTCTCCACCTCTTTCTTCTTGATGCAGCGCATGGCACTCTCATTCATGTCAAAATGGTGGGCTACAGCTGAGTAACTTGCCTTCTTTCAGCACATCCAGAAGTCGCACATTCTCCCAGAGCTTCGCGACCTTTTGTGGTACTTACGCTCTGACAAGTGCTTTAGAAGGAGCAGGCGTTTAGGAGGCATCTTACAGCAAGATTCAAAATGCTACACACAGATTAACACAGCAAACAAAGATGTGGAATTATACAGCTAAACACTGGCAAAGTACAGTACCAGAGGAGGCCCATGGTGATGGCAGAGATGTGGCCTTTGCACATCAATCTCAGAGAAATTCTTGGGGTTAGACAACCAATCAGCACCAATGGTACGGCTAATGGGCACAAAAGAAAACGAATGGGGCTCCTGGATTGGCTGCTTTGCAAATGCCAGCCAATAGCGTGTCAAGTAGCACGGCACCTAGGTAGATGTATCAGCATACCAAGATGCATTCCCCTTCGCTAGAGCTTTTGCATTTGGCTTGACTTGGAGCGCAACACTTTTTACGGGGGAAAAAATATACTATATATTTTCTTGTTTACATTAACATTACACAATACTGTAATATTTGAAAATTAGTAATCATCTTTTATCATAAAAATTGTATTTAGTCAGCAAAACAATGGATATAGACTGAGAGATTGATAAAAAGAAAGCAAGCTTTACAATACTACCTACCAAAAAAATTCATAGAAGTGAATAGCTGAGAAAAGAATAGTTTAATGATGCAGTGAGCAACAGGCTTATCCAAGTACCAGAATCCTACTTGGACAAACGAAGCAAGCTATTCTTTCAAGAAGAACTCTCCCATTTAACCTATTATACTGATTAAGAGAAATGTACTACATTGGATGAGCATTTAACATACCAATCCTTTGCCTGTGGCATATTTACTTAGAAAATTAAGTGGGAGGACAAAATATAAGCTTGAAATCAAGATAATAGATTCATCATGCACTTTTTAAAAGAAACTTCAATTCTATAACTGAATAAACATCATGAAACACCAAAAATCCTGTTCAAAAGTTGACAAGAGGTAAACCCATACAATAATTGAACCTAGGAGTCACTATATACTTACAATTTAAGACACTGGCTTTTTGTACAATTGCAGGGTTTTCTCGGTCTTATCCCATTGGCATCAATAAGACTGCGAGGAGGTTGTGGCTTTGGAGGCTGCTGTATTATTGTTCCAGGTGGAGCTTGAGTTGACATCTGAACAGTTGTGGTATTTGTGTTAGTTGACTGCTGAAGCTGTGAAATAAGTTTTTAATCCATTAGTAAAATGTGATATCAAACTTTTAAAAAACAAAAATATTATAGAATCTGCCTTGAACACCATTATATAAACTTAAAACAAAACTTTTCAATGGCGAACAAAATTGTAACTTACCAATGCATATGAAAATTGCAAGTTCTTAAATTAAATAAAGTGCATGAAAGCACAAAAAATATTTAATTTAATTTAATTACAGTACAAATAGAACAAAACTTTAATTACCGACATATTATCGTACCACAAAAATTTTGGGCCAAACTCCGGGGGTGGAGATATATTTTTTATTATGCAACATATCTAGAACAGAACAGAATATGGGGAACTTGTCTACACTACAGAGTCAATGTTCATCTTGGCTACCAAGTCAATATTCTTGAACATTAACCCGTACATACTGGCCAGAAGGACTTTTCAAATATAAATAAAATATTTGATTTCAAAATATAAATTTTAATAATTGCATTGAAAACTTACACATAATTCCATGAGTTTCTTTCCAAGATCTGATACTAGGTGCTGGTTGAAATTTATATGAATACAGTAATCATAATAAAGCTTCATCTAATGTAAAATAAGGACTCCACTACATCAACTTGCAGAACTGAAAGAAGAGGGGCTCCACTGCACATGACCCATCCAAAGACCAATGAAGCTATGCCTAGATTATCTCATTTTTCTTCGTAGCTTGATGACACTGGACCAACACAATGTATTTCGAAGTCAATAAAGTTCTCAGTTTTTCTATAACTTTCATTATTTTTCACAATTTCCTGAACAGTTCTCATGTGCATCATTTCTCTCTCTCTAAGAGGTTTAGGTTTGATGAGTTTTCCCTTTTGCTTCTGGTATTGCCGCATTAAATGGGCAATGTACATACCTTTAACTGCCATTTCTCTTTTGGATTTATAAACAGTTTAATTCCTTTAGTATCAGTCTTCAATTGTACAAAGTAGCTATTGCCTTTCCCTAGGCCTTACCAGATTTACATTACAGGGGGGTCTCGAGTTACGACGTTGATCCGTTCTTAAGATGCGTCGTAAACACGATTTTCAGCGTAAGTCGGAACATTGAAAAATAAAAAACCACATGATTTAATGTAAATAATATCAATAACAACGAGAGAACAATTCCTTACCTTTATTAATTTGATTGGCTTGCACACTGGAGAGGAAGCTGCGGTGCTGGAGAGACTGGGGAGGTTAGTTAGTGAGAAAAAGAACTCCAGAAGTTGCTGGAGATGCTGAGGCAGGTGATTCTTGAGGTGAGCAGAACATACTACTGGAGATGCTGAGGCAGGTGATTCTTGAGGGTGGCAGAACATACTACTGGAGATGCTGAGGCAGGTGATTCTTTGAGGTGAGGCAGAACATACTACTGGGAGATGTTGGGGCAGGTGAGTCTTTAGGTGAGGCAGAAACCTACAGAAGGTGCTGAGATACTGGGGCAGGTGAGTTCTGGGTTAGCAGAACATTCAGAAGGTGCTGGAGATTGTGGGGCAGGCGAGTCTGGATTAACAGAGGCAGCTGAGGTAGAGGGTACAGGATCTCCTGCAGGCCTCTCTACCTTCTTAAAATACTGCTCCAGGTTAGTCTGAACAGAGAGCGACCTCTTTTCATCCAAGATCTCCTTGTAACACTGCATCAAATCCATGACGCCTCTGGAAACCCTAGTGAACCTGTCCAAGTTGGGATCCTGAGCCTCAAAAGTTGACAACGCTTGCTGCAAACTCCGCAAAACCTCTTGTCAAGTCCTGCCTTGTGAAAGCCTTAGGCTCTGGGGTGGGTGCTTCTTCTTGTTCCTCTATCATCTGCTTCTCCAGTTGTATCAGGTCCTCAGCAGATAACTCCTCGCCATGAGACTCCAGCAGCTCTGTAACATCATCAACCTCCATCTCCAAATTGATTTCTTACTCAGGGCAACAACGTTCTTGACAACTAGCTGAACTGTGTCCTCAAACCCATGGAAATCATTCACAAATTGAGGACAAATTTTCTTCCAGACACCATTCATGTTTGTTTGTTAACCTAACCTCCCAGGAATTAGCAATGTTCTTTACAGCATCAAGGATGTTGTAGGATTTCCAAAAGTCCTTCAGAGTCAAGTCCTTCTTGGTTTCAGTTGCCTGTAAAGCCATAGCAATTGTCCTTTGTGTAGGTAGTAGGCCTTGAACGAAGCAATCACTCCTTGGTCCATAGGCTGTAAAAGGGCCGTGGTATTAGGTGGAAGGTAAACCACCTTGACATTAGGGTTGAAGTCTCCCAGCTGGGCAGGGTGTCCAGGGGCATTGTCCAGCACTAGCAACACCTTAAAGGGGATACCCTTGGAGGCGCAATACCGCTCCACACTTGGAACAAAATGGTTTACGAACCAGTCCTCAAACACTGCAAGTGTCACCCATGCCTTCTTGTTGGACTTCCAAATTACTGGTAGTTGACCCTTCCAAATGCCCTTGAGTGCCCTTGGATTTTCAGCCTGATACACCAACAAGGGCTTCAGTTTGAAGTCGCCAGCAGCATTACCCCCAAGAAGTAAAGTTAGCCTCTCCTTGCTGGCTTTATGACCGGGTGCTGACTTCTCCTCCTTGGCGATGTAAGTGCGGTTAGGCATACGTTTCCAAAACAAACCTGTCTCGTCTACGTTAAACACTTGCTGAGCAGAATAACCCCCCTCCTTAATTATCTCAGACAACGCTTTAGGAAAATTCACTCGCTGCTTTCTCATCCCCACTAGCAGCTTCACCTTGCACTTTAAGGTTATGGTAATTGGCCCGAGCCTTAAATCGCATAAACCAACCCCTACTAGCCACAAACTCTTCACTTTCACTTCCCTCCCCCTTTTCTTTTTTCAACGCTTCAAACAATCTTTTCGCCTTCTCCTGAATCACCATAAGGCTGACTGGGATACGCCGTTGATTTTGGTCTTCCAACCAAAGCACCAATAACCTTTCCATTTCAATTATTAGACCACTACGCTGCTTAGTTATCACTGTCGCTTTCATAGGAGCAGATCCTTTCACATGTTCAACGATGCGCTCTTTATCTTTGATAATGGTAGCAACGGTCGAACGGCTAAGGCCAAGCGAGCGGCCAATGTTTGTTGGCGTTTCTCCCTTCTCAGATCGCTTTATAATGTCCACTTTAATTTCCATGGTGATGGCCTTTCTTTTCTTCGATGCACTACCATCAGAAGAGTCCGCCTTGCGCTTGGGAGCCATAACAAAGAGCAAAAAGTTACAAAAACGATACAACACGAGGGAGAGAGAGGCAGTGTAAACAACCAAAAAATGGCGTAATATGGGCGAGGAATGAGCGTAGCGAAGCGACGCCGTCCTCTCCCCCACAAAGCGTATTCTTCCGCCGTGCGCCCGGAACTAGTTCGCGTTTGTTTACGTTGCTTACGACGCTAAACCGCGTAAGACGGAACGACGCAAAATATTATTTTTTATATTTTTATGGGGGCGCGTTCGTAACCACGAAACATCGTAAGTCGAGACCGGCGTAACCCGAGGACTTACTGTACTTTTCTAATAGTAAGTACGTAATGTGTCTTTTATCTTCAGCTTTTTTTTTTTTTTTTTTTTTTTTTTTTTTTTATTGTGCTGTGGGAGTTGGCTCCCCATTTATTGTAGGTATGGATTTTCCGTAAATATTCTGTTTATGGTAATGGTTGCCTTGTGTTGTTTTTGTTTTTATACTTAACTCCTATTTTTGCTTAAACTTAGAATATGTGAATGAACACTTTTTGGTTATTGTTCCACTTCATCCCATTTGTGGTAACCTTCATGGAGGAATGTTATCATTATTGACACTTACTGAGCCATAAGAATATCCTTTTAGGGACCAATCTTTTGCATACTAAAAGTGCATATTTCAAGTATTGCAGTAACTGTTAAATTTTATTTTATTCTGTTTAAGTTTTCATTATCTGAGCTTTGGGTATTTTTTTTATGCTACATTTATGTATTCTCATCCACCTGTGATAACTCTCTGGGGAAGAATGATTTTGACTTTGTTCTGTTGCCTCATGGCTGAACCACTCAATCCCCATCATTGTCATGTTACGTGCCTCTTCTGAGTAGAGAGTTTCAAGTTCTGTTCCTGATCTGCTCATCCTTCAGGTTCTCTCTCTTGTGCTGAACTGTTGTGATTTCTACCACATCTCCAGTGATTCCTTTCCTGTTAGTTCAATTTGACTACCTGACATCTTCAGGGATCCCAGTACACAACCTTCTCAAATTCACTTTTTTGTCTCAGTCCTCCTTCCAGGGTACTGTACTTGGTCCAATACTATCTATACATGTATGTGACCTGGTCCAAAAAAGGTGGTGCTAACAATGATGATGTTCCATTACTTGAATTGGTTGTAATGGCAATATATTAATGAGGTGTAGGTATGAATGAATATATTGTTTATCTTTCTACTTATATGTACTATATTTAATGTTTTTTGTTTATTTCAGTTGATAGCATTTTTTTTTTTTTTTTTTTTTTTTTTTTTTTTTTTTTTTTTTTTTTTTTTTTTTTTTTTTGCTGGAGTTATTGCTCACTATCCCCTAAATTATAGTGAACAATTCTTATTTCAGAGAGAAATGATGAGGGTTCACCCTGGTGTTTGTGGTATTGAAAACAGCACTGATGAAGAAAATAGTGAGAAGTAGCAGATTTACAGATGAAAATAATGATAGCCATTGTAACAAATACCTGTGATGCAAGTTAATCAAATAATGCTGAATATGATGACTCTGAGTCACTGCTGAATGTAACAATGCTGCAGAATATTTTTTGTTAATTTTTTACCTATAGGCCAGGCAGTCAACAAGGGTTTTATGATATGATTGAATGTTCATGCATGTACACCGTGAAGTTACCTTTAGACCTGTAAAAACAGATATATTGGAAATGGTTGAATCCACAAAAATAAAGGTGACTGATTATTTTCAAATGTGATTAGTGGGCCCAATTTTCACTGTGGTAATGAAAAAAGAAATTTTATGATGCAATAACAGTTTTCAAGGATTGGAAGAATTAGCTAGACTATGATACAAAGGTATTTTGTAGTGGAACAAGGGGAGAGAGATTGTTTACCTCCTAAGTTATGCTTTAAGTATAAGGAAGGAAGACTTTTTATACTTATTGTATATTAGCATTTTTGGGTATGACATTGAAGAGGACATGTGTTTGTTAGCATTTTTGGGGTATAACAGCAAAGGCAACATGTGTCTGTTGAAGAAATGTAATCATGGGCCAGTTAATTATCAAGAGTGAGTTTAAGCATTCAGATTTAAGAAAATTAAAGAGAAAAGCCAAGTGTTCCTCAAGGTAATGTTTCAGACATTTGATATTTATCTATACCAGTGACATGCGGCAAGCTTGGTCTGGAGAATAAACTGATTTCAGACACCAATGATGCTACTCAGCTGGCTGTTGTTTCTTCTCCTAGACTTACATCTTTGATTGCAGAAGCCTTCAATAATGATCAGGCACATTTTTACAAGTGGAGTTGGGTTAGGGGGCATGAAGCTTAAAACTTCTAATACTCAAAGTATGAACATTAGTGATCAGAACACTTTTGCCTATACATCCTGATTTTCATTTAATGGTATGGTTTAAAACGTCAGTGACTTAGCAATTTTAGTTGTAACTTTTTATATAAAATTGACTTTTGAGAAGCATATATTTAACATTGATTCCTCTGTTTCTCAAAAAAGTCAGTATCGTGCAGAAATGTTTTCAAATGCTTTGTGATGTGCAAGTGTCTAACTCTTTTCTTCTTCCTTGTTTGCAGTAGTTTGGTTGTTGAATCTCATCTCAAATTCTTGGACAGAGTTAACCCTTCTTACGCCGGAGCCCTAAAAATCAAAACGTCTCCCGTATGCCGGGCCTGGTTTGAAGTGAGCGCGGAAGTGGAAAAAAATAATTTTTTTCAAAAAATTACAGCGCGCGTACTTTTGAAGATTAAGAGTTCATTTTTGGCTCCTTTTTTTGTCATTGCCTGAAGTTTAGAATGCAACCATCAGAAATGAAAAATAATATCATTATCAAATATGTTTTTTTTTTTTTAAATAATGCGATATATGGTAGCGAAAAAAAAAAAATTCATACATAATTGTATTCAAATCACGCTGTGCAGAAAACGGTCAAAGCTAACCAGTTACTTTTTTTTGCGTTGTATTTTTACACTAAATTGCAATCATTTTGATATATAATACATTGTAAAACAATAAAAGCAACACCGGAAAAATATTATCACAAAATGATGTACGAATTCGTAAAAACGCACGGACGCAAAAAAATATTTTTTTTCCAAAAATTCACCGTAAATCACAATAGTTGTTCTAGAGACTTCCAATTTGTTTCAAATTAAGACAAATGATTGAATATTACGATACTGTAAGAGTTTTAGATTAGAATTGCAGATTTTCACCACCATTTCGGACGAGTTAAATTTGACGAATGTCGAAATTTTAATATATATATTTTTTCATATGCAATATATTTCGAAGATGGAAAAAGCTACAACCCTTCAATTATTTTTTTTTATTATATTTTTCATGAATTTGCGCACATTTTGATATATGAAACTCTATAAAAAGGCTAATATGAAAAGGAGCAAATATTAGGATAATGCCATGTACGTATTTCGGAGACTTGCGGCCGCGAATCGGCGCGCGGACGTGAAGGTAAATATATTTTTCAAAATTCACCTAAATCACAATATTGTTTTTAGAGACTTCAAATTTTTTTTGCAAAATGAAGAAAAATGACGGAATATTACTAGGCCGTAAGAGTTTTAGCTTACAATTGCGTTTTTCTTCAACTATTTCGGTAGAGTCAAATTTGACCGAACGTGGTTTTTTTTCTATTTATCGTGATTTATATGCAAATATTTCAGAAAAAAAGAGAAAAACTACAACCTTCAATCATATTTAGTTGCATTCTACATGAAATTGCGCACATTTTCATATATAAAACTTTATGTAACAGCTAATTTTAAATGGTGCAAACATTTCAACAATCGCACAAAAAAAATTCTGATTTTTTCGGAAGAGTTACCGCGCGCGAACGTAATTTTTTTTTTCATAAATTCACCATAAATCGAAATATTGTGCTAGAGACTTCCAAGTCGTTGCAAAATGAAGGTAAATGATTGAATATTACTAGAATATAAGAGTTTTAGCTTACAATTGCGTTTTTTTCGACCATTTCGGTAGAGTCAAAGTTGACCGAAAGTTGAAATTTTTGCACTTAACGTTATTTATATGAAAATATTTCAAAAACTGATAAAAGCTACAACCATGGGTTGTTTTTTGTTGTATTGTGCATGAAATTGCGCACATTTCCATATATAAAACTGGGTGCAAACATTAGGACAATCGCACGAAAAAATTTATCGGAAGAGTTATCGCACGAACGTAAGGAAAAAGTTTTTTCATAAATTCACCATAAATCGAAATATTGTGCTAGAGACGTCCAATTTGTTGCAAAATGAAGGCAAATGATTGAATATTACTATAATATAAGAATTTTAGCTTACAATTGCGTTTCTCGACCTTTTCTGTAGAGTCAAAGTTGACCGAAGGTTGAAATTTTTGCACTTATCGTTATTTATATGAAAATATTTCAAAATTGATAAAAGCTAAAATCATGAGTATATTTTTTAGTTGTATTGTGCATGAAATTGCGCACATTTTCATATATAATACTTCATGTAAAGGATAATTTAAAATGGTGCAATAATTATGTCAAAGTGACGAAATAATTTCCGAGATGTGTCACTGATACTTTTTAGTGCGATAAGAAAGAAATTCGCGCTTGCGCGCCTGCGTAGCGATTGTAAACAAAACAACGCCTTGATCCGTTGAACTCCCAGCATCCCCCAAGGCGCGTGATACAAAAGTTTTCGGCTGGTAGGCCTATAAGTATTTTTCCGCGAATTTTTAAAAAAAACTTTTTGAGCCGACGTATGATACGTCCAATCGGCATACGGGAGACATTTTGACTCGACGTTTAATACGTCCAATCGGCGTAAGAGGGTTAATTTGTTAGTCTGATTATTATGCTAATTCTTAATTCTTGTGTGTTGACTTGTGGCATAGTGATTTCATTATGTTTGTAACAGGCAATGTATTACACCAAACATCTGCACTATTTTTTTTTTTTAATCTGACCTAGCTGTTTTTCCTCACAACACTAGGCAGGCTTCTGCAGCAAACAAGGTTGTTCTCTAGCATCAGGTCTAATACCACTCAGTTTACCGAGTTTTACAATGGATACAAATAAAATGTGGAATATTTTGCCTTGGCCTTGTGGAGCTGTGGAGTTTCTGATCTCCAAATGTTAAGCAAAGAGCAAATTTAATTTGCTCTTCTGACAGAACAAACAGCGTCTCTACCTCAGCTGTCCTTGCCCAGTCACCTTCAAGAGGAAAAGTTTCAAAAAGTGCAATTGGCAGTGGACAAGTGGTGCCAAACAAACCAGGGTATATGCTTCAAGGCCACGGTAAAAAAAATTTATGAATAAGTTAGGTGACTATTTTTTCTCATGCTGTGAATGTTTCTGGTTTAATTATGGTCTACTTTAGTTAATGTGACCATACTTTAACAACTAATTTAATATGAGTTTCAACTTAGCCTGGATGTTTGAATGGATGAATGTAAATGAAAACAATATTTTCCTGTAAAAATTACAGGTCGTAAATACTTGAATTCATGTGCCTT